>NW_006160117.1:765745-769857 GCF_000334495.1 Tupaia belangeri chinensis | reverse complement strand
GGGACGCGACCGGTGGTTGACTACGTGGGAGTCCAGCGACTTAGCCATTACGCTAACTGCGGGTTCCCAATGGGTGTCATTTTTGAGGAAGAGACTTGATCAAGCAACTTATTCCAAGATCAGGATAGTATGTATTTCCTCTTCCATAGAATACAGACTTGCATTTTATTATTTGGTTCTTTTTACGGAATTGTAATATGCACATGAAAGTACACAAATATTAAGCAAACACATCTCAAGAGCAAGAAACATTACGTGCATCCAGAGGCCCTCCTTGTACTCCCCAAGGACAATAATAGATTTGTCTTAGAACTTTATGTGCGTGACATCGTACAGTTTGCACTCCTTTCTGTTTGGTTTCTTTTTCTCAACGTTATCTTTGTGAGAGTCACCCATGTTGCTTCGTGTAGCGGCAGAGCAGTTATTCTCCTTGCGGTGAAGTATTATTCCACTAGATGAATACGCCACAATCAACTCATCCATTCTACAGAAGTTGGACTCTGGGGTGATTCCCAATTTTGGGCTACTAAGGAGAGTGCTGCTGTGACTATTCTTGGACATGGCTGTGAAGCACATATGTATACCTTTCTGTTAATTAAAATACCTAGGAATAGGAATGCCCCGAGTCATCAGGTATGCAACTGTTCACCTCTAGGAAGTCTGGCAAAATGCTTTACAAAGTGGTTGGAGTATCACCTTTCTTTTTGCTTCTTTTCTCTTTTGTTTTGCTAGAAGGCACATGCACTTGCCAGAGAGAGAGAGAGAAAGAAAGAAAGAAAGAGGGTGGGAAAGGAGAAAGCACCTCCCCCTTGGGGAATGGCTACACCACAATCCTTTCTCCTCCATCTCTCCCTTCTTTTCAGGATTTTGGGCATGCTCACGCGTGTGCTCTATGCGTCTCTCAGGCTGCCGGGCCTCAGACTCGTACCACATGATTGGCCAGGTAGGATCCAGCTGCCTTATCTAATAGGCCACTGAACCAGCCTGTAATATGAGTTTTCAACTAATTTTCTTTTGAACTGGCTTAAGAATACACAATTCCTTACTATAGCTTTCTAAGATTTTTGCATGGGAATATAAGTAGTCTTTTCACTCTATCATTTGTAGGGATGGAATGGAAATTAGTAAAAATCACCCATATCAACTTGGAAATAAATATAACTTGTCTCTGAATTAAATTCCTTAGGGTATGAAGAGTCAAGCTCATGACCCTAGAGGTTACCCACAGCAAAATCTTAAATTCAAGTTTTCTTACTTGCACAGCCTAGAACACGCACAACCCAGGTCCTGGCAGTGTCAACTGGCATATCCTTACACAACTCAAACTGATTTGGGTTAAGCTCGAACAATATCAAATAATGAAGGGAGATGGGCTGCCAAAATATTTTTGTAATTTACTAAAGGGTGTGTGTGTTTCCTGGCGAGAGACAGAGACAGAGAGAAGGAGGGAAAGTGAAACAGTTCTCCCAGTGGGGGATGTTCACAATGCAATCTCTTCTCCTCCATTTTTCCTTCTGGGATTTTAGATATGCATACACATGTACCCAGCATGGTTTTCAAGCTGCCATGTCTGGGACTTGACCATATGGGATCTAATCACCTTCACCACGCCACTGGCTGGGCACTCCCAAGGTACTTTGATCATTAAACTTCGATGTTTTTCTACTATAAACAAAGGTACTCCAGCACTGACCACAACTCTAACATACAATGAAAGCATATTAAACCCCATTATTTTGCGAAAGGCATAGTTCACGTGAAGCACTGCAGCATGAAATGGATTCACAGGAGCTGTCCAAGACAGGAAGTATGTGTCTAGGGATGGAAAACTGGTTTTGGATAGATAACCTTTGCTGGAAAAGTGCTGCTAGCACCCTTACCACACACAGGGCAGGGTTCCTACCCTGCATGAATACTTGTGAGATCTCTCCACATACCCCCTCAACAGCTAGCTGGCCCACATACATACCCACCCCTTATTGCTCCCCCATACTGCAGTATATGTGTCCTTCTCTCTTTAGTACCCTTGCCCAAGCAACTTCACCCTCTTTTAGGGCAGTCCTTCCACATTTGCTTAAAGATCTATAAGGGGTGGAGGTAGGGAGGCGGGGAGGAAACAGTGGTATAACAATAAAACGAGAAGTTTTGTGAGGCTGAGCCACATGGGAAGAGTCTATGTTCACATCCAGAGACATTCCTGAGTAGGCAGGGCACATGTATGTCCATAATCCAGGGCTGGCTGAGTCTGGGGACAGATTGAGGCATGAGGGCCCTACTGGCCGGTGCTTACCTTTCTGTCCTCCTTGTTCATGGACAAAGTAAGTAAACATAAAAAGATCTTCTGGGTTTCCACCTACTGCATCAGGCCTCACAGTTATCACCATTTCTGGGAAGCCTTTTGGGCCTCCGTGATCCAGTTAGCTCATTTTTCACCTGACAGACCTAGCTGCCTCTCTTCTGGGTCCCCATGACTCACTACATCCCTCCAACCCAGAACCCACAGCCCAGTACTTGCTGGTTTTATTCGCCTTATACGTGCTACGATGTATGCTCCTGAGGGCAGGGACCTGGTATATTCAATCCCTCTGAACTTCCAGTGCCTAGGCCAGGGTCTGCCTACAGCTGGCCCTTAATGAATGTTTATGGAAGGAAGAGAGACAGTCTTCTATCTTCACGCAACCTCGCCATATTGCCTAATGATACCATGCTTGTCTCTTGAGTTGATGCTTCTTTCTTTTTTTTGGTAGAGGTTTTTGACTTAGGGTGCGCATGCTCATTGGAGAGAGAGGGAGAGACAGAGACAGCAAGAGGGAAAGTGAGAAATCAACCCCCAGTGGGGATGGCTGTGCCACAATCCTTTCTCCTCCATTCTCCTCCTGGGATCTTAGGCACACATGCACACACATCTGGCATGAGTTTCAAGCTGCCAGGTTCAGGATTTGAACAGCAGTTGGCCATGTGGGCATCCAGAGACATAACCACTATGCCATCTGCTGGCCCCTTTTGAGTTGGTTTCTAATGTTTCTTATAGGTATCACCCCAAGCAGACTAGAAGACCAGCAAGATCTCAGGCTTTGGGATCAGATGGAATCTGACGCGAAATTTGGTTTTACCATTTGAAGTCTTGGGTAACCTTAGACAGATTGCTTAATCTAGTCACAACTCAATTTCTTCATCTGTAAAATGAGGCTAATAAGCCTCCCAAGGATGTGGTAAAGATAACAAGATACCACATGGAAAGCACCTAGCCCCGTGACTGGCACCCAGTACATGGTGGATATGTGATACGCCCTACACTCCTCCCAATTAAACCCTAAGCTTCTGGAGGGTTTGAATTTGCATGTGGCTACAGAACCTTCTACAATGCCGTGCCCACCGTACGGGCTCCAGAAAGTTTTGTCTAAGGGATATGTTTAAATTGACAATATAAACTGCCTCCTTTTAATAAATGCATTAAGAAGTGCTATTTCTACAGTGTTTTACTTATATCTTTAATGCCTTTAGAATTTCAGTACCTCTCAATTTCCATACACCTTTAGACCTTACATAAATTATTAGTCTTGATTATGAAAACGTTGAGATAAGCTTTCTTGTTTTCCCTGCCGCTCAATTAAATTACTCCATTTCCTATCCATTTTATTTGCAATATCTATGTTAACTTAGCTATTTTGCAAATATGGAACAACAGAGGGTGAAAAAAAAATACTGGTTTGCCAACTCCACTGTACTTCATTGCAAAGGAAATTATTTCCATAGGCTACAGAAATAACTTATTTGGATTACTTCAATTAGTTCTAATACAAAACATTGCCCCCACTTCATTAATCAGCCGCTTCTGAGGGTTACTTTTCCAAGAAATCTTTTTGGTAATTTGATTAGAAAGAATGGTAGTGCACATTATCGTCGGATTCAGTGTGTCCATCAAGCAGACAATTTACAGCAAGTTCTTGATAACGACGGGCTTATAAAAAACACACAGTAATTTCTGCATTTCAGAATCCTTTTTCTTTTTTTTTTTTTTTTGTAAAGATGAAGTTATTTTTCGAAGTCTTTGGCAACACACGTTGCTGAATAAGCATCAGGAAATATTTCAGTGCTTTAAGAGGCATTTC
>NW_006160117.1:763526-765726 GCF_000334495.1 Tupaia belangeri chinensis | reverse complement strand
TTCCCTCTCCCCACAGACACCCCCCCCACGAATGATGCAGTAATTAAAACCTAATTATTATCTTCATTTTAAACAAAACCTAAAGTGAATACCAATTAATAACAACATACTAATGAGCATCTGCTGTGATGAAATTGAATATGAATGTGCTGCAAATTTCGGGTAATTTATTTTTTTTTAGGGGAAGTGCCACTGGTCGCATTCTGCTGTTAGAAGATTATATAGAATGTACACCATTTTCTATCAAGTCATTCTGCACATGGCAATTTCCATCTGAGGAGAGCAGGCTGGCTTCATTAGTGCAGATGTTGAAATATCCAAATATTAGCCATGGGGTCTTCACTGGGACTGAGGACAATTCTATACTCTACCTTGAATTTACTGCCCTTCCTTCAAAAGGTTTTCTTTCTTAATGCCATGTTTCTAGGATGGGGGCATGCCAAGAAAAACAAAATAGATTTGAATCTGTTCTCACTCTTACATAGGAGCATGTATCAACAGTACAATGAAAACTCAACTACAAATTTCAAACCAGAAGAAACAATAATATAACGACTTGTAAGTTGGGGTCGGCAGGTGTCCTGATGGTTAAGGCACTGGACCCCCGCCATGGCCAATGTGGTTTAAGTCCTAGATCTGACAACTTGTTTTCTTACTTTTCCTCTCTCTCTGGTCAAATTAAAAAAATAATAAGTAAGATAAAATAATTCTTTTTAACAAAAGATTTGTAAGTCATTACCTTAGATTCCACTGGAAACTTAAGATGAACTAGGAATGTTTATTTGTATTTAAGCTGGAGAAATCCTTGAAATCTGAAAGTATTGGGCTGGCCATGCAGACTAGTGGTTGGGGAAGCCAGATCCCGCATGGTCAACTGCAGTTTAAATCCCAGCCCCAGTGCCTTAAAAAACTTGCAGGGCCTGTGCACATGCATGCGAGTCATCCCAACAGGCTGGATAAATGGGGAGGACTGTGCCATGACCATGTCCCACTTGGGGCTACTCCCCACCCCGCAGGACACATGTGCCCTCTGACAATTAAAAAGAAAGAAAGAAAGAGAGAGAGAGAGAGAGAGAAAAAAAAAAGAGAGAGAGAGAGAGAGAGAGAGAGAGAGAGAGAGAGAGAGAAATCAAGCAAAGCAAAGCAAAGCAAAGCAAAGCAAAGCAAAGCAAAGCATTGAGGTAGTCAGCCAAGTTCAGATTCATTCATATAAATCACATCAAAAAACAAAATGTAGAGCCAGACTGAGATTCAGTAGATTATTCTTTCAAATTCCACATCTATGTTATGAATGGATAGAACTAGGTTAGTGTTCAAATATGTTCCATTTGTTCACCTTAGGGGCTTCTCTAAATGCTGAATCCTAATTTCATTTATTAAAGTATATATTAATTTAAAAACACTTAGGGGAGGGACCACCAGATGGCGTAATGGTTACGTTGCTGGACTCCCACATAGTCAACCGTGGTTTGAGTCCCAGATTCAGTGGCTTACCCTTCATGCTGTGTGCATGCCCAAAATCCCAAGAGGAGAATGGAGGAGAAGGGACTGTGGAATGGCCATTCCCCTGGGGGGTGATTTCTTGCTATTGTCTATCTGTCTGTCTGGCAAGCGTATGTGCCCTATAGCAAAAATCTGTTAAAAAACATTTAGGGGACAGCAGGTTGCACATAGGTTAAGGCAGGTGGATCCCACATGGTTGACTACACAGTTCAAGTCCTGGACCTGGAGGCCTGAAAAACACCCTGGGTACATGTGCATGTGTGCCTAAAATCCTGAGAGGAGGATGAAGGAGGAGGGACTGCAGCATGGCCACCCTCCCCCCACAGGTGATTTCTCACTTTATCTCTGTCTCTGACTCTCTCTAGCGAGTGTACATGCACCCTATAGAAAAACTACAAACATTTTTAAAGGCACATTCAAATGTACCACACACCACTTTTTAAATCATTTAAGACCCCAAACTGCTGTTCCCACTGATAGACTTGAAAACAAAAATGTTATAAAGTTAAAATAGACATCTAGATTGATAAAAATATCATTTATCTGTTTCATAGATGAGGTCCTGCCTGAAACCTTATTTGGAAAAAGGGCTTCTTAGATTAGGTGGTTTATAGGATTTCTTTCTGGATCTAAACTAAATGGAAAACTACAACTTGACTTCATTTTCTTATTTACCAAAAGAGCCACTGGAACTTCT
>NW_006160117.1:744625-763461 GCF_000334495.1 Tupaia belangeri chinensis | reverse complement strand
CCTCATCTAT
Organism: Tupaia belangeri chinensis; assembly: GCF_000334495.1. NCBI lineage: Eukaryota > Metazoa > Chordata > Mammalia > Scandentia > Tupaiidae > Tupaia > Tupaia belangeri. The sequence continues at coordinate 763,451 of NW_006160117.1, read as the reverse complement.
TAAAAAAAAAGAAAAAGGCAAAATCAGTAACTAAAATGTTTGGTCAGCTTTCTATTATTAATTTATCTTTAACAAAATGTTAAAAGAATTATTTTATTATTATCATTATTATTTAATTTGTTATAGAGCATATGCACGATAGAGAGAAAGAAAGAAAGCAAACCAGCAGGTCCATGCACGAGAGAGAGAGAGAAAGAAAGAAAGCAAACCAGCAGGTCTCAGACTTGAGCTGTGGCTGGCCATATGCGAGTCCAGCATCCCAACCACTATGCCACCTGCTGCTTCTACTAACCCCATGCTTCTACTATCTTGATAACTAGGACCCTAAGAGTCTGTGATGAGCGAATATCAACAGTTATCAAAATGAATATGCAAGGCTACTGTAAGTAAATTGGAGCTAACATTTACGATAATTATGTAGCCTTTTAAATTTTACCTGGATGGTAAGGTGAACTCTGGTTTAGATGACCTCTCAGAACAAGGTCTGCTTCAGATGGAGAAGTAGGACAAGGTTATCATGGCTGACCAGACCCACAGGATCCTAGCCAAAGTCAATCTACTAAACTCTGGTTTGAATTGCTAGCCCGGTCAACCTGAAACATATGAGCACACAAACGAGTTGTCAAAATACAAAGGGCTGGAGGAAGGGGACTGTGGTGTGATCGATCCTGTGGGGGTGCCTTCTCCCCAGTCATGTGCACATACATGCTCTCTGTCAAGAAGGAAAAGTCAGCTTACTATCACACCATGAGTCATCTGTACTCATCAAAAAAGGTAATTGCTTGTTTGTTTATCCAACAAATTAAGAATCTACTACATGCTAAGTAGTATTCTAGCTGCAAGGGAGTTAAGAGAACAAGGGAGAAGTATTGTAAGCTCCTAGGAGCTTAGAGTCTGGCGTGATGTGTCTAAGCCAACACTGTGCACACTTAGATGTGAGTATTTCCATTCATTCACGCCTTCCCTCAAGTCAACCACTGACTTTCTATACCTTCTATACTAAATGAAAAGAAAATGGAAGGTGACACTATACTTTCCATTGTTAATGAAAAAAGATCTAGAAAGGTATAGAGTCACCTTCCATTTTCTTTCACTTTTTTTTTTGGTCAGGGGGCACATGTGCTCGCCAGAGAGAGAGACAGAGAGAGAAAGCACCCCTCAAAGGGGCGTGCTCATACTACAATCTTTTTCCCTCCATTTCTCCATCCTGTGATGATTTGGGGCACACACACACACACACACACACACACACACACGTGCCTGGTATGTTTTTTAAGCTGTCAGGGCCAGGATTTGAACAGGTCAGTTAATGTGAGATCCAGCTCCCTGTGCACAGGGCTTTATCACTGTGCTACAGGGCCAACTCTCACCTTCCATTTCTGAATAAAATTATATGGGTTTTAATTCTTATGGTATAGAGAGGTCACTGATGATCATATCTGTTGTTTGAAATTCCTTACAGTAGTTTCAACAAAATGCCTGTTGAATGACTAAGTGAATTACTATGCTAAGTGGTTTTGACCAAAGGAAAAAAATTCCTATCCCTTGCACCTACACAGTATGTGATGTTTTACAAGAGTTCTGTGAAGCGGGGTGGATGGATTTCCTCCCTTATTTTACAGCGGGCATCAAGGTAACGTCACCTGTTCATGATCCCAGCTCTGGTCAGTGAACGGGTGCTTCTAGTCAGTTTGAAGCCCTCTTGGAAAAACTGGTAGAGTCAAAATTAGAACGACTGTTCATAGCTAGAATCAAGCAGGCTGTGTATCTTGGCATGAAATGCTAGGCCAGGATTGAGTCCGGTAAAATTAAGAAAGTGTATATATATATATATATACTACTCAGTGTTGAGACTGTGTGACAAGTCAGTGAATGGGTGCTTCTAGTCAGTTTGAAGCCCTCTTGGAAAAACTGGTAGAGTCAAAATTAGAACGACTGTTCATAGCTAGAATCAAGCAGGCTGTGTATCTTGGCATGAAATGCTAGGCCAGGATTGAGTCCGGTAAAATTAAGAAAGTGTATATATATATATATATACTACTCAGTGTTGAGACTGTGTGACAATTGCACTAATGATAAAGGGGTGGTTTACTGAGGTTCAGCATGGTACATTAATACTTACTTGACACTTGCCAGTTTTTTTTATTTTTTAAGAGGTTTTTGATATAGGGTGCGTTCGCTCACCGGAAAGACAGAGACAGAGAGACAGAAAGCGAGCAATGAGCCTCTAGGAGGGATGGCCACGCAATAAACCCTTCTCTTCAATTCTTCTCTCGGGATCTTGGGCACGCATGCCCACATGCCTGGCGTGAGTTTAAGAGGCCAGGTCCAGGACTTCAACCATGGTCAACTATATGGGAGTCCAGCGACGTAACCATTATGCCATCTGCTGGTCCTGACGCTTGTCACTTTTCAGACCACTCCTCTGTATTGTGCTTTTTCCCATTTGACCTTCAAGGTGTGAACTCGCTATTCTGCTTACCCCCATTTCACAGATAAGAAAGCTGAGATTCAAAGAGGTTATTGGATTTGCCTTAGTTCATCTCTTCATTTTTTTTATTATGACACTTCCTATTCACGCATTTTTCAACTATGCTATCCTCCGTGTTAACTGGTTCTTTTGTGGTTAGTTTTCAACCTGAAATCCTTGCTTTATGTGCCTCAAGTGGTCCGTTCAAACGCACCTGGTTCCTCCCTCCCTCTCCATCAAAGGGGGCTGGAGCACAGGGCCAGTGTGAAGGGCACTGTCACGAGGGACTGACCAAGTCGAACAGAAAAGCTTTCCAACGTGTGCCAGTGCTACAGGGAGGACCCTCCGCCCAGTTGCGTCAATTTAATTTTATAATATTTGTTTACCTTCATTCTGAGAAGCACCTTTAGAAACTGCGCCTTTGATAGGAAAGACGTCAAAATTGGAGTTCTTAGAAGTAAAATCTATGTTCCACGCAGACTCTCTATGCATATGCTTGAGAAAGTTTTCATTCGGATTTAGAAATTCCCACCAGAACATAAAGAGGCTTTTCTTTTCTGGGTTTTACAAATGAAAAAACTGAGGCTCAGAGAGGCCAAGTAACCTCTCATTTGTATACAGGGGGAAAAAAAGCACCACCTCAAGGCACTGTTAAGGGACTGAATGAGATAATATGTGGAAACAAGTGCTATAGTACCTGGCATACAATGAGTGCTAAGTAATTGCTAGTGAGTATTGTAGCTATTTATTAGCTATGAACACTTGCCTTTGGGAAATTTCCTCAAATAAACCAAATAGGCACTTGCAAGAACTTGACTTTTTCTCTTTTTAATTTTGGTAAACTTCATTCAAGAGCCTCAGTCAAATAATCTAAATAAGTCATTGATGATGTAAGCAAATGATAAAAAAAAAAAAAGATGGGATGGTAAGAGACCAGTACCAATGACCATAAAGAGATAAAGACTTACTTTCTACCTGTTCTTCCAGAGTTGAGAGATTTGTGTTTTAGGGCATGTGCATTTGCTGGAGAGACAGCGACAGAGAGACAGAAAGTGAGAAATCACCCCCTGGCGGATGGTCATGCCACAATCCCTCCTCATCTCAGGGTTTTGGACACACACACACGTGCCTGGAGTGAGTTTCAAGCCACCAGGTTTGGGACTCAAACCACAGTTGGCCATGTAGGAGTCCAATGCCTTAACCACTCGCCAGCTGCTGACCCCAATTTCTACCTCCTCAACAGGGCAGAACAATACAAAATATTTCCTCGCTTTTAACCTTTTCACAGCTGATGCGTCAGTTGCATTTACAGTACTGCAGTCTCCTCAAGGACAGGAACTAGCTCACAAGTATCTAAAGATTTACCAAGGTTTTGACACAGAGAGACTGCAGCCAGCAGCGTGTGGTCTTTAGAAGAAAGGTTATGAAGCCAGCAGCATTTGGTCTTTAGAAGAAAGGTGATAAGGAAAGTGAGGGTATTTTGAACTACTAAATATAAACCTATGTAACGAGGCAAATATCCGGTTGCTGTCAGAGCACAGACGCTGGAATCAGACTGAGTTCAAATTCGGGCTCTGTTCCTTACTACCTATGTGGCCTTGGGCAAGGCATCTAACCGCTCCGCTTCCTCATCGGTAAAGTATAAAATGTAGATAACAACCATACCTCAGGATTATGCTCCAGGTTAAATGAGCTTGAATTGGGAAAATTCAATGAAGCCCGACACCACAGGTAGCATGCATTTGCTTTAAATCTTCTTTTTGGGAGCTTAAATTGGACTGTAGCTCTCCAGTTCTAGACCTTATGTTAATCGACAATGAGATTATATACGTTATAGGCACTGTGAGACAGGAATCATAGCAACCAATGTACTTTCAGTGACTAATAGCTTCACGCCTCACATACATAACAGTAAACTTTAGAAAAATGATGCTGAGGAATAGTCAATAAATGGTGGTGCTGTTTTTTTTGTTTTTATTGGGAGGGGGGAAGTGGAGGAGTACTTTAACAGAAAGTGAAGAGGTTGATTTAATTTAACATTTTACTTATTATTATGTATTTGTAATTTGATGAGGGGGAGAGAGAGAGAGAGAAAGCAAGCCTCCAGGTCCAGGACTCAAACTGCGGTCAGCCATGTGAGAGTCCAGTGGCTTGACCACCAAACCACCTGCTGGTCCCTGAAGAGGTTGATTTTCGAAAGACCTTTGCATCCTACCATCAAATGTTTCTTTTGGTATAATTTGGTCTTACATTAAAAATAAAGGGTTAATTGTGTGGTTTCTGGAGTCAGGCAGACTGCTCTGAATCCTGAGTTTGACATTTAGTATCAGTAGAGTTCTTAATTCACTCAGCCTCTCTGAGCCTTAGTTTACTCATCTGTAAAACACTCATTGCCGAGTGGTGAGGGTTAAATTAGATAATGTACCTATCCTTTGGCACAAGTGTGCTGCCTGATACATGGTAAGCACTCAATTTGCTTTAGCTACTGTTTAAGCCTTGTACTCTGCAACATTCTTGCCTTGATGCTAAAATACCTATGATCACATTTCAATGTTTCTGAAAGATTCGTTTCATAGTTGCAGTCTGGACTTTCTAAAGGAAATTTCAGGTTGCTATTAAGATAATCTAGTTACTGTATCATGGTAGATGTCTCCCATTTCTCTTCCATGTTTTGTACAAAGAAGCTATTCAGTAACAACTCAGGTAGGCATACTTTTCAAATGTCAGCAAATTAATTTCAGAAACAGATAACGGTAACAAAAGGAAGGGTATTAATGCACATGTCTGTGTAAGTCACTAATTCCTTGTTTAAATGCTTCCAATTTGCCAGAACGATACTGCACAATAGAGCCAACAAAAAGTGGTCTGGCTGCTCTGTCTTTTCTTTTTAGAGTGCATTAGAAATTACAGTATCAGACACTTGTTTAATTAGAAACTAGCTTTGCTTAAATATAAGGTCTGGTCCTTCTTACTGCAAGCGTACCTAGACTACCTTCTACATTTCATAGGAAACCAAATCACTCTACAGAGAAGCATTAACAAATTGGCTAATGGTCTTCACCTGGAATAAAATGCCCAGCCCTGAGTGTATTCTCTCTCTCTCTCTCTTTTTTTGGAGAGGTTTCTGCTATAGGGCGCGTACGTTCACCAGACAGACAGAGAGAAACATAGAGACAGAAAGCGAGAAATCACCTCCCAGAGGGGTTGGCCACGCCGCAATCCCTGCTCCTCCATTCTCCTCTCGGGATCTTGGGCACGCACGCACACGTGCCCTGCATGAGTTTTAAGCCACTGGGTCTGGGACATGAACTGCGGTCAACTACATGGGAGTCCAGTGACATAGCCATTACACTAACTGCTGGTCCTGAGTGTGTCCTCTCTTGATCACTTTCACCTAAAAGTTAGGACACATTCATTTCCTATAACTTCTTTCAAGAAATTGCATTTGGAAGAATCAGAACCAGGAACAAAATTCCTGCCTAGGCTATCTATCCATCTCCCCACTCCAGGTCCCCAAGCCTGGGAAGCCCTTTGATAATATATCCCCCATCAACCCTCTCCCCCCTTTAAAAGCTATTCTCGGGTTACCGTGACAGGCTTAATTCCAGCCTCAACAGAGTTCGAGCCCATTACGCTAATAATTTTTCTATCTTACCCACCATGCTCTATCATACTCCATGTGGGATGTGAACACAAAGTTCACGAAACAACAACTAACTATTCCTTAGTTCCAAAGCCTATGGTATGCGCGCACTTTATTTGACTCCCTGGCAGGTTGCACTGACGCAAAGTGTCTTGTGCCCTCTGTATTCCTTTTGGCCCCAATTGTTCTTCTTTCCTCAATGACTATAGCAGATGTGCCTCAAGTTGAGCTTTTCCAGGTCTGTTTCTGTTCAGTCGCTTCTTTACCCCCTACCTATCTCACTGGTAGGTTTTGCAAATTACTCTTTACCCCCTCGGAAACACAAATTGCGGGGCTCAGTTACTCTGAGGTAAATAATCCACATCTCAAAAAAAAAAAAAAATCCATATCTCATTCATCTCCCTTTTTGTCTCAGGCCACTTCACTTAGCAGTTTTTCTAAGTAAAGTAAGAAAAAGTAATACAGCTCCCATGTATGTTCCATGCTCCTTTATGTAAAAACTTAAAACAGACAAACCTGTGAAGTGTACCAAGAATGTAGGGACTAGATCTCAAGGATCTTCAAACAGGTCAGCTGGTACATCATCAGCTAAAGAGGAGTATGTGAATTCTGTAAGTCTAATGAGAAATGGCATACAATCACAACCAGTATAAAAGACAATAACAGGAGAGAAAGCAACTGTATTGGAATACTGTCCTCATTCAGAGCTGGCACAGGTGGACGGGGCCTGCAGCAGAAAACACTGGAGGCAGATTGAGCCTTCAGTCTTCTGCAGGCCTGTAGGAGGTCCCGCCCACCAATATGACTCCACTGTAATCTATTTCACCTTGTTCAGATACACTGTTTAACATTAGTGAATGTAAAATAACCTTAACCAGTAATTTTAAACCAGGAGAACAAAAGGAACTTGATTGAAACTAATTTACATTTTCAATTATTATTACAAAAATTTAGAAACTGTGCTTTTTTTCAGTGGTCTGTTTGTTTTGAAATGATCACCCTTAACCTGCAGGCAAGGGATGTCTGAAAGGGGTTCCAGAATGTGGGCTGTAATGAGATAAAGAGAAAACAAATCAGGACAGAGAGTCTCTTGTTCTCTATGATGCTAGCTATACTCCCCCTCAATACATAAGATAGAAAAATAAGATAAGCAAATAGATGTCAATATTGCATAAAAGAATCTTGAGCTCCCTGAACAATACTGCTGTCAAAAAAAAACAGACACTGGTCTCCAAAATCCAAATGTTCCTATTCAAAACCTTGTCATGGTTTTTAAGGCTTTACATTCTTTTTTTAAAAAAACCTACTTACTGGGACCAGCAGTTAGCGTAATGGCTATGTTGCTGGACTCTCACGTAGTCGACTGTGGTTCATGTCCCGGACCTGGTGGCTTAAAACTCACAGCGGGGGCGTGTGCGTGCGTGCGTGCCCAAGATACCGAGAGGAGAATGGAGAATGGAGGTGTGGCCATCCCCCTGGGGGGTGATTTCTCGCTTTCTGTCTCTATGTCTCTGTCTGGCGAGCGCACGTGCCCTATAGCAAAGACCTCTCAAAAAAAATAAAAACCTACTTATTTAATTTTATTTATTATTATTTAATTTGCTATAGGGCATGTGCGAGAGAGAGAGAGAGAGAAAGCCAACCAGCCAACCACTAGGACCAGGACTCAAACCACAGTCAGCCATGTGGGGGTCCAGCACCTCACCCACCATGCCACCTGCTGGTCCCAAGGCTTTACATTATTCTTAAGTTTTATTTTTTAATTATTTTCATTTAACTTTACTTATTTATTTGTCTGGGGGGGGAGGGCGGAGGCAGAGGCGGAGAGAGAGAGAGAGAGATATCAAGCCGTCAGGTCCAGGACTTGAACCGTAACTGGCCATGTGAGAGTCCAGTGCCCTCAGCCATCATGCCACCTGCCATTCTTATTTGAAAGGTTAAAATTTGCACAAGTGGCCCAATATTGATGTCCAAATCTACTCCACCAATTTTTAAAGTTAGGCTTGGGAAAGGTCTTCCTCTGGTTTTTTGTTTTGTTTTTAGTTTAACATGAGAATATATGTTTTGTCCTTACAAGGGATCTCTGTCATAGCTGGATACTTTCTCTTTAGCGCAAATTCCTGGATAAAAAGTCCAGCAGAAGCTGCCAATGAGGTATCTACTCAGGCGTGCTTTGTTTTCTGAGAACTACCCTATGATGATAACCTCAAAGCTGGTCATTTAATTCACAGAATTTCTTTGTGTAAAAAGGAACACTTTTTGCTGTCTGCACACATACCCTTTTATTGGAAAAGATTTATCCTTGAAGCAAAATTATATCTTATTACCAGGCCATGGGTATTCACTTTTCTTTAAATCTTACTTTCTTAATTATTGTACAATAAAATCGGTTATGGGGTGGGTCCGGACAGTTCTATCATTTTTAACCCATGTACACCCACCACAATCCAGCTACAGAACAGTCTTTGCTAGAGGCTTACCGTAAAAACTCTCTCGTGCTGGGAACCAGCAGTTAGCATAATGGCTATGTCGCTGTACTCCTACGTAGTCGACCGCAGCTCGTGTCCCGGACCCAGTGGCTTAGAACTCACGCCAGGCGCGTGTGCGTGTGTGCCCAAGATCCCGAGAGGAGAATGGAGGAGAAGGGATTGCAGCGTGACCATCCCCCCTGGGGGGGTGATTTCTCGCTTTCTGTCTCTCTCTGGCGAGCGCACGCGCCCCATAGTGAAAAAATCCCCTCCCCCCAAAAAAACTCTCTCATGCTGCCCTTCTGTAGTCACACTGGTTGCTAACCCACGACAACCACTGCTCTCACTCCATCATTATACTTTTATATTGTCAAGAAAGCCATATAAATGGTGCATACAGCATGTAGACTTCAGTCTGGCTTCTTCCATTCAGCGTAATGTCTCTGAGAGCCACCTAAGTTGTTGACTGGGTCAGTAGTTCATTCCATCATACCACTGTTTATTTCCTTATTCACCCACTAACCAGCGTTTGAGTTGTCCTTGGTTTGGGGCTTATTATGAATCAACTGCTATAATCTCTCACAGACAGGTTTTGGGATGAATGAAAGTTTGCATTTCTCTAGGGTCACTATCCAGGAGTACGATGTGGAGTAATATGGCAAGTGTATACTGTTAGAGATTACAACCTTTTGCAAGGTGGAGGCACCATTTTACATTCTCACAGCCCACATACAAGGGCTCCTGGTGCTCTGCTTCCTTGACAGCATTTGGTAGAGATATTCCGTAGCCATTCTAATAAGTGTGGAACAGTAGCTTGTTATGGTTTTAATCTGTATCTCCCTGATGCGGTGATAAACATCTTTTCCACGTGCTTATTTGTCACCTTTATTCTCCCATGGTGAAGAATATCTTCAAGTGGGACCAGCAGTTAGCATAATGGCTATGTCGCTGGACTCCCACATAGTCGACCGCGGTTCGAGTCCCGGACCCGGTGGCTTAAAACTCACGCCGGGCCCGTGTGCGTGCATGCCCAAGATCCCGAGAGGAGAATGGAGGAGAAGGGATTGCGGCGTGGCCATCCCCCCTGGGGGGTGATTTCTCACTTTCTATCTCTCTGTCTCTCTCTGTCTGTCTGGCAAGCGCACGCGCCCTATAGCAAAAAAACCTCTCCCCCCCCCAAAAAAAAGAATCTCCTCAAGTCTCTTGTTTATTTTTAAATTGGGCTGTTCATATTCCTACTGTTGGGTTGTGAGAGTTCTTTATATATACAGAATACAGTTCCCTTGTTGCATATGTGATTTGTGAATATTTTCTCCAACTTTGTGGTTGTCACTTCCTTTATTTTTTTAAGAGAGATTTTTGCTATAGGGTGCGTGCACTCATCAGAGAGACAGGAGGGACAGAAAGCAAGAAATCAGCCCCCAGGGAGGATGGCCATATCACAATCCCTTATCCTCCACTCTCCTCTTGGGATTCTGGGCATGCATGCACACGTACGTGCCCAATGTGAGTTTTAAGCCACCAGATGCAGGACTCAAAAACGTGGTCGACTACATGGGAGTCAAGCAACGTAATCATTACGCCACCTACTGGTCTATCGCTTCCTTTTCTTAATAGTGTCTTGCAGAGCAAAGGATGCTCATTTTGATGAAGGCAAGGTGATCATTGTTTTTCTTGTATGGATCATGGTTTTAGTCTAATGCTTAAGAACTCTGTCTAATCCTAGGTAATGGAGATTTTTTTCTAATGTATCACTTCTTAAAGTCTTATAGTTTAAATTTCAACCTGAGATATGTTTGGAGTTAATTTTTCTATAGGTATGAGTTTTAGGTCAAGGTTCATTTTTGTCTGCATATGGATGTGCAGATTTTTCCCTACCACTTGTTGAAAGAACTATCCTTTCTCCATCGAGTTGCTTTTACATTTTGGTCAATAACCAAATGGCCATCCCTGCCCAAGTCTCTTCTCTCTATTCTCTTCGGTTGATCTAGGTGTCCATCAGTTTATCAATTCTGCTGTGTCTTGATTACTACCGCTTTTAATTACATCTTTAAAATGGGTACTGAGGGCGGGCAGCTGGCATAGTACTTAAGGGCACTGGACTCCCACATGGCTGACTGCAGTTTGAGTCCCAGACCTGGCGGCTTGCTTTCTCACCTCCCCCCCCACTCCCACTCACTCTGTCCCTCTAGGTCAAATTAAAGAATAAAATAAAATAAATAAATATAGTTAAATATGTTTTTAAATGGGTACAGAAATCTTTTAACATTTTTCTTTTTAACTATACTTTCAGTTTTTTAAAAACAGACATAATATCGAACTATTGAGGTTATCTATTTCCTTTTGGATGAGTTTTATAGTTTGTGACTTCTGAAGAATTGTTCCATTACTCTAAATTGCCTTCCCTTTTCAAGCCTGTGAGGGTTTAGTGATCTGGCTATTACTCATTTGTATCGTTTCCATTTTTACCTCCGTCAGGTTTGCTAGAGGCTTATCAAATGTTGTCACCTTTTCAAATGGCCAGAATTTGGTTTCACTGATTTTTCTTGAATCTTCTGTTTTCAGTTTCATTCATTTCTGGTCTCATCATTTTAGTTCCCTTCAGTTTTAGTTTGCTCTTCATTTACAATATTTAAGGTGGGGAGTCAGATTATTGATTTGAGACCTTCATTTGTTTCTGGTATAAACCTTGAATGCTATCAATTGCCCTGGAAACATTGCTTTGGCTGTATCCTCCGACTTTGTTCAGTTTTTTTACTTTCTCCCTTACTCCCTCAATCCTCACAGCCTCATTTACTACTCACCTGCCAAGTTAACTGGCTTATTTTACTAAGAATATAGAAGAACTGACAGCCATTTGAATGTAACTGAAATTTGAGCACTACGAGTGGTCTGTAAAAACTCATACAGGCCCCTTTCCTTCCCGCCTTTATTCTATACTTGTCTCACACATTACATTAATGGACATGGAAAGTCTTATATAATGCTGTAATTTTTATTTTTACCTATAAAACATATCTCAAATAACTCGAGGAGAAAAAGAGTCTGTTACACTTAGCATTTCTGCTGCTCTTCCTTTATTCTTGTGGTTCCAAGTTCCTGCACTTTTCGTTTCCCTTCTATCTTAACAACTTCCCATAGCATTCTCAGAGCAGGTCTGCTGGCAGTGGTGACTCTTCAGAGAATGCCTTCCTTTCACAATATTTTTTGCTGGATATAGAAATCTGGATGGAAAATTCTTTCCTCTTACCACTTCAAATATGTAGCTCTTCTTCCTCTGGTCTCCATGGTTTCTGACGAGAACTATGCCATCATCGCAATTATTTCCCTATAATATATCGTTTATCTCTGGCTGTGTTTCAGATGATTTCTTTGTCTTTTGTTTTCAACAACTTGATTATGATGTATCTGGAAGTAGATATATTTCGTTGGGTTTATCCTGTTTAGGGGGTTCACTGAGCTTTCTGAATCTAAAAGTTTATTATCTTCCAAACCTGGGAAGTTTTCAGATACTATTTATTAAATTTCTTTTCAATCCTGTGCCTCTCCTTTTCTTTGGGACTCCAATGATGTGAATCTTAGATTTTCTGTTATTGTCCCACAAGTCCCAGAGGCTCTGCTCTCCCATCTACTCGCCAGTCTTTCTCTTTTTTCATGTTAGTTCATTTCTACTGATCTAGCTTCAAGTTCACGGACTTTCTCTTGTGATCTCCATTCTGCTACTGAGCCCATGCAAGGGGTTTTTAATTTTGATTATTTTTATTTTCTTGGTTTTAATATATTATTTGTCTCTTCTCTATATCATTTTTCTTTCTTTGCTGAGACCTTCTGTTTTCCTATTCATTTGAAAATTGTTCACTATCACTTCTTGGAACACGTGAATAATAGCTGTTTTAAAGTCTTTGTCATAACCAGTTCTCTGGTGCAGCAATAATGTGCTACTCAAGAGAACACAGGATCCCACAGGGAGACTGTGGTTCAAATCCCCAGCCCAGTCAGCCTGAGAAGCAGTCTGTGCATGTACCCAAGTACCCAAAATGCAATGGGTTGGAAGACTGGAGGAGGGGTATTGCTGGGTGACCAGCCTCCATGTGGGGGTTCTCTTCTCTCTCTTATACTCATATGCACACGCTCTATCATGAATAAAGAAAAAAAGTCTGCCATATCATGCTAACATTGGTGGTGTTTTCTTTTTAAGAATCATTTTATTTAACTCTATTATTTTTGACCAGAAAGGGGAGAGAGAGAGGGGGGAAGAGAGAGAGAGAGAGAGAGAGAGAAATTGAGAAAGCAAGCTGCCAGGTCCTGAACTTGAACTATGGCCAGCCACGTGGGAGTCCAGTGCCCTTGACCACCACGCCACCTGCTGGCCCCAGCATTGTTTTCTTTTGATTTTCCCCCCCATTTAAGTTGTGATTTTCTTAGTTCTTCTTTTTCAAAAATTTGCTATAGGACAAGTACCCTCCCCAGAAAGAGATACAGAAAGAGAGAGAAAGTGAAGAAGTACCCCTCCAGGGTAGATGGCCACAATCCCTTCTCCTCCATTCTCCTCTTGAGATTTTGGGAACACATGTGTATGTCCAGCACGTCTTTTCAAGTTGCTGGGTAAGGGACTCGAATCATGCAGTTGGCCACATGGGATCCAGCTGCCTTAACCTCCATGCCACTGGCTGGCTCTTCCTGATTCTTCTTATACCCAAGTACTTCTGGATTATTTCCTAAACATTTTGAATAGTACGTTCTGTGTTTATGGGTCTTATTTAAATCTTATTGAGACTGTTAATATTTACCACAGCAGGCAAATTGGCTTCATTAGGTTTGGGCTGTGAGTTCCAATCTACTTTCTGTGGCACCAATGTCAGTTCAATTGCCAAAGTTTTTGCAGCAGTTTTTGGCACTGTCCCGCATGTCACTACACAGTAGTGAAACTGGGTTCTAGGTTGTGGTTTTTATTTCAGCTCTCAATGCACTTAGTATGCTGAGTAGGATTACATCCATTCCTTTAGAAAACCCAAGAGTTCACAAACAACTTTACAGGGTCACTTTTCCTGAGAGGCTCTCTTTCTGTGATCTCTCTGGTACTTTTGAGTTCCCTACAGCCAGCTCCTGTTTTCAGTTTTCCAGAGAGGAAGCTGAGTGTTTAGTACTCATCCATGTCATGCACTTCTGTTTCTGTACTCCAGCTTGGACCAATGGATAGGAAGATGGAGAGCAGATAGGTTCTACTCCCTCAGAGTTCTGACTCCTGACTCCCACTGCAGTTTATAGCTGTCACTGCATCACATAGAGAGTAAGGCAAGAAAGAAAGAAAGAAAAATAAAACCCTGAGAGATTTCTACATTCTCTCAGGGTGGTGTGATTCCCTTTGCCACTAACTGTTTCTGTGGGGTTTTCTCTGTAGCTTCGTGCACAGACCTGGTTTTGTTTTTTTTTTTTTTTGAGAGATTTTCACTGTAGGGCGCGTGCGCTCGCCAGACAGACAGAGAGAGACATAGAGACAGAAAGCGAGAAATCACTCCCCAGGGGGGATGGTCACGCCGCAATCCCTTCTCCTCCATTCTCCTCTCGGGATCTTGGGCACGCACGCACACGCGCCCGGCGTGAGTTTTAAGCCACCGGGTCTGGGACACGAACCGTGGTCGACTATGTGGGAGTCCAGCAACATAGCCATTACGCTAACTGCTGGTTGCCCAGACCTGGTTTTTAACTGTTCCATTCAGCCAGGAGAATATGGGGAGGAGGTTAGTGTGGGAGGATGGCAAACCAACTGCTGGTTTGATGGGACTTAAAGTCTGGTCATCATCCCTATCCTACCTGTTCCTATTTACTTTTCAGAGTCTTCATGTAACTGCTTCACACATTCTGTCCAGGTTTTATAGCTGCTTTTATAGAGAGAGACTAGGAGGAATATTCTTCTTCCACCTTACCTAGAACCAAAATGCTGGTAAGAACTTGATTTAAGGGTTTGCATCTTCTGGGAATACTCTCCCAATCCATGATCACAACTTTAAGATCTGGATCAAAATGTTTACCTTCAAAGGAGCCTTACCTTACCATACTAACTCAACTTTACACTGTTTATTCAGCACCCATGTATTAATTCTGTAATATATCATCACCTTTTAAGAATTTTGTTATGCTCCTGTGCTGAAATACTCATTTTGAAGCTGTATAAGGGCAGAACCCATGGCACAAAACCTCTTATTTCCCACATTCCAGACCAGCATCCTAGAGAGAGACAATATTCAATAACTTTAATTAGCTGGTTGACAGATGTTCCAGTCAATCTTTCTAAAAACTAAGGGTATTTGGGCCAGCCAGTGGTTTGGGGGTTAAGGTGGCTGAATTCCATGTGGCCAATTGCATGGTTTGAGTCCCAACCTGGTCGAAAAACACACTAGGCACATGCCCAAAATCCTGAAAGGAGGGAAAGATGGAGGAAAAACGACTGCAGCATGACCATACCTATGGGGGTTGCTTTCTCACTTTCTCTCCAGTAAGTACGTGCACCCTCTAGCAAAATTGAAAAAAAAAAAAAGATGCCTTTGTATATTATGAGGATGAGGAGCGAATAATCAAATGGGAAGAAAGGTGCTAGTTAACTATCAAGACAAAATGAGATACAGCTGGCTCTGCTATAGTACTTATTGTGAAAATGAGAATTTATCCCAATGCCATTGGTATATCAAAGAACAATATGGGATGTAATGTGAATTTTGTGTTTGCTTAAGCATGAGTTTGTCTGCAAGAAATATCAGGTGAATGCTGAAACTGCCTTATGCTGAACCAGCCACATAGGAATATATACAATTCATATGCACACATCTCAACCATCAACCTGTTACCTCAGTTCCCCGTGGGGTTATGAGCTATAATACCGTATCTGGTGTGTGTTAAAACCTTCCTTTGAAATTTCAGATAAACTTCTATCCTTCACTCCACCACGACTCACAGCTGCAACCCCTCTGACATCCATGTCCACTTTCAATTCTTTTTTTAAAGAGAGATATTTGCTATAAGATGTGTGCCTTCACCAGAAAGGCAGAGAGACAGAAAGTGAGAAATCATTCCCCAGTGGGGGTCGGCCATGCTGCAATCCCTTCTCTTCCATTCTCCTCTTGGGATTTTGGGCATGCAAGCACACATGTCCAGCATGAGTTTCAAGCCACCAGGTCTGGGACTCGGACTGCTGTTGGCCATGTGGCAGTCCAGCGACATAACCATTATGCCATCTGCTGGTCGTCCATGTCCACTTTCACAAGCAAACTTTCAGGTCTTTTTCAGGGTAAAGTACCATATTTATTGTAGTATTCATGTATTTCTTAGGCACTGCTTTCTTTTTATTCAATTCATTTATTTCTTCCATGAGAAAGACAGAGAGAGACAGAAAGACAGACAGGTATCCCTAACAGGGTCCTCACATCAAGATCCACTCCCAGTCCTAGCCAGCCAGGACTATGGACACGGGTGTGCACGCCCGGCATGCTCAGGGAACTCCCACGATGTGAATCCAAGACCTTTTCCACATGGACCCACTGCACCACCACCTAGCTCAGCCACTGTTTTCATTAGGTTCCTATATTTTGTTTTACATGTCACTGATGATGATTTTGTGTATTGTGCCCTAACCCCTATGTTTTTTTCCATAAGCTTTGTGGCTGTCATCCTGTGGTTTTCCATAGCTTGATGATTTTTAAGAACACACATGGTGCATTATCAGAGAACCGAGTGGAAATGGAGAGGAGGAGAGGGAACACTGGCAGAAGGACAAGTCATAAGGAGAACAGCAAGGAACCAGATATGGTGCATACTCTCAGTACTGTTTCAAGATTTCCCCCAAAGATTTGCCTTTGATTTATAACCATCTAAAAAGAAGAGTATAGCCTGGCACCACTGATCTGGAGTCTGACAATTCATGAAGCTATAAGTTAGTTGAATCTAAAGATTCAACTTCAATCAACTGTTTCAAAGTAGAGGCAACACAACTGCTTAAAGCCGGTTTCCCTAACATCAGAGCATCTACTAAATTGACTACAAAAGAGTAGGAGAAGGTACCAAAACCTCCAGCTTCTAAGTAGAAGCACAGAGAAGAGGCTCACGACATCTTCTGCCTCCTCACCTTCACCTATTCATATCCTACTGATCCAACCAGCCCTAGCTTCCATCTCACCTTTCCTATGCAATCTTCTCTCACTTCTTTTGAAAAAATTTTATTTATCATCATTATTATATCATTACCTTGGTACAAGACTCACGTGCTCACCAGAGAGAGACAGAGACAACACACACACACACGCAGAGAGAGAGAGAGAGAGAGAGAAAGCCACTAGTCCTGGGACTCGAACTGTGGTCAGCTATGTGGGAGTCTAGCACCTTAACCACCATGCTACCTGCTGCCCCGCCCCCCCACCTGTCACCTCTCCTTCCCTAACTGCTTAATGTCCATATTCATACTAAAAATTAGTGGAGCATTTGTTAATTACTTCCCACCCGTCAGCACACCTGCATATGGATGAACACACACCCATCTGAGACAATGGCTCATTTCAACTCTGATCCTCGTGACTTTCAGCAATTTATCCATGTGTGGAGGTAGGCAGGAGTGTGTATGCGTGGTTATGGGGAGGTCTGGTCCAGAAATTTTGCCTTGTTGGCTAGAATGTAAGCTGAAACTTGCATACAACTCATTTTCCCCCAAAAGCCTGTTGAGAGCAAGGCTATTGCTATGCCATGTGGAGTCAACAGGCAAGAAATTACATGTGCGTGGTGTAGCAAACAGTCAACTTTATTTACCTTAAAAATTACTTTTTAGGTGAATAATGAAATGTACCAATGGTCCCCAAACTACAACGGTGGACTTAGGAATTTTCAGCTTTACCATGGGTTTATTGGGAAGCAACCCTCCTCTAAGTCATGGACCTTACAGAACTATGATGGTTCAACTTACGGGTTTCTGACACTACAATGGGTTTATTGGAATACTGAAAGCATTTATTATTATTATTATTATTATTTTTTGCTTACATTACTTTCGATTTATGGTGGTTTATGGGGACATAAACCCATCATAAATTGAATGGCAACTGCATTACAAATCATTCATTAGACCGCAGGAAGAACTCTCTTCCAATTCCTTCTATATAATAACATGGTGGGGGGAGAACACCTGAGAAGAAAATCCTATGAGTTTTAAGTTTAAAATGCACCCAGAATCCAAACACTTCTCACACATTTCCCTGTTACCCCCTGTGCAAAGCTGCCAGCATCTTTTGCCTAAATCATGACGGTTGAAGCAGCCCACTTGGTCAGATGGTGGCATGCCTCTGTCAGAACTCCTGGATCTCCCCATCGCCTGGAGAACATAGGCCCAAGTCTTTGCCATGCCTTATGTAGCCCTGCAGGGTCTGTCTCCACCCCATGCTCCTTGTCTCTTACCTTATCTCAAACTACTCTCCCCGTAGCTCACTCATCTCATCTGTCGCACTGGCCTCTTTGT
The DNA here is from genome assembly GCF_000334495.1 of Tupaia belangeri chinensis. Lineage (NCBI taxonomy): Eukaryota > Metazoa > Chordata > Mammalia > Scandentia > Tupaiidae > Tupaia > Tupaia belangeri. Next base: position 745,374 of record NW_006160117.1, on the reverse strand, counting down.
TATTCCTTAAACCTGCCAAGTACCTCCTATCTCAGGCCCATTTGAATTCGCGTTTCTAGGCCTTTTATGCATTTTCGTCTACTACATATCTGCCAGGCTCACTGGCTCACAGCCTTCTGGCCTTTCCTCAATATTACTATTTCAAGGAGAACTTCTCTAAATGCTGTACATAAATTAGCAACCCTCCTCTGATCAGTCCCTTTCCTTCTCACAGGGTCGAATGCTCCTCCTCAGTACTTTGTCACCACCTGTCATACAATTATTGTTTGTGACCTGTCTCCCTAGCTATCGTGTTAAGTTCTATGAGGACAAGGACTTAGTTTAGTTCCCTAGTATATCCCTACTGGCTATATCAATGTTGGCCCGGAATAGGTGCTCACTACATTTTTGTTGAATGAATTTGGAGTATATAATAAGTAACATTATTTATAACTATGACCTTAATGCATGAAATGATCTCTGCTTGGCATTCCAAGGGAGACATATCCCATATCAAGGTTGTCATCAAGGTTATATTTGAAGGAAGAAATCATACGAAAATTATTAAGGATACAAAAGGTTTAGACGAAGAAATTCTATTCTATAGTTAAAGAGTGCTGCCCTGCAGCCCAGGAGGCTTTGGAAATCTCAGTTGTCATCACTTGGTGCCTCTCCAGAGACCTTGGGATCGCCAACAAACACACTCTGCACTACACTGCATAGAAACAGGGAAGGTAAATGGGGGAATGAGGAAGGAAAGCCCGGATGAG
>NW_006160117.1:734625-739625 GCF_000334495.1 Tupaia belangeri chinensis | reverse complement strand
CAGTGCCTTAACTGCCATGCCATCCACTAGCCCCCAGGTGTCCTTTTTTATCTGTCATCAAATTCTACTCCTAAGGTACCTAGGCTAGATCCACTGAATACTCCAATCTAATGTTTCTCAACCTTGGCATTACTGACTTTGGGACAGGATTATCCTTTGTTATGGGGCTGCTTGGTACTGTAGAATGTTTGCTAGCATTCCTGACCTGTATGCACTAGATGCCAGGGGTCACCTTCCCCACTCCCAGTTGTGACAAGGAAAATGTCCCCTGGGGGACAAAACTGCCCCAGTTGAGAACCAATGTACTAATCTAATCCTGACTCCCAGCATCTCTCCTATCTATGGATCAGAGAGCACGGGTGTCACAAAGCTGTTGCTGCCCTTTTTTCCCTTTAGTCACTGGAGTGTGGGGAATTTCTATTTCCCTACCTCCTCCATTAAATTACAGTCCTATTAGCGGCAAAGGTCTGTCTTCTGCTTTCTGTTCTTCCACTAAGAGTGACTGAAAACTCCTCACATAATTTTCAATCTTCGCTCACCTCTAGTTTCTTTAGGTCTACGGTATAATAATTACTTTGCAGTTCTAATTAGTTAACATTTGTCAGCAAATTGTACCACATTCCATGATTCTTTTTAATATTTATTATTTTTTTTAAGAGAGATTTTTGCTATAGGGCACATGCGCTCACTGGAGAGATGGAAGCAAGAAAGCACTCCCCAGGGAAGATGGCCACGTCACAATCCCTAATCCTCTGCAATCCCTTCTCTTCTGTTCTCCTCTTGGGATTCTGAGCATGCATGTACACACACCTGGGGTGAGTTTTAAGCCACCAGATCTAGGACTCAAACAGGGGTTGACTATGTGGAAGTCCAGTGATGTAACCATTATGGCATCCACTAGTCCTCCACGATTTCTTTTTAAAAATATTTATTATTGGGACCCGCAGTTAGTGTAATGGCTATGTCGCTGGACTCCCACGTAGTCGACCGTGGTTCGCATCCCGGACCCGGTGGCTTAAACTCACGCCGGGCGCGTGTACGTGCGTGCCCAAGATCCCGAGAGGAGAATGGAGGAGAAGGGATTGTGGCGTGGCCATCCCCCCTGGGGGGTGATTTCTCGCTTTCTATCTCTCTGTCTCTCTCTGTCTGTCTGGCGAGCGCACGCGCTCTATAGCAAAAAATCTCTCCAAAAAAGAAAAAAATTTATTTATTATTACTATTATTACTTTTAGAGAGTTTTTGCTATAGGGTGCATGTGTTCACCAGAGAGACAGAAGCAAGAAATCATCCCCCAAGGGGGATAGCCACGCTGCAATCACTTCTCCTCCATTTTCTTCTCAGGATTCTGGGCAAGCAAGCGCACACACACACACACACACACCCAGTGTGAGTTTTAAGTAATTGGGTCTGGGACTCAAACAGCAGTTGACTACATGGGAAATCAGTGACATAGCCATTATGCCACCTGATGGGTCCTTAAAATATTTATTTAATTTATATTATTGTTATTTTTAAAATTTGGTATAGGGCATGTATGCTCACCAGAGATAGACAGACAGAGAGTGAGAGAGAAAGAAAGTGAGAAAGCAAGTTGTTAGGTTCGGGACTCGAACCATGGTTGGCCACATGGGAGAACAGTGCCTTAAACACCATGCCACCGGCTGGCCAATTCCATGATTTATTACCACGACAGCCCTGTCTTACCACTCTCACACTTAGTCAAGACTCTAACCAGGATCATTACATAGGTGCATGTACAATTACTAAAATCCTACTAAACAATTATATGACCCCTTCCCCCACGAGCGACTGGTTTCCAGGGTAGAATAAGTAAAAGAAAGCATATTCTTATTTCCTTTTTCTTTTTTAAAAATTATTTATTTAATTTTTATTTATCATCATTATTAGCATTATTTTTTAAATTTGCTACAGGAAAGGTGCACTCACCAGAGGGGCGGGGGGTGGGGGAAGCAAGAAATCAAGCCACCAGCTCTGGGGTTCAAACTGCTGTCAGACATGTGGAAGTCCAGCGCCTTAACCACCACACCTGCTAGCCTAGCACATTTTTTCTTAAACCATTTTCTTTCTTTATTTTGGACAGAGTGTATGTGCATGTACTTGCACAAAAAAAGGTAAAGAGAGAGAGATGAGCACCCTGCAAAAGGTCTGGTCGTGCTGCAATCTGCTTACTCCGTCCAGCTAGTCAGATCTTGGGCACTAGCTTGTGTGTCTAACATGTTTCAGGCCGACCAGGCTAAGTATTTGAACCGTGGTTGCCATGTGGGATCCGGCTTCTCTTGAGCAGTGCATTGCTGCTAAGCCATGGAGCTCGCCTGAAAGCAATTCTTTTAGATATGTTGCTTAAAATATCTAACTATCAAAGGAGGATGATTTCTCAGCCCATGGGCCAGTATAGTTATAAAACCACGAGACTAGCAACATCTGGTTAACAATGCTGTGGTCTTCCCTTGGGAGCCACCTTTGGATTCTCTAGAAGGATTTTGCCCTAGTGGAAAATTACAGGCTCAAAGCAAAGATAATGAGCAACTGGTAGGACAATTCTCCACAAAGAGCGCTGATTAAAAGGGAGCAGTGTTCACCTGGAAGAAGGCATATATCCACTGGTACGCGCTTAAGTGCACTGCGACAGTGTCTTCAATATTTTGGAGAGGATAAATGAGAGAGGGCTAATCATGGTATCAGAATGGTAGAAGCCAAAAGGCTGGACGCATGGCAGAATCAGGATCCAAAAACTCCACAATGGGACAGTGATGAGCTGAGGACAGCAAGGGAATATTTAGCAAGGTTCGCTGGCAGGTCTCTGTTGCAAAGTGGTGGTTGGCCCTCAACATCCAGTCTAATCTTCCTCTATAGTACCAGAAAAGCAAGTATGCCCATGAGCTAATTTCTGGCCCGAGCAATGTAAGCAGGAGTGTTGGTTGGGACTTGCATCCTCCCTGGGCCACATTGTGACCTTGAGGATGGAAGCTTGCCACTGCTGAGTTATAAGAACAATCCTGGACTTTTCAACCCTAGATTTCTTTTACATGATAAAAAATTAATGTGTCTTAGATAGAGAGTTCAGTATCTATTTTGGTCTCCACTACCTTAAACCCAGTGCAATTTCTACTTGTAGTAAGTGGAATTGTGCCTCCAAAAACATATGTTTAAATCCTAACCTTTTGATACTGTGAATGTGGCATTATCTGGAAACAGTCTTGGCAGATGAAACCAAGCTAAGATGGAGCCATACCGAATTAGGGTGGGTACTAACCTGATATGACTGGTGTCTTTAAAAGAAGAAAAGACAACCAAAAGGAAAAGACGGCCATGTGATGACAGGGCAGAGACTGGAGTGATACATCTAGAACACTAAGGAGTAGCAGATGCTAAGATCCTGCCCTACAAGTTTCAGAGGTAGCCTGGTCCTCCTGACACCTACACTTCAGACTTGTTGTCACCAGAACTATGAGACAGTGACTTTATGTTATTTTAAGCTGTCCAGGTTGTGGGTGCGTTGTTAACACACAAACTAATAGAATCTTACACACTTAGGTCTAAATAAACCATGTGGGACTAAGAAAACAAGATAAACAAGATGGCTTAAAACACTTGTGTATGTAAAAAAAAATGGTTAGGTATTTTAGTATACTTAATGCTCAAAATTCAAAAATGCTGTGACTACAGATGCCAAGAAAACTAATGCAACCTTGAATAGACTTACTAGAAATTTACTACCTGGAAAAGGTGGGTTTGACAGGCTTATTCTTCTCTGTACCAGCATTTGTGAGAACACTGGACATACCGCATGCAGATCGTGGGCTCATCATTTAATGGGAACCTAAGCTGAACTAGGAGCATGATTCTGAAAGCAGAGAAGAGACAGAGCTGAAGATCTAAGAATATTGTGTCCAGCAGGTTAGGCTCAGGAAGATCGCTACTTTCAATGATCTGAGAGGCTCTCATAAAATGAGCAGAGAACAAGTGGGGAATAAGTCCATGCTGAAGGTGGAGACAGGAGAGGATCAGTAGTACCATTCAGCTGAAGGAGAACCAATAAGTGAGCCACAGGATACAAGTTCAAGCCAAATGGAAGACCTTCCTATATCATGGAAAGTAAAATAAAATAAACTTTAAAGGAATATTGGAAAAGTTACCCAAATGTCCATCAATGGATAAAGGATAAACACACTATGGCCTACCTATTTAATGGAATATTATTTGGTCATTAAAAAGCATGAGGTAATAGGGGCGACCAGCTGGCACAGAGGGTAAGGTGCTGGACTCCCACATGGCCAACTGCAGTTCAAGTCCCGGATCCAGTGGCTTGAAAATCATGCTGGGTGCATGTGCACGTGTGCCCAAAATCTCAGGAAGAAAGCAGAGAAGGGATTTTGGGATGGCCACCCCTTGGGGGATGATTTCTCACTTTCCCTCTCTCTCTCGAGCACACATACCTTATGGCAAAAATCTAAAAAAAAAAAAAAAAAAAAAAAAGAAGAAGGAACCACTAAAGGATACAACATGGATGAACCTCCAAAAATATTATTAGAGGAAAGAAGCCAGTCTCGAACAGTCACGTATTCTATGATTCCATTTATATGAAATATTCAGAACAGATAAATCCATAAATCTAGAAAGCAGAATAGTGGTTTCAAGGGGACCAAAGAAGGGGGAACTAGAAGTGACTGCTTCAAGAATAAGAGGTTTTCTTCGGGGGCAGTGAAAATGTTTTAGAACTAGACAGAGGTAGTGGTTTTGCACAACTTTCTGATCGTACAAAATGCCTCTTCACCATTCACTTTGAAATAGTTTATTTTGTGGTATGTAAATTTTACCTCGATTTTTAAAAAGGAAGGAAAAAGTGCATTAAGAAAAGAAGGCAAGGACCTGGTTTGCATCAAGCAAGCATATCAAAATCACAAAGAAGGCCGGGACCAGCAGTTGGCGTAATGGCTATGTTGTTGGACTCCCATGTAGCTGACTGCGGCTCTAGTACT
>NW_006160117.1:711802-734433 GCF_000334495.1 Tupaia belangeri chinensis | reverse complement strand
AAAATCACAAAGAAGGCCAAGCCTAGGTGACATGGTAGTGTATCAGACTGGAGTGCTGGAAGCAACAAGGCTGACTGGCAGTTTGAAAGAGGTGACCTGAAACAAGCCGGGCATGTGCGTGTGTGCCCAGGGTCCTAATGGGCTGGAAGAGGGGGATCAAGGCATGGCCAGAAACTGTTTGAGAATGCTTCTCTATCTCTTACACACACACAAACACAATCATGAATTAAAAAAATAAAAGATCACAAGTAAGAATTCCAAATGAATTTTCATGGTAAAATTCCATTCTCTACTGGAGAATCACCGATGATTAGATACAGATTTTTTTTAAAAGAGGTTTTTGCTATAGGGCGCGTGTGCTCGCCAGGAAGACAGAGAGAGACAGAGAGACGGAAAGTGAGAAATCACCCCCCGGGGGGATGGCCATGCCACAATCCCTTCTCCTCCATTCTCCTCTTGGGATCTTGGGCACGCACGCACACGCGCCCAGCATGAGTTTAAGCCACCGGGTCCAGGACTCGAACCGTGGTCGACTACATGGGAGTCCAGTGACACAGCCATTACGCTAACTGCTGGAGCTCTTCCTGTTCAACTCATGCTTATTTCCTTAAGAGATCTCCTCTCTTTTCATATTTTCTTCTTATGCAGAAACAAGACACTGTCCCAAGTAGCTTGACAGTATTCTCACTATCCTCCTACGGATCAAATCAATAAGACGTGCACCACAGCCATTCTGCAATGGTAACATAAGATAATTGTACGTTCATTATTTCCTCTCACCTTTGATGAAGAGGAAGCCTAGCTGGTACACATGTTCTGCTATAAAAGATTTTTAACAATTTTACAAGTGAGAAACCCTACGGCTAGCACAAAGTACAACTAGAAGTCATTTTCACTGCTTTCTTCTTAAGTGGCTTTAAGAAATTTAGCTGAATAAACAACTGATAAAGGGCTCCTCTACAATGCTCCTGCTCCTGGGGCTGGACAATTTTACTAATGGTTTCTACCACAGCTCAGGGCGTCACATGTAGATATTTTTCTCATCACAAATGGAAATGTTAACGACAAAAAGTTTAACTTGGTTTGAAATCTTCATTCTACCATGAAAGGTTAATTTTTATAAACTTACATTTTATTTCTGGTGAATTACATAGTATGGAATCCCCTGTGGTTCAGTTTATGACCATAAACATTTGGCCAAACGAAAAGTCAGGGCCGTGACCTTAAAGTAAAGATACTTTCCTTCTCTCTATCTCTGTCTCTGGCAAGCGTGCATACCCTATGGCCAAAAACTTAAAAAAAAATTGTAAGATTTATTACTTAAGTTGGGTAAGTCCTGTCTCTACCACTGGTGTGAAAAAGGTTTCCCTTTTCTTAGTAACTTGAACATGTATCACAGATTTTATTCCTATATTTAAATGTACTTTCTATTGTTAAAAAATTATTTCATTTAACTTTTTAAGAAATTTCTTTATTTTAATTTGACCGGAGAGGGAGAAGGAGAGGAAGAGAGAGAGAGAGAGCGAGCGCAAGCAAGTCACCAGGTTCGATTCTTGAACCATGGTCAGCCATGCAGGAGTCCACCCTTAACCAGCATACCACCTGCTGGCCCCTTAAATGGACTTTGTATATAGCAGAAAATGCCCAGAGAATACTTTTTTAAAAGAATTATTGGGATAGCAGGTGGTGTAGTGGTTAAAAGCACTGGACACTTCCACATGGCCAATCGTGGTTCGAGTCCTGAACCTGATGGCTTTCTTTCTCACTTTCCCTATCTCTCTGTCTCTCTCTGATCAAACTTGAAAATAATAATAATAATGAATAAACTTAAATTTAAAAAAATTCTTAAAAAGAAAAGAAAAGGTGGGATCTGGCAGGTGGCATTGTGGTTAAGGGTGCTAGACTCTGACAAGGCCAACTGCGGTTTGAATCCTGAACCTAGCAACTTGTTTTCTCACTTTTCTCTGTCTCTCTTGGGTCAACTTCAAAAAATAAATAAATAAAATAATGACAATGAATAAAATTAAATAAAATAATTCTTTATGTGAGGATAAGATTGGCACATAAAGAAGCTACTGTTTTACTATCAAACTTAAGCAATGTATTTTAATCCTCACTAATGAAGTACTAAGATTATCTGGTAAACTTGTTTTCTCACTTTTCTCTGTCTCTCTTGGGTCAACTTCAAAAAATAAATAAATAAAATAATGACAATGAATAAAATTAAATAAAATAATTCTTTATGTGAGGATAAGATTGGCACATAAAGAAGCTACTGTTTTACTATCAAACTTAAGCAATGTATTTTAATCCTCACTAATGAAGTACTAAGATTATCTGGTACTACATTCTGTCCAAATGAGTTTTATTACAAATGCTACTTTTTGTCCACAGATAACAATATTATATAACCTATGTAATACTATGCTGCCTTTAAAAAAAAGAATTATTTAACTTTATTTATCCATTTTAATTTGACAAGAGAGGGACAGAGAAAGAGAGAGAGAGAGAAGGTGAGAAAGCAATCTGCCAGGTCTGGGCCTTGAGCCGTGGTCCACCATGTGGGAATCCAGCACCCTTAACCACCATGCCACCTATGGGCCCCCAATACTACGCTGTTTTATAAGTAAATAAATGTCCTGGTTATTAAAATGTCCCCAGTGGGACCAGCAGTTAGCATAATGGCTATGTTGTTTGACTCCCATGCAGTTGACTACGGTTCGAGTCCCAGACCCGGTGGCTTAAGCTCACGCCGGGCGCGTGTGCGTGTATGCCCAAGATCCCGAGAGGAGAATGGAGGAGAAGGGATTGCGGCATGACCATCCCCCCTGGGGGTGATTTCTTGCTTTCTGTCTCTCTGTCTCTGTCTGTCTGGTAAGCACACGCGCCCTATAGCAAAAATCTCTCCCCCCCCCAAAAAAAAGTCCCCAGTACCTGTGAAAGTGCCTAAGATATAGTAGGTGTTTAATAAATAATTATTCAATGAAAGTAATGTATAGTTGAGACATAGCAACTGAGAACTTAAGAGCCAGTAAACAAAATCCTGCAAAATAGCCACTTCAGAAAACCCTAGGGCAATTATAATGATTCTGTCCATCGGACGATTGTTTTTGGAGCTTCTTCTGGCAAGATGTATACTTTTCTTTCTACTAGAAAGCTCAAAATATCACAAATACAATTAACTATCACTATCAACTTAGAATATAGACGAGTGGGCTGAGTCTCACTGTCAAGGCCCCTGTAAAAAACAGCTCAGAGCAGTATCACCAACCAAGATGTTCTGAAACTGAGTTATTCCAGAGGTTGACATCCTGAGCAGCAGAGAGACCCAATGAACTGATCTATCAAAACTTCTTCCTGGGAAGAGTAGCTGATAACCTTGGAAAACCCCTTGCCTAAAATGCCACAGTTTTGAGAAGGACAAAGATATGAAGAAAAAAACAAATTCACTTGAAAAAAAAGATATAATAAATTAAACCACTACTAGCAACACCATCAGTAGGGAACTTAATGGCTTAATAGCTAACATTTTCATTTTACCTTCTCTTACCAAGAATGGAATTATAAAAACCGGTTGACTTTCTAAGAAGTAATTCAATTTTCATTGAACCTGATGAGTTAGATATTTAAAAATCTCACAGGCAGCACTGGATCATGAAGCAAGGTGAAGTCCCCTAGAGCCTACAACTGGATTGATGAGTCACACTAAATATATACACTTTTGTTCTCTTTCCTGCACCCGCTGATGCAAGTCTTGAGATGACACTGACGTAGAAGGAATTTGCTAAGACAGCCAATTCTCACATGTACCACAGTTTTAAAAATTCTACATTCTACTTGGCTAATTATTAAATGTATTCAAAAACTAAGGCAAGGAATATTTTATGTTTATCAAATTATTGCATTGTTAGAAAAGTTGTGATGCATTTTTGCATAGGAAAAACATGTCGTGAATTTTCTAATAACCCAGTCAGTTAAAAATAAATGCCCAAGTGCTGAAAAGGCTTGTGGTAAATCAGTATAGCCAAAAAGTATCAGTGTATAGTATAAGTTGAGATAAGCCATTAGAAAAAGAATTTGGCAATATGAACCATGATCATATTCTATCTACATACGTTGACATACATTGTTGATTAAAATTTATCCTAAAAACATTTTCCAATAAAGAAAAAAATCACTTAAAACAGGAAGATACTCAATGTAAATTTTCCAGTAAAGAGATACTAAAAATTAGTCTAAAATGTCTGAGATGCATGATTACATTTGTGTTTAAAGGTTTTGGTGCTGAAAATGAAGTAACAACAGAGAAATATGTTTGACAAAGGCTTATCTTCATTAGGGCTACAACCATGTACGAAAATACATATGGAGATACACGGAACAAGGGAATACATAATGGTAGTAACTGTTTTTAATTCCTGGCATCTGCTGACAAATTTTGTGAAATGATGATATATTATCTTAAAATAAAAAGCCATTACCATTTTAAAACATTTTCCGAAAACTAGCCTTTTCCAGAGAAAATACGAGAAGTTGAAACTCAGTAATAGACACAGCCTCGGTGGTGCAGTACTGGAAGCCACAATGGCTGACCAAGGGTTCAGATCCCTGGGTCAGCTTGAAACCATGCTGGGTGTGTGCCTATGGGTACCATGTATCCTGATGAGCTAGAGCTGGAGAAAAAGGATTAGGACATGGCAAGACCCAGGCGAGGATGCCTCTCTCTCTGTCTACCCCCAGCCCCTGCTCTACATGCTATCATAAAATCAGAACAAAATACATGGCTATGGAACCCTGCCTCTGCATTTTAAAAAAGTAAGTAAATAAGCAACAGGTTCCCAAGTCTCCCCTTCTTCTCACCAAAAACCTCACAAATCCTTGGGTTAGATAAACTTGGGAAGGGATGCACATTAAAGGTTGGTATCAGCGAGGCGCACTGCATGCTTACCGGTTTTCAGAACACCTGGAATAATTCTGTTTCACTTTAGTAAGCTCAGCGTTTGCTAGGTGTACTTTATCATAAAACCCTCTTAGCTTGGAAGGCCTGGAAAATTCTGACCACGGTTTGGAACATGCTGCTTGGGCTGATAATGCTCAAAGTGGACAACAGAAGGGAGGCACCTAAATTACCCAAAAGCTGCTTCTAGACCACACTCTCAAGTTAGGAGTCGCTACGGAGCATACACCTGATGCCCCAGGTGTATGTATTAAGGTAAAGAGTTTGAGACCTACTGGTCTACTTAGGTACCTAATCCTAGGGGGGCAGCGGGGCGGGGGGGGGGGCATACAAAGTAAACCCTTTTGCGTATAGAGAGGGTTTCTGGCTTTCACCAAACGGGTTCTCATGAAGTTTAAGAACATTACTTTCTACAAAGGAATGGCATCTCTTCTATAATGAAGAAGTGGCAATGAAAGAAATCTGAGTGACCCATACAACAACTAGCCAGCTTCTCTTTTGGATATAAATGTAGTATTTCTCAAGACAAATGAAAAAAATAAAGCACTGATCTTTTTGAAGTCTGGATATTTTTAAAAATACAGATGCATATGTGGTAATGGTGTGTCTCCATAGGACAAGTAGCCAGTATCTACTTCTTAGAACTAAAGGATGGACAAATGGCCCTTCACCCCTTCTACATAGTGACTGAGTATTTATGAGACTGTTACCTCCGGTCTAAGTGTCGCTTTCATGCATGCTGGACAAAGAGGCCCGTTTCGGGAGAAATGAAGGGGAAGGTGCCGAGTTCGATTGCGACATGTTGGCTCCTCACATATCAACCAGCCCTGGAAGGGGAAAAAAAAGAGAAACTTCAGTCTTATCACCATAGACAAATATAAATGCTAAACCCTTCTGTTAGCAAGATATACTCATTTTATTCAAACTTTCTTTACAGATTCTAAAATGGCTATAGTTATCATTCCTGATACATTAATTAGATCTATTTGCCCCAAACTTAAAAGTTAGGAAACCCCGTTAAAAACAAAAACAAAAACAAAAAAACAAACAAAAAACCCGAGATGTTACTCTCTTTTCATAAAAAAAAAAAAACCCACCCTCACTCAATATACATTAAAAATCTCCCAATAAAAAAATTTATTATATACAGAAGGAAAACTTATAGGTTTTCATTCACTCGCAAAAATCACTATGGGTCCTGGGGCCGGCAGGTGGTGTGGTGGTTAAGGGCACTGGACTCCCACATGGCCGACTGTGGTTCAAGTCCCAAACCTGGCACCTGGCAGATTGCTTTCTTACCCACCCCCCACTCTGTCCCTCTCTGGTCAAATTGAAATAAAGTTAAATAAAAATAATTCTTTGTATAAAAAAAAACACTACGGGGACAGCCTGTGGTGTGGTGGTTAAGGTGGATAGATCCTACATGGATGACTATGTGGTTTGAGTCCCAGATCTGGAGGCTTGAGAAGCATGCTGGACGTTTGTGCATGTGTACCCAAAATCCCCAAAGGAAGGAAAAATGGAGGAGAAAGGATTGTACCAGGACCACCCCCCACAGAGGGTGCTTTCTCAAGTTTTTCATCTGTCAAGCACATGTGCCCTCTGGCAAAAAAATAAAATAAAATAAAATTCTACTACCAAAGGAAGTGAAGAGTGTACCACATAGAAATGAATGGCCCGGGGCTGGTAGGTGATGTGGTACTTAAGGGGCTAGACTCCCACATTGCTGACTGGTTTGAATCCTGGACCTGGTGGTTTGCTTTCTCACTTTCCTTCTCTCTCTCTCTCTCTGTCTCTCTCTGGTCAAATTAAAAATAAATAAATGAAATGAAATAACTCTTTATTTTAAAAAAGAAAAGAAATGAATGGCCTTCCCAACAACTGAGTGGATGTTGGCTAGTTACTTGATTGCTATGCTCGGTTTCCTTCTCTTAAAAAAGGATACGACAGCACTACATACCCTAAAAAGTTGTTGTAATTGTTTAATACATTTAAAGTGTTTAGAATCATACTTGGCATAAAAGGAACAACAAATGTGTTATCTCATTTAAAATGAGTATATTCTATTGATAGTCTCTGGAGGCATAAAACGGGCTGCAATGTTTCCAAGGACAATGTCAACTGATCACTATTTTCCCAAGGTTTGAAATAGCCACTGCCCACTTCTCTGTCCTTTAGAGCCCTCGTCTCACCTTCCTTCTTCAGTTACTCTCCCTTGCTGTGCTTGTTTGAATTTTCTCACAGTGATGTGATAACAATATGCTTATTATCTTAAATCAGCATTATGATGTTTATGAAACATATCTGTTAAGGAAGACATGACTTCACAAATGGGGTCAAGCAAAGCTCAGATGCTCACACACAGGCACCGGGGTCTGTGGGCTGTGGTGCCACATGCACTGCTATCCAGGGGCATGAGCACGAGGCAACCATAGGGCAGGTGCTGGGGTATAAAGGTGAACAAGTGAGCTCCCTGTCTTATGGCCTTCCTGCCTGAGGAGCTGCAAGAAGGGAATTGACTATGTGTAGGTCTTGGAGTGCTTTGAGAGACAGCAGTTTCTGAACTAGTTTTAAAGAATGAGTGAGTTTGGTACATAGAAAGGTAGGAAAGACAGCTTAGGCAGAATGAACAGCATACGGCAAAGAATAAAGGGCAGAAAGAGCTATACTGTAATATAATTAAAGAAAGGGACTGATTGGGGCCAGCAGGTTGTGTGGTGGATAAGGTGTTGGAATCTCACATGGTCGACTATGATTAGAGTCCCAAACCTGGCAGCTTGAAAGTCACGCCAGGCACGTATGTGTGTGCACCTAAAAATCCCAGGAATAGAGCAGAGAAGGGACGGCAGTATGGCCATTCCCTGGCAGGGGGTGATTTCTCACTTTCCCTCTCACTGTTTCTCTCTGTATCTCTGGTAAGCACACGTACCCAATGAAAAAGAAAGAGAGAAAGAGAGAAATCAATCAATCAGTCAATCAATCAATCACAATCTAACCCCATTCCCTATTTCTAGTCTGAACAACCTGCTGGTCTTTCTCCCTTAGATTAGAGCAGGGTACATACAGAAGTGCTCCTTAATTAGGTTAGGCACTTCAGTCCATCATTGAGTAACATCTCTTTGCAGTGTTAATCCAGAAGGGAGATAGGCCCTCATTCACTGCCATGTTGCTTGACCTCATTTCTCAGAATAGGATCTCCTTAGAAGGAGCTAAAACCAAACTCAAGGAAAAGCACTGAGAATTGGCTCTTCTGATAGCACAAAGGGAAAGTGCATTGTAGAACTTTTTGACTAAGCATTAAAAAAAATGCTACCTTTGAAGAATATAAAATTCATCTAGTTAATACATTCCTAGAAAGCTTCATTCAACTGGCTAATTTATTTTAAAATTTGAACTTTTCAGGTAAAAGGTCTCAACAAGTCCTATGAAACTACTTTTATATGCTCAGAATTATATTAAATACTTTGGGGAATAGGCAAAGGGGCCCCAGGCACAGAGTTTCAGAAAATTACAATGTAAATAGGAAAGCAAAGTTCACACACACAAAGACTAAAAGCAACCGAGCATGGTATGACTTTAAGAACCAAGGTGGATGGTGCTATGGTTTGGGTATGGCTCACCGCCCAAAAGTTCACGCGCTGGGAGCTTGGTTCCCAATGGTGTTGAGAAGTGGGGGACTTTTAGGAGGAGGAGCCTAGTGGATGGTGTTTGGATTAGGACAAGACCTCCCTAAAAAAAAATCGATTAATGTCCTATGGGAGGGAATGAGTTCACTCCCACAGGAAGGAGTCAGTTATAAAAGGAAGATGCTGCCGCCTTCCTCTCTGCTGTTGGCCATGTTGTGAGGCAGCACCAGAGGCCGGATGGATTCCAGTCCCACACCAAGGCTCTCAGCCACCGGGATCGTGGGCCAAGTAAACTTTTCTCTTTGTTTTGTTTTAGTAATACAATAATGGACTAAGACGTGTGGCACCGACTATAAACGCTAAACAATACAGAGAAGTAACGGAGTCCTGTCTGAGCCAAACTACAGATGATCCTTGACTTGACAATGGGGCTATTTCCAGACAACTCCATTGTAAGTTAAAAATCTAGTAAGTTGGGGAACCAGCAGTTAGCGTAATGGCTATGTCGCTGGACTCCCACGTAGTCGACCACAGTTCGCGTCCCGGACCCGGTGGCTTAAAACTCACGCCTGGTGCATGTGCGTGTGTGCCCAAGATCCCGAGAGGAGAATGGAGGAGAAGGGATTGCGGCGTGACCATCCCCCCTGGGGGGTGATTTCTCGCTTTCTGTCTCTATGTCTCTCTCTGTCTGTTTGGTGAGCGCACATGCCCTATAGCAAAAACCTCTCCAAAAAAAAAAAATCTAGTAAGTTGAACATGCATTTAATATATCTAGCCTACCAAACCTCACAGCTTGCCCTATGTATCACTGACTGTGCACTTCCTTTATATCACTGTAAAGTTAAAAAATGTTCACCAAAATTATAAGTCAAACCATCGTAAGTCAGAGGTCATCTGTACTACCATCACAGCAAAAGACCATAACAAGAACAAAGAATCAGTGGTTCTGAGCCACAGGCAACTGTGATGCAAGTACAACCTGCATGTACAGTTTAATGCCATATTTATGTTTCCTTCCAAAAAGCCATTAAATTAGGAGTACAGCTCACAATCAGCCCCTTTAGAATTAAATAAGATATTTTGGCTTAGCATGTTCTAGGCAGGAGGGTACATTGAGGAATTGTGGAGTTATTAGCAACAACAGGTATTAAATTTTAAATATAGCATATAAAAAACACAGAAGGTGAGACAAATACCTGCCTAGACATACTAATAAAGGGAACAGTAGAATTCAAGCAAACCATGTATGAAAAATGCAGGACTAGACCTCGCTCTTTAATCAATTATTTGGATTTGTTACATTATATTTAATAACTGAGGCTTTACATGCTTTGGGATGTTAATGTAGTCAGTTAGTTGCCAATTCAGTTGTATTTCATTCTGTTTTAAACAAAATTAAAAATCAGCAAGCAGACAGGTAAAAACCATCATATTTTGAGGCAACAAAGTATATTAAGTACCTGAAGATGACCTGGAAGTTAAAGTGATTTTTTAATTTTTAAAATGTACTGTTCACAAAGCTAAATTCCTTTTCCGATGTTTTTGGAGCTTCATTCTGTCAATTCACTACAACTTCATGACTCACTGGGTGAGCTGCCAACCTGGGAGAAGCTCAGTTGTCATCTCACCTGTTTTTAAAACAAACACCTAACTCTATCTCTGACAGAGTTACTAACTAAATGTCCTTTCAAATCATATAGAAAACAGATAATATAATTTGTCTAGACTTCCTACTAGTTATAATTAACATTAAAGAGGTTTTTTTTCCTTTGTCACCTCTCTATTCAGTGCTTATTTGGGTTTGTTTGTACTTACTATCTGTTAATCTCCCTTTACACATGACAACAATAACTAGTGCTATTATGCATGGAAATTAAACATGCTGATAACTGTGCGAAGGGAACTGGGGCTGAAAAAAAATATTAGAAGCCTGTAACTCTTTATGCCTCTTGTTTTATTTTGATAATTAAGCTTTTGGTCATGGTGTATTTTAAACACAACTCTTCTATGGGGGAAACAGGCCCTAATCATATTCAATATATGCTTTGCTTCAACTGCATTTTGTCAAGTACATTTTGGTTAACTCCGTGTTCCCTGTAACAGATGTTAACTGACAATGTTAAATCTAACTTCCAAGGAGCATTTATATCATTCAAATTAAATATCCCAGGTCTTTACAAATACTCCACAATAGGCCAAATACTACATTACAAGATCTCATAGTGAATTTTGCATTTCAAGAGTGATAAAAACAAAGGAAGTGAAAATACTAATATTGTATATATTTATTTTGAATTGTCATTCACAAAGATAAATCTAAAGTTTTCTCATTAAAAAAAAAAACATTTATTTATTATTTATTTGTTGTGATTTTCTTTTTTCTTTTTCCTTTTTTTGGAGAGGTTTTTGCTATAGGGTGCGTGTGCTCACCAGAGAGACAGAAAGCAAGAAATCACCCCCCAGGGGATATGGCCATGCCACAACCCCTTCTCCTCCATTCTCCTCTCGAGATCCTGGGCACACATGCACATGTGCCCAGCACACGCGCCCAGCATGAGTCCTAGCTGCTGGGTCTGGGACTCAAACCACAGTCAACTACATGGGAGTCCAGCGACATAGCCATGATGCTAAATGCTGGTCCCTATTTGTTGTGATTTTCAAGCTGCTGGGTCAGAGACTTGAACTATGGCTGGCCATGTGGGAATCCAGCATTTCAACCACCACACCAATTGCTGGTCCCACTAAAGTTATTTTCATTGCCAATTTTGAGAAATAATATACAGTCTAAGGCTATGGTGACAAATCAATACAATAATTTTTTTTCCTTTTTAAAATTTTGCCAGAGAGCACATGAGGTTGCCAGAGACAGAAAGACAGAGAGACACAGAGATAGGGACAGAGAGAGAAAGGAGGAGAGGAAGAGGAAGAAGGCGGCACATCCTAATGTGGTGTGGTCACACCACAATCCCTTCTCCACTTTTCCATCCTGGTGTGTTTTTTCAAATCAGCAAGGCCAGGATATGAACCACGTGATTGGCCCTGTGCAATTCGACTCTCTTAACCACTAAGCCACAGAGCAGCCTAAAAAAAGAAATTTTTAACGCAATGAGTAGCTCCTTGGAACTCCAGCCTATAAAAAGGTTTGGATTTAATTGAAAACCTCCAGAACTACTGTAAGGATATCTGCCATCCAAATATGTCATTTTATTATGTAATACTACATGTAAATTGTCATAACCAAAGAGGAATAAGGTCATTAAGCTTCCGATTGCCTAGGTTAACTACATTTATACATAGGAGGCTCAAAAGCAGTGAAGCTAGCCTGTCCAACAACAAAACAAACCTTTACTAAAACATGCAAAACTCTATCACCTGTTGCTTTACTCTCAGCATCACTAATTCTTTAAAATCACTGTACGAAGTTGTATCAAATTCTGACTGGTTCTGATTGCTAAATTATATTTTTGAGGTCTCAACTAAAGTGCTTTCTGTCTGCACATGCTAAAATGGATCGATTTCCACTTGTTAGCTGAGGTGTTTCTGGTAGTTGTACTTTAAACACAAACTGTTATTAGTTTGTGTACATGTGTATTTCCAGAAAATGTACACACAGAAATCATCCAGATCTGAAAATGTGATTCACAGGAGACTGTCAAAAGTATCTTTTGGGGGCTGGCAAGTGGCGCGGTGGATAAGGGCGCTGGATTCCCACATGGCCAACCACGGTTCGAGTCTCAGACCTGGTGGCTTGCTTTCTCACTTTCCCTCTTTCACTCTCTTTCTGTGTCTTTCTGATCAAATTAAAATAAATAAATAAATAAAATGAATGAATAAATAAAATTAAATAAATAATTCTTTAAAAAGTATCTTTTGAATAAATGAATAGAAGAAATTAAAATATAGAGGAACAAGTTTATGAAAAATAATAACGGGGTCTAAAGTTCATAGGAGGAAAAAAAAATCACGGTATTCTCATATGTACTCTTCAGTGTGAATATATGGTGGGTCCTTTCCCTCCCATTCCCAGTCAGTCACAAAGTCTCTCTGCTGGTCCTCTCCAATTTCATCCAAGTGTACACCTCAAAGGTCTTCCACAGTAACCTCATTACTGGTTTCCCTGACTCAGTTCTCTCCCACATCCAGTGCAAGGAGTTGCCATGTGTATTTCCCCAGGGTTCTCATTCCCATTGTTCAATCATATACCCTGCACCAAAAAGGTCAGAACAAACTTGTTGGTCTGGCTGTCAAATCTTTACAACCTTGGGACCAGCAGATGGCATAACAGTTATGTCACTGGACTCCCTCGCGGTTGACTGTGTTTCAAGTCCAGACCTGGTGGCTTAAAATTCGCCCTGTGTGCACGTGTGCCTGTGCCCAAAATCCTGAGAGGAAAATGGAAGAGAAGGGACTGTGACGAGGTCATCTCCCACCCCCCCTGGGGGGGGGTGATTTTTCACTTTCTGTCTCTGTCTCCGTCCCTCTGGCGAGCGTACATGGCTATAGCAAAATTCTCTCTAAAAAAAATCTTTACAACCTCATCCCATTCCTTTCCTTTCTCATTGCCCTCTTACACAAACTCTTGCCTCACCAGATTGGTCTTCTCACTGTTCTGCAACATATTTTCTCCATTTTCATTGTGCACATCAGAGAACTTCTGCCTAAAACGCCCATTCTCGGAGTTATCAGTTCGATTCTCTTCTGTGATATTTCCCCCACCTGCAGGGACTTCTCCCTCTATCCTACCTGACACTGAGCATGCCTTGCTTTATACTGTCCCCTGATAGTATTATTATTTTTTTTTTTGGGGGGGGGAGAGATTTTTGCTATAGGGCACGTGCACTCGCCGGACAGAGACATAGAGACAGAAAGCGAGAAATCACCCCCCAGGGGGGATGGTCACGCTGCAATCCCTTCTCCTCTCGGGATCTTGGGCACGCACGCACACGCGCCCGGCGTGAGTTCTAAGCCACCGGGTCCAGGACACGAACTGCGGTCAACTATGTGGGAGTCCAGTGACATAGCCATTACGCTAACTGCTGGTTCCCAATAGCATTATTTTTAAAGTTTATTTATTTCTCCCATGAGTGAGAGAGAGCATCCCCAATGGGGTCTTAATGCCATGATTGACCCCCAGTCTCGTCCAAACTGGGAGCCTTCCCACATTTGTCAGCTTTGCAAAGCATCACATTATACCGATGAAACAGCACCTGGTCTCCTTAACCATGCAATTTTACCACCTTGTTCTATCTCCTTAACTGCACGGTCAGTCTCCTGGGGAATGACGTGCTTGGTATTTGGTAGTGTCCTCCACAGTCTCCAGCATGAAGGTTCATGCTCAACAACGAATACAGAACTGAGGTTATAAAAGTGCACTTGAGAGACCAGCAGATGGCATAATGTTTACATCATTGGATTCCCATGTAGTTGACTGTGGTTTGAGTCCTGGACGTGGCAGTTTAAAACTCACACCAAGCGTGCGTGCGTGTATGCTCAAAATCCTGAGAGGAGATGGGATTGTGGCATGGTCATCCCCTCCCCCCCAGGGAGGGGATGTCTCCTTGTCTCTCCAGTGAGTGCATGTGCCCTATAGCAAAAACTTCTCTTAAAGAAACAAAAACAAAAACAAAAACAAAACCCTGCACTTGAGTAGTTTCTCCCCTTCCATTTATCAATGGGCAATTTTGTGCAAGTTACCAAACCTCTCTCTGAGCCTCAGTTTCCTCATTGATAAAACAGGTTGTTAAGGTTGTTTGGGGATCAAATAAGAAGCTCACAGAAAAGCTTAGTAAACGTAAGGTATTCTCCTATGTACACCTCCAGTATTGGGGAATGACACTGCTGAGCTGACAATGCGCTGGTAAAGATGCATGATTTTAGCCACGAAAGAGCCTGGTCAGCTTCCACCTGGTGTTACTATAAAATGGATGGGGCTGCTTCTCAATTTGATTGTAAAATAGCACAACTATGCAAACATAAGCAACATTTTTCTATTTCCTCCTGATCCAACTCTACTTGATTTGAAGTTATAGAGTAGATGATGAGGAAAAAAGAAGTGGGCTCTGCTTTCTTTGGGGATTCACAAAGATTTTCATGCCATAAGGCAGTCCTGCAGTGGCTTCTGATTCAGTTTAAATTGTACTGGTTCTCAGGGAGTGCAGTGAAGGGGCCGTGGGGTGAGGTCTACCAGTACGCATGCGCTTTCAGCATTCATTAAATCATCACTAGTTTTCATTAATGGCCATTAATCACCCTTCTCCCCCAAACTATCTGCACTTTCCACCCAAAATCACTTATAAATGCTCTGGGGTTCCCTTGCAGGCACATTTTTCTGTCACAGAATTATCTCCAGTATTAAAAAAAAAATGGGTCTTCTTATAGACAGTGCACAGTATGGGCCCACAGCTGCTTTTGAAGAATGACATGTTGTGATTTGGGATTTCCAGAAATATCAAAAAACAAATTGCTTTCTGACCCACATTTGCACCCAAAACTGGGAGAAAATTTCCCTAAGATCTCCAGGGGAAGTTTTAACAGGAACATAATTTTGCTTTTAAAGTTAAATCTTCTACACTGTAGCATGCTGGCATGTCAAAGAGTGATTATTAAGTCTCAGAGAGGTGCCAGGGTAGGAGATGAAAGAGCGAGTCAGGAAAAATAAATATATAAACTAACAATTCACCAAAGTTAATACAAAAATATTTTAAACAAAATTATCAAACAAAGCAGAAGTGGAAAGAAAGTACCTCATCGGTCAATATAAGAATTTTAAATACTATTAAAATTGATTTTTAAGTAAGACATCTCTTTAAATGAACAGTCATATGTCATTTCATCCAAGTTATTTGAAACTTATTGATCTTATCATTTGTGCAAGGACCAGACTCTGCCATCAGTTTGCTGAAAGGATAATGGAGTACTCCCAAACTGTTATGATAGGTTAGATGCAAACAGTGGTCCTCATTTAAACACATAAAATAGCACTACAAGTGGACAAATTTCAACCTCAGCAATTGTATATTACATGATAAATTAGCAACTTGGTCTGCTTTGCCTCAAATCCAATCCAATACCACAGCCTTGCTATTTTAATTTGCAATCAGAGCTTGAGCATCAGAAGATGTACCTGAGGTATATTAAAGAGCCCCATGCAAGCCATCTCCTTCTGTTATACTATGAGCACAGAAAGCTAACAATTACCAGCAATTGTATTTTACCACTGGAGGACAATACTAGAACAGTTAAAATTGTCTCCATGCAAGCAGCTGGGGAAAATATACTTAAAATGACTTTATATGGAAAATTACATTTAGGGGGGAAAAAGTTCAATGGAGGACATGTATACTTCTGTATGGGCAGCTAAAAACCTCTCTTAGTTATTCAAGCCTATTCTATAAAATACTCTCCCTATTCATCCAACTCAAAAGCAAGCTACATTCTTAGGCTACAACAGGTCACAACTAAGTACACAGTACCTTGCTTTGGGAATAATTTTGCTTTGTCTGTCAACTGTCAACAAAGCACAAAGAGCTCATGCAACTCAGCCATGTACTGTGGATGTTAGAAAATCCACAAAATACAAATAGCAAGAATACAAGACTTCGCAGCCCCCCCGCTTTTGCTTTAGATGAGAAACTGAAAGCATTTTCCTCTCCACATTCCATTAATCTCTACTGTATTACAAATCTTTTCATAAAAGACTTTTTTCCCTATGTGAAGCTACAAGTGACTTGGGGATATAATATTCCAACTGTGAGGAATGTCCGACTTTCCAACATGTACGGTTATAAATGGATATGTCAGCTAAGGCATACAGTCATTTCAACAGGAAAAGGAGGGGAAAAAATCAAATGGAATGAGATGGTAAAATGGCTACTCTGATGCTTATATTAATATTTTAGTGATGAAGCCTCTCAGAAAAATTGTTCATTACTTCCATCACAGATTTTGCTTCTCAAGTCTTCACTCTTGAAAAAGCATCACCTTAGCCACATACACAAGATAACCAAGAAACTTTGAAAGTAAACCCAAGGCTCAGTTTCATTAATGTGTACACAAAAAAAGACTGGAAGGAAATACTCTTAAAATGCCATCACTGATTATCTCCAGGTGTTTTCTCCCTCTGTTTCTGTATTTTCTATAACAAGCATATATTGTTTTTATAATCAGAAAAATGTAATTAATGAGAAGAGAGTTTTGCCAAGAGCATTCAATATAATCAAATCATTAATATATCTGAAAAATACCCTGAACTATAGCTTGTGTTTGGTTGTTACTATGATGGGTTTATAAGGAATGTGCTTACCAAAAAAGGCACATAAGAAATAGTTTGTTCTTTAGAAAATTTTCTTACTAAATCAAACATTTCAAAAATAGATCAATTTGATCACATAACAAGTTCTCAAGTACAAAGTAGCAGGGCATGTATTAGTCGTCTTAGAGTCATTTATTAAATTAAGCCACTCACGGAACTGCACACAGTCTTTTATGAAACATGATCGAATATTTTATCATGATCAGTCTCTGAAGGGAGGTAATAAACCAGTTTCAAAGAAAGGTGCCTTAATCCCATGCCCTCTCCCTTGCCCTTATTCAGTGTGCACACAGATCAACTCAGATGTCCCGGATAAGAATCAAATTAAAAAAAAAAATTCAGTCAGGAGAGCATGCCTGGAACATTGTACCAGAATTTTCCTTTGCTCAAGTCTAGTAATTTTTATTGGTTGGTTGGTTGGTTGCAGGCTTGTATTTATTGGTATGGTTTTCATGTGATATGTGTTCGAGTAGGGAACAGCAAATGTTAAAAATGTGACTGCCCCAGAGGGCACCTTAAAATCAGAATGGAGTTCAAACCATCACCAGGCAATGTTTGTTCATTTAACTTTAATTATTTTCTCCTTGAGAATGGTACTAATGAAACTGAATATCTTTCATGGTTTCGAAGGGCCGTCTGAATAGTCTGTAAACAGAACTAAGGGTAGACAAGAGATCTGGCGGAGCCAGGGGGTTGCTAGGTGACGTAGAATGTAAACCCACAAACTTGTTAAGGTTTGCTTTGCTTTCATGCCATTTTCACACACTCTAAAAAGTTTTGAGGACTGATTTTTCAGGTGGCTGGTAAAAAAAAAGAACTCCCCTCAATCGGAAATTCACTTCCCCCACCCCCAGATGCTCTAGCAGATTGAGAAGAGATGAAATCCATCTGACCTTTGGCTGTCACATGGGAAACTTTTTGTCGTACATAAACCTAGGATTATATATCTTCAGAATGTCCATAATTTCAGAAACAAGTATAAGGCGGATTTTAAGGCTTCAAAAAGACACTTCTAAGTCTTTTCTTATCCAACTTTCAATAAAATTAAGATTTCTTTTCAGAAAAAAAAAATGCGATCACAGTTTGGGCGATTAGGGCCACAAAACCCCAAAGCCCGTGGCAACAGATCATCACTGGGTTAGCCACTGTCGGCTCTCTGCTGGCCTGCACCAAGTCTGACTGCCTGTGAGGCTTCTCCCTCCAGCCCCCTCCCCCAGCCGTTTTAAGTAGCTGATCAGAGATTGTCCAGTAAGAGCACTTTATTAGATCATCAGCCAGAGGGGTTCACAAGTACTGAGAGCAATGGGCTCAAATGCTACACATCAGTTTTAATAGACCAGAGGCTACTAGTAAACTGCAGATACTGCTGAGAACTTTCCATGCACTGAACTCTTGAAAAAGCACCGTCTCTCCAGCTTAAATGCAGCTGCCTCTTTCAATGCCGCAAATGGGTAAATTTGACAAAAAAGCCACCATTAAGACTACATGAAAGGCTCAAGACAACATCCTTTCAATGCTTTGTACTTCAGTAATCAGATGTACTTACTCACCCCCTCCCCCAAACCCGATCAAGAACTATTTCTGAATGGTAGGAAATAATTCCACTTTGTACATCTTTTAGTTAATCAAGACTTTCTATTCAGCAATTTGACCTTTTGTTCAAAACAGGATTATCAGTTTTTTCGCCAGTTACCAAGGGCGACTCGCATGGTGAACATAATTGCAATAATTTGCAAAACACCATGGCAACCCACATTACAACTAGGTAAATACTGGGCTTTTGTGCTACATTGTTATTTTCAGAGATGCTGAAGTCAAAGAACGAATGACAAATGAACACAAAATTTAGATTTGCTTTGTCTCAAAAGAGAAGAAAATTGATAACAAGAATTGGGGGGAAACCGACTACAGCTGTAATTTCTAACTTGATTAATTAGGATGGTAACAGTCCTTAACAGTATATTCAACAAACAGCCCTGACTTCGTCTCTCCACCCACCTCTCTCTGTACCACTACCACTATCCCCCCACCCCGGACAAATTTTTTCAGCTTGGAGAACAAACATCCCCCATTTGCTCTTTTCTTCAACTTAATGGAATCCTTAATTGCAGAATATTGTTCTCCTGCTCTTCACGGCAATGAAAACGAGAGAAAGGAGGAGAGTGCCAGGGCAGACAGGGAGCTACAGTCAATTTTTTTTTTCCTGCCTCTTTTGGACACCCCAGGCCCAATGATGAGACGGCATTTTCCTGGTATCAGCAGCTGTTTCGTAGCAGACAATAAAGTAAAAACTATTTAGCTTTGCAGAAAAGCCACTTCTTTCCTCTTGGCAACACAA
Organism: Tupaia belangeri chinensis; assembly: GCF_000334495.1. Taxonomy (NCBI): domain Eukaryota; kingdom Metazoa; phylum Chordata; class Mammalia; order Scandentia; family Tupaiidae; genus Tupaia; species Tupaia belangeri. The sequence goes on along the minus strand of NW_006160117.1, from coordinate 715,201 downwards.
GGTAAGTCTACACGCCGAGATGCAGTTTCATGATTTAAATGCCAGAACATAAGAGAATAATGATAATGAAAAACATACATTTTTTCTTGTGAAGAAATGATTAACTGTGGAACTGTCCAAAAAGCCGTTGAAATGCATATGCGTTGGCTATTTGAGGAAGATGTGCAACAATATCTCCAAAGTGCTGAAACCACTTTCTACTCAGAGAGATCCCAATTCACGAAAAGAAAACTAAAAATATAAACTGAGTACTCAGAAATTAATACAAAAATCAAAAGCCTATTTTTAGTAGATAAACACAGTCACACATATAGTATTATAATCTTTTCGATGAAAAATACAATGACTAGAAAACTTCGATCTGAATTGTTTTACTCAGGTATGAAAGGCAGGTTGTATAGTACAGTAAAAGAGCAGTTTTTGCTACGGGGCAAAAATTCTGCTATAATGCCGAGGCTTTTTGAAAATGATCAAAATTGACTTTCTCGTGCAAAATGTAGTATTTGGGGATGAGAAAAGAAAAATACCCAAGGAAGAGCTTGCAGAAGTTATGCTGCCGAGATCTTGAGAGAAAAGCAGCTTCAGATGCATGCTGAACAGAGCTCAGCCTGCTTCCCTGCATTTGCTTCCTAACAAGGAAGAGCAAAAGGAGGGTCTCTGAACCGATCTGCTATTTCCCCTAACTTTGGAAAAATCAAACGAATTTGATACTGTAATGGGTCCATTCTTATTTTGTGCAGGCTGAAAATTCCCAGACAGATCTCCAAGGTTCAGCTTAGAGAAATCACAATATAACATTCTTCGGAATTATGCCTCTGAAATTATAGATACTGTGAGTTCTCTTGAGGAGTAGAAATCAAAAGGAATGTGACACATTAACTCCTTCTCACTCAGTGACGACCTCTTTATACTTTGAAATGTATTTTATTTTCTGGCTTAGTTCATTCCAAGTTTACTGTACCTGTATCAACTGCATTCCTATTAAAAGTCTAAATATTACGAGGGAATGTGTCCCTTAATGCCAAATGAAAAAAGGTTAAACAAGTCTTCGGTATTTTTTGATCAAATAGAATTGATGTTAGATCACAAAGTGGGCCTAAAATCTCCATAGCACTTGAACTCCCGTTAGAATCCTAATATGTAAATACAGCATTTTATAATCTATCCAGAATTTCTTCACTAGGAACATTTTCCCTGGTGTACTTGCCCCCCACCAACCTTTGCTGACTTCTACTTCAGTGAGGCTTTTATCCTTTTCTCCTTTTTTTTTTTTCTTTTCTCCTCTTCTTTTGGGCCAATCAGTTACTATGCTTCTTGACTTCTATTTGTTAGAAAGGGCTCATCTAAAAAGAGCTGCAATAGCCAAACCTCTCAAAATGTAAATAAATCACCCAAATCCCTAAATCAGGAGTGGCAAATCCCTATCAGAAATATTGCATCTCATCTCCAATACCATGCCCATGGCCGCTGTAGGATGGAAGCTGGTACTTAGTATGAAACATGTCTGCTATGCCTGGCCCAAGTCCTTGCCATGGAATTCCCAACTGTGGCTGCACAATGGAACACCCAGGGGAGCAATATAATACAGATGACTGAGTGCCACCTCCAAATTTCGTATGCCGTACATCTTGGAGAAGGGGGGCCTGAGAATTTGCATCCCCCAACAAGTTCCCAGGTGAGACTGCTACTGCTCGGTTGAGACCTCACTTGGAGAACCACCAGTCTTAGACAAAGAACAGGCACTGGGATTTCAAAAATCTCCCAAGTGACTCTAACATGCAGTCACAGTTGAGAATCACAGCTCTATATTGTTCATTCTCTCTTCTTCAAAGACAACTACTGGTTACTATCTTCTGAACAAAGGAGTGGAAAAACAGAAATGTACCTGAGAACATTCTCCCTCAACTCTTCCTCTTCCAGTATTTACTCATTCTTTAGCTGTTGTTTACATGGCTCACTCCCTCTTCCACTCTTCCAAGTTGTCCATGCAGCATTAGAATTATCAAAGCTTCAAATCTAACTGAATTTGATGAAAAGAACTGGCCAGTTCCTAAATGGTTTACATCGTGCATGTAGCTTAGTAGCATGTGTCCTTTAAACAAACCAATAAACGAAGAACTTTACCCTAACAATAACAATACAGTCCCTAAAATACAAGATGTGTTTTGCTAGGAATCACAGAATTTCAGGACTGCTATTGAAAATAGTGTATATGGAAAGAAACCACAATTACATTTTGACTTTGACAAGTAATAGAAAATAATGTATTTAAACCCAACATTTTATAGCTGGAAGGGACTTCAGAGCTCTAGCCTAACTCTCTATATTGTATCTATGAAAAATGAAGCCTAGGAAACAGTAAATTCCTTGCACAGTGTCGCACAGCATGTGGACTGAACTTCCACTCCAGTACTCTCTACACTCCAAGCCTATGCTGCTGAACGTAGAGCCAGCAGCTATAGACGTGGCCCCTGAGCGCTCAAAATGTGGCCAGTCCAAGCTGAGATGTGCTGGAACTGTAAAACATACAGTGAATGCCAAAGATTCCATCCAAAAAAAGGTAATATAAAATAGCTTACTGATATTTTCCATACTTGCTACAGACTGAAATAGTATTTTGGATACACTGGGTTAAGTAAAATTTATTATAATGTTATGAACACACTCTTCCATTTTTTTTTTGAAATAGTATTTTGGATACACTGGGTTAAGTAAAATTTATTATAATGTTATGAACACACTCTTCCGTTTTTTTTTTTTCTTCTCTTTTTGGCTATAAGGGTGCTTGCACTCACTAGAGACAGAGAGACAGAAAGCAAGAAATCATCTCCCAGGGCAGATAGCCACACTGCTATCCCTTCTTCTCCATTCTCCTCTCAGGTTTTTGGGCATACACGCATATGTACCCAGCTTGAGTTTTAAGGTGCCGGGTCTGGGACTTGGGACTCGAACCATGGTTGATTATGTAGGTGTCCAGTGATGAAACCGTTACTCCACCTGCTGGTCCCTCTCCCTGTTTTTTAAAAACACAAATAGAGGTGTACCATAGAGACCATTCTCAATCCTGCTTTTTCACTTAAAAGCAGAGGAAATGAAACCCTATCAGTATCTATAGATCTACAATATTCCTCTAAATGGCAGAATTCTATTATGATTGTAGTAATTAAATGAATCCTCTTGTGTTCAACAATTAGGCTGTTTTCAGTCTCTTATTACTACCAGTAACACTGTAAGGCATATGCCTGCATAATACTTTTGATAACATCTGTACGTGCTATACATCTGTAAGCGAGAGATACCCAAATTGGAATTGCTGAATCAGATAGGTATGTTCATTTCAAATTTTGACAGATGTCACCAAACTGCTGTCCAAAGAGGGGGTATTATTTTTCACATCTT
>NW_006160117.1:692871-711741 GCF_000334495.1 Tupaia belangeri chinensis | reverse complement strand
TCCCTACAACCTTGCCTATGCCATTTACCTAAACTTGGGGTCTCTGTCAGTCTTATGGGTAGAGAATGGTACTCATTTGGACTTCTGAAATTAAGAGTAACCTTAAACATCTTTATTTGTATTTATAAATAATTGGTATTTCTTTCTCTATGAAGTGCCTGTTCCTGTCCTTTACCCATTTTTCTCTTTTCCCTTGTTTTGCAAGTGTAATTTACATGTGAATGGCTTCTCTTTGTTACATGAGTTATAACGTTTTCCCAGTTATCAAGTCCCTTTTGACTTAATGGCATGTATGTGTGTGCATATATATTTGTCCTGCAGAAATTTTTATTCCTAAAGTTGTAGTCAAATTTATTGATATTGTCCTCTTTGAAGTCTAAATGTAGTGTTGTTTCAGAAAGTCATCCCAAATAGATGGAGCACAGAGGATTTTGCCAGCAATCAAACTACTCTGTATTGTACTACAATATAATGGTGGATACATGTTGTTATACATTTGTCCAAACTTACAAAATACACACCACCAAGAATGAACCCTAAAGTAAACTACACACTCTAAGAGGTAATGTATCAATGAATGTTCATCAACTATAACAACGTACCACTCTAATGTAGTGGAGGATGTTGATAAAGTTGGGGAGGCTGCGCATGTGTCAGCACAGAAGGTATATGGGAATCTCTGTACCTTGCTCTTAATTTTACTATGAATATAAAATTGTTCTAAAAAATAAAATAAAAATTTTTTGGAGAGGTTTTTGCTATAGGGCGCATGCGCTCGCCAGACAGACAGAGAGAGACAGAGAAACAGAAAGCAAGAAATCACTCCCCAGGGGGAATGGCCACGCCGCAATCCCTTCTCCTCCATTCTCCTCTCGGGATCTTGGGCATGCACGCACATGCGACCGGCCTGAGCTTTAAGCCACCGGGTCCGGGACGCGAACCATGGTCAACTACATGGGAGTCCAGCGACATAGCCATTACGCTAACTGCTAGTCCCTAAAAAATAAAGTACATTTTTTAAAAGTCTTCCCAATTCCAAGATTATTACAAATATATTTCTTTAATAGTTTCATTTTCTATTAAGTTTTCAATCCAACTGGACTTTCTTTTTAGCAGAAGGGCAAGGAAGTACTTCAACTAAATGTATATATATATATTTTTTCAGATGACTATTACCTACAGGTATGGTTTGTTCCCTGTGAAACTCATGTTGAATTTTGACTGCCACTACGGTAATGCTGGGAGGTGGAACATTTAATTGGTGGGGCCAAATGGGAGGTAACTGGGTCATGGGGACTCTGCCCTTGTGGGTAGAGTAGTGCTCCTATACATAGTGAGGTCTCATTCTCACAGGAATTTCTTTTTGGAGAGAGCAAATTTGTTATAAAGTGAAGCTGTGCCTTGTGTTTTGCCCCTTTCAAACACACCTGGTGATCCTGCTTTCTGAACCCTTCTCCGTATTTCGACACAGTGCGAGGCCCTCCCCAGAAGCTGACCACGCATGACTGCCCAATCTTGGATGTCTCAGCCTCCAGAACCATGAGCTAAACTTTTCTTTACAAATTACCTAGTCTCTGGTATTCTGTTATAACACAAAAGAACTAAGACACCTACTGATATGCACTGTCCCTTTATAAAATACTAAATGTACCCTTGGGTCATCTATTTCTGGACTTTCTATATTGGCTCCATTAAAATCAACAAATATTTTTGCACTAAAGTGTTTTAACTACCTTAAGTACCTAAAAACTGTAAAAACTGGTAGGACATTTTGTCATATTGCTCTTGTGATCATTTCAAAAACTGAGGAAGTTTTAAATTTATGGATAAACTTAGAAATGACAATTGCTAAATGTTGAGTGATCCTAGTCAAGAATGTAATCCTCCATTTAATCAAGTCTTCTTTTAAGTTCTCACAAGCATTTTAAAGTCTTCTTTATATATACCTAGTTTTTTTTATTAAGTATATTATTCCTAGGTCCTAGGTACTTTATCTTTTTAGCCATTACTATAAATGTTATTTAATTCTTTCATTATATTTTCTAACTGGTTGACTATATAGCTCATGACTTATTTAAAACTCAAGTGAGCAAAATATACAGAAGTGCCTATCACTAAAAGTATTTTGTCTGACCTAAATCTCATTATCCCACCATTATTAAGTTTATGTTATTACTGTTTTCATTGAAGTGCTCCTGGCTCAGTACTAAACATCAACAAAGGTCTAAAACAGTGGTTCTTAAACTGTGGTCATGGATCAGTAGTACCATCTGGGAATTTGCTAGAACTCTATACAAATTCTCTGGCCTTATACCGACTTAGAATCACAGTCTGGGGGTGGAACCCAACAATCTGTATTTTAGCAAGTCCTCCACAGTGTATCTGTAATAAGTGAACATGTACTTATACAAATAAGGTTGAAAAAGTATAAATAATGAGACAAAATGGCACACTTAGTCAAATTGGGAAACATATAGAAGCCTGGCTGAGGTAGAATGCTAGAATGACAGATAAAATAAATACACATTATCAGTTAGTAATCCTGACATTTGCCCATTATACTCCCCCTGTCGAAAAACAAAATACTCTGGACCAGCAGATGGTGTAACGGTTATGTCACTGGCCTCCCATGTAGTCAACCGTGGTTCAAATCCCAGACCTGGTGGCTTAAACTCACACTAGGTACATGTACATGCATGCCCAAAATTCTGAGAGGAGAATGGAGGAGAAGGGACTGTGGCATGGCCATCCACCCTGGGGGGGTGATTTCTCGCCTTCTGTCTCTCTGCCTCTCTATGTATCTCCATCTCTCTATGTCTCTCCAGTGAATGCATGCAGCCTATAGCAAAAATCTCTCTCAAAAAAAAAACTCTACATATTCTTCTGAATACTCTGATTACTAAGGATTTTAATACATATCCCCAAGGCCTACAATTTCTAAAGTGTAAGAAGCATAAGGAAAGGATCCCTGAAGAAGATATTTTCCACCTTGGGAGATGCTTTCATGTGTTAATGAAACAGGTTCATTAGACTCAAATACTCAGCTCTCTTGACCTTCCTCAGATTCTTCTAACTAGTCCCTGAATCTGCTTTCCTGTCTCACCCATCTGCAGCAAGCCTGATATGCATTCCGTGGATGCTGAGATGATTTGAAGGCATGCCTGTCCATTTGCTAGTCCATTGCCCTACTTCTGATTCCACTCTGTGGCCTAGGAGATATTGGTGGGAAAAGATTCTCTTTAGTTCCTCATCTAATGTTTTACATAATAAAACGAAAGAATTTGACATTTTACATAAGTACTGACACTGAGTGCTCCTCCAGGAAAGCAGAAAATGGGGCTGGAGTAGGCCATTAATTTACTAAGAACAGAGAAGTCTCTACCTAATCAACTCTTCTTCCCTGGGAACACTCTTAGAAGGCCTTATATATTAGAAGCCAGCAGAGAGATTTTTATTTCTACATGCGAGACTGGAAATTGTCATTAAGGAGGGAAAGCCACTTGTAACGGGATAGATTTTATGAATTCTTTGGGGATGACAGAAGGACTAAGATACTACACTAACTAGCCACAACTTGACACGTTGTTATCAAACACACAAAAGCCCTCTGCTTCAAGGTGGTAAAATGCCTGAGACATTTTAAGCATAGAAGATTCATCCTTCATCTTGACCAGCTTATAACCTGACTGCCCATACCAGGCACATCATTATTAAAGTGCCTTTTTGGTCCTGCCACAGTGGGATAGGTGCTGCATGATACTGAGTCTACACGGGAAGTCCTGACATTTGGATCCTGGGTTGACTTGCAAATGTCAGAGCACTCTGGATGGAAGGCTACCAGAGGATCATGGCACAGTAGGGCCCTATTGGGGGTCCCTGTCTATCTCTCTCTCTCAATAAATAAATGAGTAGATTTTAAAGTGACCTTTTTAAAAAGAATTATTTATTCAACTGTATTCTTTTTTTTTTTTAATTGAGAGAGTTTTGCTACAGGGCATGTGTGCTTGCTAGAGAGACAGAGAGACAGAAAGTGAGAAATCACCCCTCCACACACCACCCCACAAGGGGGTATGGCCACGCTACAATCTCTTCTCTTCTCCTCCAGTCTCCTCTCAGGATCCTGGGTACGCATGCACTCACACTCAGTGCGAGTTTAAGCTGCTGGGTCCAGGACTCGACCACGGTTGACTATGTGGGAGTTCAGTGACATAACCATTATGCTATCTGCTGGTCTCATTATTGCTATTATTTTTTAATTTGACCAGAGAAAGAGACAGAGAGAGAGAGAAAATGAGAAACCAAGCTGTCAGGTCTGGGACTCAAATCATGGCTGGCCATGTGGGAGTCCAAATCAGGGCTGGCCATGTGGGAGTCCAGTGCCTAACCACCATGCCACCTGCTGGCCCCTTAATGTGACTTTTAACATGAAAATTCTCCAAGAGAGTTGTCTTTTTCACATATCTGTATGGATCATTTTCTTCAAACAACTGAACAGAATGCTACTCTAAAGGACAAGCTACATGCTGGATCTTGATTAAAACATAGTTTTGGGCTGGCTTCATGGCATGGCAGTTAAGGCAGCTGGATCCCACATGGCCAACAGCATGGTTTGAGTCTTGGACCCAGCGGCTTGAGAAAAATGCCAGGCATGAGTGTGTGCATGCCCCAAATCCTGAAAATAGGGAAAGTGGCAGAAAAGGGGCTGTGAAATGACTATGTCCCATGGAGAGTGCTTTCTCCTCTCCCACTCTGGCAACCACATGCACCCTCTAGCACAGACAAAACCAAACAAAAAAGCATAGTTTCAATCACATCTCACTTGGGAAATGGCTCTATCTAGAGACCTGTAGGGCCAGAGGGTGAGCATGACTTCAAGGGTAGGAAGGGTCCTAACGTGCTAACAGAAAAGGTGAAAAGTCTGAGGATGGAAGAACGAAAGAGGTAGAAGAAACAGAGAGAGAAGGGCAACCACAGCCAACCCCTCAGCCTCCAAGGATGGGATTGTATTATTCAGCTTTGAGCCCCTATGGCCTAGTCAGATGCACTGCTGCAATCGAAGAAATACTCTTTCCATTTGAAACTGATGGAATTAAACTCTGATATTAAGCTTCATTCAGGTAGCTGAATGCTCAAGCTTCCCTCAGGCTAGGTTGCCTGTGAAGAGTCCAAAAGCCCTTCTGAGCCTCCTTCATGGTGCTTGCCTTACAGGAGGCAGATAAAGAAGCCCTCACCTCACTGCTTCCAGAGCCACCCCGCTTGGGCAAGCCCTGCATCCCATGAGCCTTTGCTTGTGGATACTGCAAGTAACGCCTACCCAACTGCCTTAAAACACCTGGGTGAACAAGTGTAATTCTCATGGACGTGCACCCATGTATTCTCTCCTGGCAATATCCAGCAGAGTATTTGTGGGCTTTTGTACATTAAGAGGTGTTTAAAACATTTTCATCAGGATGCCGTGGGGCCACTGCCTCGTCATGGATTACTTACGGATGATTATGTGATCCATATTACGTGGCAAATGGCAAACAGCACACCTTCTGTATGTCCCCTCACAGCAGACAACTCAGTAATGATTGCGTTAATTAAATATTGAATAGATAATCAAAAGACATGTTTTTTTTGGTTAATAAAAGGTAAATCTCAAGTGGATTTACATTTTTAGAAAGATTACATTTTTAGAAATTCTCATCTCCCACTTCCTTTTGAGTAACCAGGCTGTTGCTAGAAATCCAAGTTTTCAGATAATTCAATGATATTGTTATTTTCTCACCTCTTCTCTGGGCTTCTCAAAGTGTAGGACTTTGGGAATGAATGTCATTCTCAGGTTTTTTATAAAGGATAATTTTTAGTTCCATTGTAAAACGGTGATACAGGACTCCTGTCGTTATCTGAGCAGTTGAGGAAGTATTTTAGAAGTATGTAAGCCCTGGCTGAGAACTCCAGAACCAATTCGGCACATCATCTATGATGAGCCGGGAATGAAAATATGAGAATGCAACCTTTCACTAAACAATAAGAACTACGCTGCCTGTTTGCCCATGAAGAGACACCCATGATTTAACCTTTTCCCGAACATGGACATTAAAAACACTTCACTTACAAATCTAGCAAACTAAACATAGGCTCGAACTGGAAATGCCACAGAGAATTGTCACTATATTCAAAATTCAACTTAGTGCTATTTGATGCAACCTGAGGGGCAGCTTTTGTACAGCACAAAATAAGAGCTCTGCATTTCTGAAAGGTCAGGAAAACACTAGGAGACAAGAATAAAGTGAATTAGTGAAAAATGAATTTGGTGTAGATTTTTACATTAGAAGTCAAAGTTAATACAGTTTCTTACTAACAAGGTACTACCATCAATCTCTCTGAAATGGAAAACTGCAACATTAAAATAACCTGCTAAATATTTCAAATAACTGTTTGGATTTTTCCCTCCACAAGGCAGATAAAAGGTTCTCCTTTCCTTCTGTGTGTACAATTTGTTGTTTGCCTTAAAAAAAGTAATTTCCTGAAAATGTATTTTCCTTCTTATTAAGAACCTCAGTGATTCGACAACTAAAAAAGTGGAATTTAAGAGAGCTGAGAAAGATCTAGCTTGATATTAAATTATATTTTTGTTACCATTAAAATATTTTTTCAAGTTCACTATAAATGTTGATGTAAATTACTGCTTTAAAAAAGACCGTGCATGTTTTCTTATAAACTAAAACCTCATACTTTGTGAAGGTTTCATGTATTAAAAAAATACAGAAAGACATTTTAAGTAGAAAAACGAGCTTACATTCTTTCTGAAGAACAAACACGTTAAATTAAAACCTCAAGGCCAAGGAGATTCAACAGGAAAAACCAAGAAGTTCTTATAATTATGTTATTGAGCCAGGAAGCATGGAACGGATAAGACTAGAACTTTCTAAGTATGTCTAGGTCAAAAGAATACACATTCGAAGATTATTTCCAAGCTAACAAGTTTCATGAAATGAAGAAAAAACAAAGAACGCAACACCATCATTCACAGAAAAGAGGAAAACTAAAAAATTCCACTAACTTGAAAAGAGGGTGGGTGAGACACCAAATCATTTTATTGGCTAACTTCTAAAAATTTCAAGTCAATAGTGAATTTTCAAGGATGCACAACAGACAAGTAAAAATGATAATTGTCAAAATTAGTAATCCACTTATGCAGTTTCGAAAAATAAAATCGAAATCTTCATTCAGATAGTGATACTATACGAAACGAGTATGGAAAAAAATGTAAAATGAACTGCTTAAACCATTTTTTTGTTTATTTAGGCTGCATATTCAAATAATTAGCTTACAATCTGTATCAACATTCTAAATCAAATGGAAAATTATTTTGTCATTAAAAGACTACATTTGGGCAAATCTAGTCTATTTTACTAGTCTATTTTAAAATAATTTAAGAAATAAGAAGTATAAAGATAAAAATCTTAATATGCAGTTTGGTAAAGTTCAAGTCAGTCTTTGAACAACACGTTTATCTATCCAGTAAAGCTTGTGTTAATGCGATGTAAGAGTTTGGCAAATTCAACTTTAATGGAGCATAAAAGTGCTTTTGCTTGAAAGTGAGATCATTTTTAAAAAATTAAAGCATGATCACTTTTTCTTTTTTCATAGGAACAATCTGATACAAGCAGCAAAGCTTAAATAAACTAGAAACATTTCAAATGATCCATAAAGGATTAATAAGCACTGCAGGAAGTCCTATAGGCTCAGCGTATACATTTTCCATCTCTTCCCCCCATGATGGGCATGATATGAAATTCTAAATAGAAGTGAAGTTCCAAAGTCTCTGAATGTTAAAGGGCCATTGTGTTGAGGTGAGAGGTCGCGATCTAGGGCTCTCTGATTTAGAACAGATCAAATTTACAATGGTATCAGGACAAGAATAATTCAAATTTGGACATTCAATTAAGAAGGTCTTCTTGTTGATGGTAACAGCCAGTGGTCAGAAGCAACACGAAGGCAAAAGGAGCAGTGGTAAGCTACAGGCCACTAATATAACAAGAACAAAATGACAGCTATTATTTTGGCAGAGATAATCTATGCTGAAACACAAAACACACACGCACACAATTTCTTTCAATACAATTTTCTTGTCTTCCCACTGACTTCTGTGATTACCACGGAAAGCAGGGTTCTAAACACATTTCTCAATTGAATCTTCAATCAATAATAGTAAAAAATTCAGATAGAAGATGTGGAAAAATGTATTATAGCATTAGTAACTGTTTGCAAAATAGGCTGAACTTATCAATATGCACAAAAGTTGATGAGAAGAAACCTTAGATACCTAAAACAGATCAGATTTTTGTCACCCCAAAGCTCAGTCACATTGTCTATGGTGATCAAATCTAAATTCTTTTCATTCCTAGGTTCTTTGGTCTTCCTTTTTTCTTTTAAAAATTACTTCTTTAACTTTATTTGTTATTATCATTTCCTTTAATTTGGCCAGAGACAGAGAGATAGGAACGGAAAGTGAGAAAACAAGCCACCAGATCCGGGACTCGAACCGCAGTTGACAATGAAAGAGTCCAGTGCCCTTAACCACCACGCCACCTGCTGGCCTCTCAATCTCCTTTCTTAATCCTTATCATTATTCATTCCTCAAAAATAAATGTACCTCTTAAAAATTTCCCTCTGCTTTAAATAAAAAGCATAAACACTCAAAAGTTCAACAGACTATTTTCTATGAAAGATAAAATGCCAACTTTTCCTTATGTATACAGAGTCTTCAAAAAGTTCAGGAAATTTTTTATTATGAAAAAAGTTCTAAATAAATTTCTGATTTTTTCCCCACCCACCAAAATAAACTCAGACCTCAATTCTATTTTTCCATGAACTTTCTGATGTCCCCTCATATGGGCATAAGTATAGCTTAGCACAGGGTCTTAAATTGTAAGATCATAACTTTTCAGTAGGTGCATAGGTTTACTTTTGGAATAAACACCAAGGGTGAGGAGAAAGTATTTCTTAATTTTTATACAAACTTTAGAATACACATATTTCTAAATTGCCATTGTTTGAACAGTATAGTGACAGATGCATAAATTATTCATGCTACTAATTTCTTCAAATTAAATGCAAATGGTAAGTGAGAAGAGTAACATTGAACAATACCAAGGACTGTTGGCATCAACAAGAAAAAAAGCTTAAAAACAGGAAAACAAATGAAAGAATGTGAGTCCAGTAAACAGTCTCAAGGTTGAAATATCATGGTCAACCTCTCTGGAGAATACAGAGTGCTTAAGAGAGACTTTGGCTATTTTATTGCTAACACTGCTGTTAGCAGATGGGTAAAGAGAATCAAGTCAAAACAGTTTAGATTTCTGTAGTCATAAATGCAATCATTTATTGAGCACCTATTATCTTCTTTGAATTTTCTAGTAACTTGATACACCCAGATGCAAACTGCCACTCTTTTATGTGGAAGAAACTTTTTGAAGAGTTTATGGGCTTGGGACCAGCAATTGGCGTAATGGCTACACTGCTGGACTCCTATGTAGTTGACTGCAGTTCGAGTCCTGGCCCCGGTGGCTTAAACTCACACTGGGCACGTATGTGTGTGTATGAGTTAGTGCCCAAGATCCCAAGAGGAGACTGGAGGAGAAGGGACTGTGGTGTGACCATCCCCCCCTGGGGGTGATTTCTCACTTTCTGTCTCTCTGTCTCAGTTTTTCTGGAGAGTGCACATGCCCTATTAAAAAAAAAAAATCCCCAAAAACAGTTTATGGGCTTTGGCTATGAATTAGGCCACAAATTAAATCCCAGCTCTGTAAGATATTAACCTTCTAATATTGGCTGTTTCTTACCTATAAAATTGGAAAAACTACCACCCACCTCACAGAGTTGTACAAGATTTAAACAATACCAAGCATGTAAAAAATGCCTAGCAATGAAGTTGACAGCTCAAACAATTTGAATCTTTCTTCTTTCTCCTGCTCTCCAGAATCTACAGCCTAAGAGGGAACAAAATTCCCAAATAAAAGACTGTAACTACAGAAGACTGTATTAAAGAAACTGAGGAAGAAAAGTTATACATACAAACAAAAGTCTTTAGGAATTCAGAGGAAAAAACCTCCTACAGTTATTAAGTCCAAGAAAGGCTTCTTATAAATGAGATGGGATTGTAAAGGTTGAAGAAAATTTAAACAGAAAATAACCTCAGCAGTTGTGATCTCACAACTAGAAACATCTAGAAGAATGATAATCTTATAATGTTGTTGGATAGGAGAGTCTGGAGAGAGGAAAGATTTGGTTACATAATGTCTCAAATGATAGAATAAAAGTTTGGCTATAATTCTGCATAGATTTAATCAAACCACTACAGCAACTCGTGAGTATGTATAAAGTATATATGTCATATTCTAGAGTGATATATAAAATAAGACAGGTGCTACCTACAGAGCTAAGAGTCAAAAAAATGGTCCAAATTTATTCAGCTCATATCCAGTGTAATCTAACTTCCTAAGGGCAACCATGATTAATGAATAAAGAGTTTCAGGTTAAAAAAAAAAATGAAAGGGAGCTGGAGTGCTACTTACAACTTGGAAAAAAACAACAACATAAAGAAAGGTGGGTATACTAGTGTAATGTGGAACACACACGTGTAGAGGGAAGTAAGGCCTAAAACAACCAGAAGAACATTTAGATTAGCTGTGGGGGAAAACTTGTGAATGTGGTGCTTGTGAAGATGAGAAGACAGCCCAGCAAGAGATTGCTGCAGTACCATTAATGCAAAATATTCAAAAGATTTTCAAAGCACAGTGGCAGAAAGATAGATTTCTCGAGATGCAGTGTTTTCGCCTGGGTGACCCGCAGACGACATGTTAGTTCTACAATTTCTGACTTTTGGATTAAAGCTGGGAGAGGGGGTGTCCATACAGACATGGAGAGCCCTTAATGATAGCACAGCTACAAAACTGCACAGTGATCAAGAGTTACTGAACTAAGAAAAACCTCGGCAAGTACTCCCTCAATTATTTCAGCCCTTGGGCATTTCGATGGGAAACTACTCATTGATATTATTCTTTTTCCAACATTCATTTTAGAAAATATCAAGACAGAGTCAAATGTTGACTTACTATGGTAAATAGAGGGGAAAAAAGCCTGCTTTGATTTCTTTCCCTTTATTACCACCTTGGTTTTGTGTTTTAGAATGTCGATTAGGTTTGAAAAAAGGGTGGAAAATGGGGGGGCATGCTCTTCCCTTCAATGAAGAGGTAAAAAGGGTGGAGGATGGGGGGGCATGCTCTTCCCTTCAATGAAGACAAAAGGTAACAGCTATTTCATTCTGCTGTGTATGAATATGTAATTCCCCTTAATTCTCTCACTATCATACTAAACTATGATTTTTAATAGAGCCCTGAAAAATGTATTACATTTTATCTGTTATTCTACAAGAATTACTAAGCAATTATAGGGAAAGGATAAAAAGTAGGACAAAAGTGTTTGTTTTTTGTTTTTTGTTTTTTTTTTAGACCAGCTAAAATTTTCAGTTTAAAATAACTAGAAAGGCAAACGGTTAGGTATTCAGAAGGAAAATGTGAATGTTTTCCCAAAGGCATTATTAACAATTAATAATCATTACACTGGTGCCTTGTTTACCTGACCTTGTGTAAATTCAGCAGCCTGGTAATTAGACCCATATTTTGCACATTTGTATATTTCCATGCATAGATTTGACTCATTCATTCATCCATTAAAATTTGCTTGACAGACGTAGATGAATAATCAAGCTACAATTTGTATTTACTGGATTATAGAAAATTGCCCAAACTGTTAAGTTCAAGGAAAGCGCATTCTTGTCTCTCTCTTGTGACTGATGTAAAAGCAATTACACATCAGAGGATTGCCCCAAAGCTCTCAGAAGAAGTGGCACTGCTTTTGCAATCTGGGGTCTTTAACAGTATCTTTTTTCCGAACATACAGAGACTGTTTAAAGATTAACTCTAACAGAGGAAAGAAAATAGCCCTTTACATGTAAGTTTACCATTTAACTCGTTACACTGCCATTCTCCAGTAACAAGCCATGTTCTGATCAACCTCTTACCTCCAAAATAAACAATGATGCAGCCTTATATTGCAAAGACATTGCAAAGGCAGTGGAAGGTTTGAAGAGGCAACTTTTTTGGGGGGTAGGTTTATGACAAACAGTTCTCCCTCATTTCCCTTAGAAGACCTAACTAGACCTCTCCCTAATATCAATCACTGAAACATAAAGGCACTGTGAGATTTTACCACCAATGTATTTTCATGCAAAGATGCAGAACACACTTTAGTACTAACAGCTCCCTAATTTCTGATGTTCAGGACTAGCCAAACATGCTGTCATGTGGAACTGTATTTTACACGATGGTATTTATTTTGCTTTTGCAGTCACTAACCGAACCATCGCTAATATACGTTTTCTGGTCCAAGGTACAGTATTTCTTTTACACAGCCGAAGATACAACAATTTTGCTGTCTTAAATCCATCTCTTCAAACTGCTTATTTTGATTGTCTACTTTAGAAGAAAAGGAGTGATTCCTGACTTTTAAAAAAGTGTATGGGTATAACGAGCATTATCAGATTTTTAAAAGTAGAGCCTGCATTATCAAATTTTTAAAACCTCTTAGATCAGAAACCAAATTTTATAAAAATATACATGAAGATGCAAGTATATATTTTATATGAGCTTTACTGTGGACAAGTAGCTTCGCAACTGCAACAGAAATAAGGATTAGAACCTGTTCTCACATTGTTTACACAGCTCAAAATTTGGATCGAAGCAGATCTTTTGGATAGGCAAAAATCAGACATCATAAGTGCCTGATTTAATTTAACAAACAAAATTTTCCAAAATACACAACTGATCCATTTTCACATTACTAAAACCTAATTTGCTGCTTCCAAACAGCCCATCTTTTCTCCCACGGAAACAAATGGCAATGGGCATCAGATAATAACTTAAGTGATGATGGCCTGAACTCACCCAGCAGATTATCAAAGAACCGGGTAAAAGAGTATAGAAAATGAGTTGTACTTACAATCTACGTGTTTATCAGTACAGAAGTGGGAATTCAGGTGTGTTGAGTGTGACTTCACATAAAATTGTCTGCTCAGTTGATGGCATTTATTTTTTTAAAGAATTATTTAACTATATTTATCTATCTATTTATTTATTTATTTGAATTTGACCAGAGAGGGACACAGAGAGAGAGAGAGAGAAAGAGGCTGCCAGGTCCAGGACTTGAACCACAGTCAGCCATGTGGGAGTCCAGCGCCCTTAACCACCATGCCACCTGCCCCAGAGTCTATGGTACTGTAGTAGGTGTTCAGGGGTCTCGTATCAAGAGGCCATGGTCTGGCAGTTTCATATGATAAAACAATTTAAAGCCAAACACAAAAGCTACGTACTGATTCTTAGCCTCAAAATAAATACCAGGGCTGGTGGCAGACTGTCAGGGGTAAGGGTGTGGTTTGAAAACAGAGGGGACTGAATGATGCCCAAGGAGTAAAAGGGTGGTCAGATAAAGCTCAGCCCAGGGTGTGATCTAGAAGATTTCTTTCTGATTTGGTGTTCGTTTGGTTCGTTGTCTTTTGCAAGGTTGAAGTGTTACAAATTGCACTTTGCTATACCTGTTAAAGGAAGAAGGGGGGGGGGGAGTAGCAAAAAAGTACTGCTAGTCCTGGTCTGATTAAAAACATCATCTCGGGGCCGGCAGGTGGCATGGTGGTTAAGGGTGCTGGACTCCCACACGGCTGACCAAGGTTCAAGTCCTGGACCTGGCAGCTTGCTTTCTCACTTTCTCTCTCTCTTTCTCTCACTCTGTACTTCTCTGGTCAAATTAAACAAATAAATAAAGTTAAATAAAAATAATTCTTAAAAAAAAACCATCATCTCAATTCATATCTATTCCCTTACTCTAGCTTATTCTTAAAGAGCTGTTTCGACTACCAACTTCAGAATGGAAATAGGACCCTGCATTATGACTGTCTAAATACATTTAATTCTGTATCAGATATTCTAGTTTCATCTTCTCAAAATGGGAAAAGGCCATTTTGAACGACAGAGGAGAGGTATCCCCTGAAATTAAGGCCATATAATTCTATAATGATCCCTTTGCTGCTAAAACATCCTCAGCCAGCCCCTTAGCTGCATCATAACCACCAGTTAAAGATCAAGGCAGAGTTTTTACTGTGTTAGATGGTTGGATACAATGAGCTTTTCTGAGGCTTCCTCCAGAAATCTGGACTTCGTGTTCCATTATCAGGCCACTTTCCTACTATTCCATCAAATATGTAAGCTATACCTGCAGTGTTTTTGAAAGTTCCAAAAATCACTCCCAGGGCCTGGGTGGTGGTACAGTAGGCAAATGCTCTGTGAGGCTGACCCACATGGGAGGGTTCTGGGTTTGTATCCAGTGACCTCTCTGAGTATGCCAGGCACATGTATGCCCATGATCTGGGGCTGGCTAATGCTGGGGGTGGATTGTGGTATCAGGACCCTGCCAAGGTTTCTCCCTCTCTCTCTCATTCATGAAATAAATAAATCTAAAAACCACCCACACACTCAAAATAAACAAGTCCTATGCCTGCCATGTATCTGGCATTATGCTTTACTCAGGTGACATGAAGCTAAAGTAACACTACACAGCACAGCTCATAGGAACAGGGAGCTCATGGCACATAGGGAAGAGTCAATCCAGGTGTCATCAGATCTGTGTACAAAGGGTTACAGAAACACACACGAGAGATTATGACATTCTGCCTGGACAGCTGAGTGAGGAAGACTTTCCAAAGACTTCCACTGAAGGTAGATGGAGAATTTTACAAAGTGGGGTGTTCTGATTGGTGAGGTGTGGTTCTACACAGAGGCAATGGCAGGAGTAAAGATGTGAAGATAGCCAAGTACATAGAATTTGTATGATTTAAAAAATAAGTATTTAACTTTATTTATCCATTTATTCACTTCTAATTTGACCAGAGAGGGACACAGTGAGAGAGAAAGTGAGAAAGCAAGCCAAGCCACCAGGTTTGGGATTCTAACCATGGTCGGCCATGAGGGAGTATAACACCCTTAACCACCATACCACGTACTGGCCCCTGAATTTGTACGATCTTTGAGGAACACCAAGCACTCCAGGTAGAAAGATTCACTTGGGCCTAATGCAATGCTATGGAATTGAATTAAAATTAGTAAGAAATGAACAAGCAATAAACATCGATGTATAAGCACTGTTCCGACTAAGAATTCCCTTTTCATTTGGGTAGATATCAAAAGGAGTGGGATTGCTGGATCATATGGTAGTTCTATTTGTAGATCTTTGAGGAACCTCCATATTGTTCTCCATAGTGACTGGACCAATTTACATTCCCACCAGCAGTGTAGGAGAGTTCCTCTTTCACCACAGCCCCACTAGCACTCATCATTTTTGTTTTGACAGGAAGTGGATGAATATGGAAGATTTAATCCTGAGTAAAGCAAGCAAGGCTATGAAAGAGAGACACTGTATGTCTCCACTTAATATATACGGACTGACTACATGCTATAGCCGAAACTGAACGACTAGAGGATATAGAAACATAGAAAATGGTTGTAAATACCAGACACAGTGAGGGAAGAGGGTGGGTGAAGGAGGAGAGTCAGAGGAAGGGCATTAAGGAGAAAAATAGAGAGGCAAGGCATTATGGGACAAATAAATGGGTTATTATCTTTTGAAGTTAATGTGTATAGTATTCTCAACTGGAATGGTGAGAAATGTATACATGTTGGAATATTCACTTTGCAAGCTAAGTGACATATGTGATTGAATATAAAATAAATCAAAATAAAACATAATTTTAAAAATGAGCAAGCAGCAGGGAACCAGCAGTTAACGTAATGGCTATGTCACTGGACTCCCACGTAGTCGACCGCGGTTCACGTCCAGGACCCGGTGGCTTAAAATTCACTCCGGGCCCGTGTGCATGTGTGCCCAAAATCCCGAGAGGAGAATGGAGGAGAAGGGATTGTGGCGTGGCCATCCCCCCTGGGGGGTGATTTCTCGCTTTCTGTCTCTCTCTCTCTATCTGTCTGGCAAGCGCACGCGCCCTATAGCAAAAACCTGTCTGGAAAAAAAAAAAAAAACCAAGAACACTGTGAGGAACCAATGGGGCAAGGTATGAAGATGATTTGAAAACAGGAATGCACTGTGTAATATACAATGTATTAATATATCAACATAATGAAATCCTCTCCATTTAAAATCATTTGTCTCTTTTTAAAGACACATTAAATACTTTTGGTAGGTAAGAGCAGGAAAAACAGGGTTTAGGGAGGAGAGTCCAGGCAGCCTACCTAAGTCCTAACAGCCTAAAAAGGCAGGCTCTAACTGAAACCAGTTTACAAGATTTTCCAAGTTCCCTTCTTTAGGAACCCTAAAGAAACCCAAAACATTTCAAAAGATGGACAGTCCTATATTTTCACTCAAGTTCCTATATACTGAAGAAGTTGCAGAATTCCATTTCTGTTATCTGATTCCTGTGAGGAATGCTGCAGCCTGGGGACTCCCCATTGTAACTTCTAGGCCCTGCTTATGGAGAGCCAGACCTGTGCAAAACTAGGCATGTTTAACAGATGGAAGCTGCAGCTAAGCACCAAGAGACTGTGGGGAGTCACAGTCAAGGCCAGGAGGGTGATGACAAGATTGTATATCTCAGAACCACTTTATAAGGCTGGAAAGGCCATCATTCCTCAGAAAAGTCAGGATCAGATGATGTCATAAAATCATTATAGAGGAGGTCTCTGAGAAGAGACACAGGGAAGATGACATTTCCATCCACAAACGCACCTCACCTAGGTTTATACCATCATATGCACAACAGAGGAGAGACAAGGTTGAGCAATGGTAATTATCTGCCATTTGTCAAGTGTCAGAAGTCTACCTGAAGACTTAATAAGGATGGTAAATTCCCACTAAAAATGTGGAAATATTTAAAAAGACACGAAGGGTCTTGTTGCTTTCATAAAAGTTATTTTAGGTGATATGAGAACTCATTTTGTTTTAGAAATTTAATTCTCTTCTCGTTTATAAGTACGTAGTCAACTTGATACGTAGTCAACTTGATGTGAAAGCATGTATACCTTTTATTTTCATATTCTCATGTGTAACCCATGGGAGTCACGTTTTAAAACAATCGGTGGTTCTTAAGATTATATTAAAATTTGGGACCAGCAGGTGGTATGGTGGTTAAGGCACTGGACACTCCCACATGGCTAACCATGGTTTGAGTCCTGGACCTGGTGGCTTGCTTTCTCACTTTTCTTCTCTCCCTCTCTCTGTCTCTCTCAAGTCAAGTTAAAATAAATAGAATGAATAAATAAAATTAAATAAATAATTCTTTTAAAAAAGAGATTATATTAAAATTCATCCACAGGTGTTTTGTATAGGGTTTATTAATCACAGGGGAGAACTTTTCTAACTACTGCTCTGACCCCATCCCAGACGCTCTAATTCAAGTACCATGGTAGGTTAAGTCACCAGATACTCTTTAAAAAAAAAAAAGTCTCCCCAGGTGACTAATATGCAGCTAAGGCAAGCATACCATAAAAAAGAAATGCTGAGGCCAATACCTGACATGGAGGGTAAGATGGCAGGATCCCCCATGGCCAACAGCATGGTTTGGTCTAGCCCTTGTGACTTGATAAACATGCCGAGTGCATGTTTGTACATGCCCAAAATCTCAAGAGGAGAGTGGAGGAGAAAGGACTGAGGCATGGCCATCCCTCCACAGGAGTGATCTCTCACTCTTATTTATTTTTCTCTCTCTGTCTCTCTCTGGTGAAGGCACATACCCTATAGCAAATTATAATAAATAAACATATTTTAAGACCTTCATATTAACAATGCATTTATGTAGATCACTTTTTAACATTTTTCATGGTTACTTAAGTACCCTTTTGAGAACAAAACGATTTACCTGTAATGTTCTGAACTATAGAAATATCAGATAGATAGATAGATAAAGATATAGATATATAAAAAATTGTATTTCAATTGGATATAACTGAAAACCAAAATTTAAACTCCTCCCATAATGGCTCCCTAGGTATAAATCTTAACAAAACACGTATAGGACTTTGTATGTTGAAAAGTACAAAGTGTTAAAGAAAGAAAACAGTATCTACATAAATGAAAAGATACACCATGTTCACAGATTGGAAGACTTAACATAATATAGGACATAATATAGATGTCAGTTTTCCCCAAAGTGATATAGAATTAACACAATTTCAATAAAAATTCCAGCAGATACTTTTGTTGATGAAGACAAGCTGACTCTAAAATTTACATGGAAAACTCCAAGAACGAGAATATCTAAAACGTTTTTTAAAAAAATCAAATCGAGGAGTCACTAGTATAAAGCTACAGTAATAAAGACTGTGGCATTGGCAAAAAGATGAACACAGAGAATAAAGAGCTCAGAAATAGACCCACACTCATATGCTCAAATGGTTTTTGACAAGGGTGCAAAAATATTTCTACAGCGGGACCAGCAGTTAGCGTAATGGCTATGTCGCTGGACTCCCTCGTAGTCAACCGCGGTTCGAGTCCCGGACCTGGTGGCTTAAACTCACGCTGGGTGCGTGTGCGTGCGTGCCCAAAATCCCAAGAGGAGAATGGAGGAGAAGGGATTGCAGCGTGGCCATCCCCCCTGGGGAATGATTTCTCGCTTTCTATCTCTCTGTCTGGCGAGCGCAAGCGCCCTATAGCAAAAACCTCTCAAAAAAAAAAAAAAAAGAAACACCAAAAAAACCCCCACAGATCACAGTGATAGAGCTGGGAGTGGGGAGGAGGGTGTGATTATAAAGGGAGAGCAGGAAT
>NW_006160117.1:691043-692853 GCF_000334495.1 Tupaia belangeri chinensis | reverse complement strand
TTTTAGGGGACGGACAGTTTGGGATCTTTACTGTAGTTGTGGGTGCATGAATCTATCTATGTGTGTACTGGAATTTCTGAACAAAATCTGTTACAGACTGGGATAGGTTACACATTTGAGCATAGGACAAGTTAAGTTATCCTTCTAATTAGCTTAATACCTATGTCTAATTTCGAGAAAGCAGGAATAGTGAACATTATTACATGACTGCTAAAACTGCTACTTCTGCAGGTGGGTTCTGTGTCTCCATGACTCACTGAAAAGAAGTAATGATTTGAAGACATAATTTTTTTATTGTCCCCAAATTCTCAGAACTGAAATTTCTTTTGTGATGAACCTCCAATGGAAACATTAGACTATTTCTTCGACTTTGAGGGAATTGTCCTTAAATTTTAATTTTGTATTTACAGATCAAGTACATACCCATTCCTTGACAAGTAAAGAAACACACTAATAACAAAGTTTCATTCTGCACCTCTTTGGGATTGGTAGCCTATTCAGTATGGTGGGTACCAGACAGAAAATGTCAGAAAATATGACCTTGTTCTATACATTGACTGTAGTAGTACAGCTGCACCTCGCTTAATGACCTACTTGTTAAACAAACACTAAGACTTGCCACCAGGTCTCCAGTGTGGGGAATGCCCTTTTTCAGTCACTGTCTCCTTCCACCAGTCGGTATATTTGCTTCAAGAAGTGTTTGCACTCATGCAAGACTACATATTTTGTTAATACACTTGTACTTTACTATGCATCCACAATAAATAAAAATGATTATGTTGGATTTATATTACTGTATTATGGTCTGTCTTGTGGCTTTCTGGTGCTTATCTAATGTACGCTTGTTGTACAGATAGAATTACATTACTGTGGGTGTCATGTGTACTTGTTGAAAAATATATACCTGATGGTGCCATAACACACAAGATATCTGCCTGTAAGTTCCTTGCTTATCAATCAATTCACCTGTAGTGACACGACTCTGTATTTATGAACACTCACAGAATTGTACACCAGAGTAAACTTTACTGGTACGTTAAACTGAAAAATAAAAAATAAAAATTTGAGAGGTTTTTGCTATAGGGTGCATGTGCTCGCCAGAAAGACAGAGAGAGACAGAGAGACAGGAAACGAGAAATCACACCCCGGGGGGATGGCCATACCGCAATTCCTTCTCCTCCAATCCCCTCTTGGGATCTTGGGCACACATGTACATGCGTCCGGCGTGAGTTTAAGCCACCGGGTCCGGGACTTGAACTGTGGTCGACTACATGGGAGTCCAGCAACATAGCCATTATGCCAACTGCTGGTCCCGAAAAGTGAAATTTCAAGACCCCTCCCCCCATAAAATGTAACACATGCTTGCTTAGACTAAAGAAATATAAAGATGCAAATTAAAATCACCCACATTCCTACCACTCGAGATAATCACTTTTAACATTCTGGTGTTTTTCTTTTTCTAAATATTTCTTTGCACACATGTCTATATGTACATAATATATGACATAAATGAATCATTCCTCATACTATTTTACTCCCTCCACATTTTCTCATGTTTTCCTATGTCTTTACTCTCACAAAATATTGTTTCAATTAACCGCATAATACATTTTCCCATCAATATACCAAAATGTAACATTTACTCTTAAAGTTCTATCCAATATTTCACTATTTTTAAAAGAGTTTTTTGCTATAGAGCTTGTGTGCTTGCCAAAAGACAGAGAGAGAGAGAGAGAGAGAGAGAGAGAGAGAGAGAGACAGAAAGCAAGAAATCAACTCCCCAGGGGGATGGCCATGCCACAATCCCTGC
>NW_006160117.1:668322-690760 GCF_000334495.1 Tupaia belangeri chinensis | reverse complement strand
TGAACCATTCTCCTCTCCAGATCTTAGGCACGCATGCGCACGTTCCTGGTGTGAGTTTAAGTCGCCAGGTCTAGGACTGATTCCATGTAGTCAACTACGTGGGACCCAGTACCCTAAACCACCAGGCCATAGGGTGGCCCTAATTTTTCACTATTATAAATAATAATTCAACAAAGTATTCTTGCACATAAATTTCAGAGTACAAATCTTTAGGAAAAATTGCTAGAGTTGAAAGTGAAGCTTCTGAGGTCAGCAGTTGGTGTGGTGTTTAAGGGGCTGGATTCCCTAATGGCTGCCAGACCTGGCAGCTTGCTGTCTCACTTTCTCTCTCTCTGGTTAAATTTAAAAAAAATAATGATGATGATTAAAATTAAATAATTCTTTAAAAAAAAAAGAAAGTGAAGCTTCTGGGGTCTACAAAATCATATTACTTTTTCAGCATATTGACATTTCCACTGATGGTGTAAAATCACTGATCAGGAAGTTTCCTGATACATTAGCATCAATCAAGGCAGTGGCTGGCCCCAAACTGTACTGTTGGCCACCACATTCCTCACTATCAAGTAATCACAGGGACTAATACATAAATAGGCCAGTTTCACTTAAGAACGATGCTGGTGAGAGAATAAAATTTTATTAAATCTCAATATTTAAATATACAGTAAATCCTTTTATTACCACATACTAACTATCATAGTTGTCTCTGGAAAAAGCACCTGTACAACTGTCCAAGTTGTGAGGTGAGTGAGCCACTTTGTTCAAAGAACAGCATTTAAAAAATTATTTATTTACATTCATTTACTATACATCATTATAGCGTAACAAAATGAGATTTTCTATCCAGAATACACTGTATATTGGCTCAATCAAGCACATCAACATACGAGTTATTATCAACAAATAATTTTCCATTTCTTGTTTCCTGTATATTTTGCTTTTTTCCCATCTCATCTCTCACCCTCTGCCATCTCCCACCCTCTTCTCACACTGTCTCTGGTATCCACGGTTGCTTTCTATGCCTTTTTCCCCCACATTTTATTGATTCATTAAAGATTTTAATTAATCTAAATATTTCCAATAGCAAGCATAGCTGATATATACATATCCATGAACATAAGTCTAACTTTAGGCATAAACCTCAGTGAGCAGACCGAATATACTATAAAGTAGCACCTAGCAGGGGCTATACTGCAGTCATCAAACAGGTATTTTTAATACATTTTTTTTTAATTTCAAGAAAAAGGTTTCATGTGTTTTTTTTCCCTGAAACATTTTTTAAGAATTAATTTACATTCATTCCCTAAGCATCGTAACAGCATGCAAAATGTGAATTCCATCCAGAATATACTGCATAGTGGCTTAATCATGCATGTTATCGTCAATAATTTTCCATTTCTATTTTGACACACATATACATATATGTATGTGTATATATATGTATGTATTTACCCCTTTTTCTGACCCTCTGCCCTTCCCCACCCTCTTCTCACACTATCTCTGGTGTCTACAGTTGTCTTCCATTCCTTCCCCCCACACACACACATTTTATTGATCACACAATTTCTTAAGTAATCTAACTACTTTCAATAGCAAGTTTCGCTGGTAATTTCAAGAAAAGCGGTTTTAACTTTAATAAATCAAAGAAATGCTAAAGAATTTTGCTTAAAACTTAAAGCCAGGAAACAGGTTAGGATTCTGTTCAAAGAGTAGGCACATGAACCTATTGACAGCTCAAGACAGGACAAAAATCTTTAAAACCGGACAACAAAGCCTAGAAGAAAATCAGCAATATTTTAGTCAACAGTCATAAAATGCTATTTCACTAGTTCAGTCTCATGTGCTTAATCTATCTTCTGTTGTGGCTTGGCTTGATCTTCCCGACTGAATTCTGGGAATCAACTCCAGACTTGTCACTACGATTAAATTGGCCATTTTCTTAGTTCTTGAACTCTTATTTGTGTGTGTCTGTATTTAATTTTCCTGATATAGCACCCTCTTGAGAACTTCTTGGAGATCTGGCCTAGTGGGGTAAATTCTTTCAGGTTTTGTTTATCTGAGAGTGTTCTTGTCTTTTCTTCCCATATGAAGGAGAATCTTGCCAGGTAAAGTATTCTTGGTTGAAGCTGCTTTTCCATTAACACTTTGAATATATTTTTCCATTCTTTCCTCGCTCGCATTGTTTCTGATGAGAGGTCTGCTGCTAGCCTGATGGGATATCCTTTGTAGGTAACTTGCCATTTTTCTCTTGCCAATCTTAGTATCTTGTCTTTGTCTGTGGTTTTCATCAGTCGGGCTATAATGTGTCTTGGAGAAGATCTTCTTGGGTTGATTCTATTTGGCATCCTTTGTATTTCTTGGGACTGGACCTTTGAGTGCCTCTCTAGGTTTGGAAAGTTTTCTTGCAGGATTTCATAGAATAGATTATCAATGCCCTTATGAGTCTCTTTGCTTTCTGGGATACCAATTATCCTGCTTTTTGGACATATGATGGTATCTAGTATTTCTCGTATATTATTCTCATTTTTGGGGCCACTTTCTCAGTCTTCGTGGTGGATTTTTCTAGGCCAGCAATTTTCTCTTCTACACCAGAGATTCTATTTTCTGTATGATCTAGTTTGATTTTAATACTTTCAAGGAAGATTCTGACTTCCTCTATTGTAGCCTTCATCTCTAACAGGTCCATTTGATTCTTTTTTTAAGTGTGTAATTCCTCTTTTAGATCTTGCAATAATTTCTTCACCTCCTGGAACTTGTCATCTCCTTTCTCCTTTCTCTTCTGCAGTTCATTGTCTCTCTTCTCTTCCATCTCTGTTAGCTTCGACATTATGAATATTCTAAATTCTTTATCAGACATTTCTATGGTTTCCATGGAACTGACTGTGGATGAAGAGGAACTATTCTTTTGCCTTGGAAGAGAGATAATTTTTTGCTTTCCCATATTTCTTGTGGCCCTGCAGTGATTTCTAGTCATCTGATGGATGGTGTGTTTCTTCTCAAACTTGAAGTTCAATCTGAACGTTCAGAAGCGTGAAGAGGTGATCTGGAATCTCCTTGCCGTTCCATTTTGATCCCACTCGAGTTGGTGGGCTGGAGGCTGAATTACTAGTAGAAAATCTTCATTTCTCTTTTTTCCCTGAAATCACTAGTTCTCAGGAGCCAAGAAGGTGTCTTCTCAAAGAACATCACTTTTACTTGAAAGAATAACTGATAGATAAACTATGGTTATTCAGACATGGGAATCTGGCAAAAATTTTGTCAAAGATGAACCAATTGAGCCTGGCACTTCCAGACATATCAAGTGACAGTATTTGTTACTGGTGATAAAATCCCAGCTTTCAATGAGTATTCACTAGAAAATTTGTATCCATAACTATAAGCTCAATAGCTTCCTAATACTTGAAGACTTTTCTGATTAATCTGGTGGTATAAAGTAATTTAAAAATAATGAAATATGTCAATATCTGGAAAATCTTAAGTCAGTAAACCAATACTTTATAAATGACCAATGCATCATGTTATCAAACCGTGCCTGGGTAAATAATCCACTTGAAGCGTAAGACAGAGAAATGGATTTCAATATACCAGAGCACAAAAAGTTTACTAATATGGTTTCAGATTCCACATTGTTAATAACTATTAAGAAACCATCCTTTTAAAGTGTTGCTGTATTGACAAAAAAAAAGAATATCCACAATTAAGAAAAAAAGTTATTAAAAACATCCCGTCCAGGAACCAGCAGACAGCATAATGGTTACGCCATTGGACTCCCACATAGTCTACTGCAGTTCGAGTCTTGGACCTGGTAGCTTAAAACTCATGCCAGGCACATGTGGGTGCATGCCCAAGATTCTGAGAGGAGAATGGAGTAGAAGGGGTTGTGGCATGGCCATGCCCTCAGGGGGGTGATTTCTTGCTTTCTGTCTGTCTCTCCAGCAAGAACACATGTCCTATAGCAAAAATCTCTCAAGAAAAAAAATATTCCTTCCTTTCTAACTACATATCTTGTAGAGTCAAATTTTTCTCCACAAAAACAACATACCACAAAAGATGGGATGCAGAAGCAGATATGAGAACCTAGGCTGTCTTCCATCCACACATTAATGAGATCTAAAAAATGGAAAGCAATTCCACTGCTTTTAATATGTTATTTTGCCTTTGGAATAGTCATTTTTTTGTAGGCATGTTATTTTGTTACATAATAGGTTTACTGTTGTTTAAATGGATTAATACTTTGTAAATGTCTCAGTTTGAACTTATAATCCAGTAAATGTTAACATATATAATCCACATAAACAAAAACTCTTCAGCATCCTCAGTGATTTAAGAGTGTACGGGGCAAGGGTCCCAGAAATCGAAAGGTTTGAGAACCATTGTGCTATCCCATCGCAAATACCCATCAGCAAGAGACTTCATTTTGCTGGGCAATTTGAAACAGGTGTCTCTTGCCTCCGGGCACTCTTTTTTTTTTTTTGAGAGATTTTCACTGTAGGGCGCGTGCGCTCGCCAGAGAGACAGAGAGAGACATAGAGACAGAAAGCGAGAAATCACCCCCCAGGGGGGATGGTCACACCGCAATCCCTTCTCCTCCATTCTCCTCTCGGGATCTTGGGCATGCACGCACACGCGCCCGGCGTGAGTTTTAAGCCACCGGGTCCGGGACACAAACCGCGGTCGACTATGTGGGAGTCCAGCGACATAGCCATTACGCTAACTGCTGGTTCCCCCTCTGGGCACTCTTTTGATCTTTCTTTGCTGATCAACTCCTGGAAGTAGTAGCTCTTGACTGTCACTTGACAGAAAGCTATGATTGAGGGAAATTATCCTCAGAAAATTAGCTGTGACTTCATCCACATGGTTTCTAAGTCCTTTGTATACATAAAGAAGTAAATCCTGGTCAGCTTTGTTTTTTCCTGCCACTTCTAGCCAAAATTCTTGAACATCCTTTGCGGGTAGCTGAAGACCTAGTCCCTGCTAGGCTGGGCTCCTGAGAGGTAGGCAGGAAAATCATCTAGCATCAAGAGCTCTGCAGACAGCCAAGGAACCCTGAATACCTGTGAGCGTGAAGGAGGCCAGGGACATTTCAGGAAACATGCTTGGTGATGTGTCTCACTAAACCACCCATCTTAAGAACGATGTGCTGGAGAATACGGTAACAACAATAACACCTTTGGAGGCAGTGCCAAGAGGCAGATGAGTTTTGAACCAGAACAAAAAGGCACACTCGCTTTTCAAAAACAAGCTGAAGTCAACATGCTGTTAAGTGTTGGTATAAGCATATGGTCCAGCTAGCTCAGATTTATGCCAAGCATAAAACCAATACCCAT
This sequence comes from Tupaia belangeri chinensis, assembly GCF_000334495.1. Classification (NCBI taxonomy): domain Eukaryota; kingdom Metazoa; phylum Chordata; class Mammalia; order Scandentia; family Tupaiidae; genus Tupaia; species Tupaia belangeri. The sequence continues at coordinate 685,436 of NW_006160117.1, read as the reverse complement.
CATGTAGAAAAGACTGGCATTCTAATTTATATCCATAGTATTATTTTATTTGGAATCTAGGCTTGGAGAGTTTTTCTATGATGCCTCAGAAAGGCAGCTGAATTAACACTCTCTGAATAGAAATATGGTTATTCCATTTAACGTAAGACTAAGCTAGATAGGACCATCTGGAAATTCTTATCTGTAACAATCTGCAGAGAGCTGATTTCCACACGTGAACTATAATGTACACTCTGGGCAAACCACATATGAAAGACAGCCATCGCCTGGGGCGCTCTCCTCCCATCTCTCGTTGACATGTGCAGCAGAGAACTGATAGTTCCACTTTGCTCCTTGAAGTCAAGAAGGTCAATGGTGTGAAAATCTCACTTCTGAAAGGTTAAATGAAATCTGTTCTGGTTCAATTTCTTACTCTACTACAAGATAGTAGCTGTAGATGACTCGAGTTAGACCTGAAGTTGAGTTTTTCCTAAATACACAAGGTGAGAGAAATGAAACTGAAGAAAGGAATTCTACTGTTTTGGTACAAGTAGTTTTCTGTTTTTACCCATTTGTTTTCAGGTATTTGAGGACTCCTCTAGCATTTCCTCAGAATTTCAAAAAGCCTCCAATTTTCCCTTCAGATGAGGAAAACTGTATCAGAAGATGCTGAAACCCCAGGTTCAACACACATGCTTCCCTCCAATGGCCAGACGAGTCCATTGCTGAGTGGCTATAATCAGCCTTCTGGACTCACAGCCCAGCCAGCCTTGAAACCTGACCTGTCTTATTATGCTAATGCCCAAGGCTACATCAAGTTTTACGAGTGACTACAGTGAAGATGGTGAGCAGCTTGGTAGTCATAAATGGCTGTCTTCCCAGACATAATGGGCAGAATTCTGGACTAGGGTCTTGGTCACTGTATGAAGCTAACAGGTGATCTGTGACAGCCATCTGATAGCACTGACCTCTCAGAATGTTGTGAACTCATTCGCCACAGTACCATTCTGACTGGCTGGGAAAGGGAGAGTAGCAATTAGATGAAAGCTTCCAAGTGGGTACTTGGGAAAGACAGACACCACAGGCCCAGCCCAGGTCTCAGTCTGAGGGTTCTGAACACACCAAGGAACATAGCCAAGCCATGTTCATCCATCATGTCTTGGAACAAAACAATGAACTTTAAAAGTGAACTCTTGGCCAGTTGTCATGGTTTTGTGGTCACATAACATTCCATGACACTGAAGCCATATAAGAAGCCTCAATTTAAAAAAAAAAAAAAAAGGAATTATGAAAAAGAAGAAACAAACAGGTTAAAAAAAAATAAAAAGAAGCCTCTGGGTTTTCATCCCAGTGTTTCCCTGTACATGCCTGCCACTTATCCCCATGATCAGGATTCACTGAGGTTGGGGATGGTTTGTGGCATGAGGACCCTGCTGGGGTGCCTTCTCTGTATATGTCTCTCTCATGGAAGAAATAAACAAAAACATTTTTTTAACATTAATGAGTTCTCAGGAACAACAGATAGCATAATGGTTATGTCACCGGATTCCCGCATAGTCAACTGTAGTTTGAGTCCCAGACCCAGCAACTTAAAACTCATGCTGGGCATGTATGCATGTGTACCCAAGCTCCTGAGAGGAGAATGGAGAAGAGTTTGCGGTGTGGTCATCTCCCCCAGGAGATGGGATATAAGGCTGTGTCTGATTCTATTTGCTTATGAAAACTCCTTTATAAAAGCTAATATTATACCAGAATAAGGTGCTGATATAGAATATGTAGCTGGCATGATTTAGGGGACAGGACTTGATTTGTTTTTCACTAGATTTGTACATTAAGTTTATTTAGAATAAGAGTCTACTCAACCATCACCAAACCCTTGTTTCTTCGTTTTTTTTGTGGGAACATGCCATGGTATAACAACAAAATGTGATCCCTGACTCAAAATTAGCTAGCTTGACCTACATATCTTAAAAAAAAAAAAAAAAAAAAAAAAAAAAAAAAAAAAAAAAAAAAAACAGCCATCTGCTAATAAAAATATAGCAACTCTCCATCAATGTGCCGTGGTGTTAGAATCCCACATTTAAAAGAAATGCAATTGCTGTCCCTCACGTCCATTTACATTTAGCTTCCCTATCAAATGGTGTGAAGCAAAAAGAAATATTACTTCTCAATATATTCCTTTTTTGCATTAATAAGATTTAGGATGAGTCCTATGGATTCCTAAAGAAATTGTTCTTCAAGCACTGCTGGGCAAGCACGGATTGGGCTGCCCGTGCTGCTAAATGGGTGGGATGGGTATCTATTGCTTCTTTGCATGCCTTTTACACCACTTATAATTATGCTTTTAAAAGTCTTTACAAAAAAGAAACCCAATTTATTCTTTTTGAATGTTCTAAATATAAATGCAGAGGCAAGGAAATAAACAATAATTCTGATAGTGCTTAGAGTTTAAACTATTTTTGAACTAATGTACCTGTAATGCTACTGCATATTGGAACCTATAACCTAAAAACTATCAGTCTACATCACCACAGGTAAGAAATGAGAAATTTTGAGGGTTATTGAACACTGAATATTTGCAGTGGAACCAAATGCCATTGTATGGCTCTAAAACTCCCAGATCCATCTGCACAATATAGCTCTGTTGAAAAGTGAAAGGCAATGGGAATGAGTAAGCCGTGTTAGTAATTTACTGGGGGGGATTGAGGGGGATGCAGGCTGGAGCGGGAGGTCGCTTTATTGCTAACTCATCACATCTATTTATTAATTCGGTTATATCCACTCCTAACGAAACTACCCTTCTTTAAGCACTGTTGGGCACCACGGATGGTGCTTGCCTATGATACTAAATGGATGCATATTTCTGTGGAAAAAACACTGTGATCAATATTTCACTTTACCCTCACTGTATTTTTTTAAAACTTTCTTTTCCTCTCTTTCTCATAAAAGAGAGAGAAAGAGGGACAGACAGGTAGGTAGCCTTAATAGGATCTCACCACCCCATGACACCTCCTCCCCAGTCTTTCCGCCATCAAGGATCACAGGCACACACCAAGGCACACCTAGTGTGTTCAGGCAGACCTAGGATACAAATCCAGGCCTTCCCAGATGGCTCCAGTATCATGCAGTGGTGCTCTACCACCTGTACCACTGTGGCTGGGCCCCTTTTTGCACTTCTGATAAAAGGCAGCTCCACTTCAATCTCTGGCTGAATGATACATGCTTAGTGGTTTTGTCTTTGAGAAATAAATTATCCATTTTGAAATTAACAAGCATTTTTTCCCCAGAGGTATAAAACAGAAGCTTAGCATGGATTCCTCATATACTACAAATTATCTCACTGTATTGTCTGGTATGTGACCTCTTCTAGAGGGACTCACAGCCACCAAGCCAAGGGACAGCAACATTAGTCAAATGTTCCCTCCTCTCCTAGGGGATCACACACAGGTGCATAAGAGAGTCTTTGCATCATGAAGGAACACACACTGGACATTATTATAATTATTTTAGTTTCTCCAAAGAGTCCCAAGAGATTTTTTTGAAATATAGCATACGTCACAATAAACTTAGAAGTGCAAAAAAAAAGATGTAACATAGGCATTTGTCTTCTTTGCCACATTATGTAGTCGGAGATAGACTCTTCCATCAGGACAATGAAAAAGTGCACTCAGGCAAGATGCTTTTTTAAGCATCAAGATGAGAACATTTTTGGTTGGTGCTTCTTTGCCTGATACTCATTTTGGGAAGAAAGCAAATTGAGGCTATTGGGTTGAATATAGAGCAAAATACTGAAATCCATAGGAATCAGTCATGTAAAATATAGAAGATAGTAATAAAGGACTTTCTTAGCTAGTGCTTTCATGACATTAAAATATTGTGGAATTTTGTGCTAACCTGAGAATCAATTTATTGTACACCCCTTATAAATCTTCTGCTCATATCACAGTATTTATAAAAAAGAATCTAAGGAAAAAAAGAGCAAAGTATAAACTTTATTCGACGATTCCTTGGGTTATGCAACACAAAGATGTATACGCTATTGAGAGCAAGGGGCTATGACAGAGACCACAAATGAGAAACAGAAGAAAGCACAACCTCAATTCAAGAAAATTCAGAGACATAAAACCTACGGCAAGTGTCTAAAGAATCTGGCCATCAACTTCTGGCCCGTGCAACTAATCAAAGGTTATCACATGCACCGCCCTAACTGTTTATTGGTTAATTTTGTCTGAGGTGGGCCAGCCTCATCTAGGGCCAGCAATATCATGATGTTTAAAAATCACAGAGAAGTGCTCTAAGGAATGTTCCTTTACAAATGGCTAGAAACATTGGAAGGCTGAGGACATGAGCCATCAATGGGAATTTGGGAATGTATTCAAGTTGACTATCAACTCTGACTTCCAGAGGCTCCACCTTTAGAAACGAATGGCTCTTCAAGTATTAAAATGAGGGTTGAATGTACATTATAACTAATAGTACTTGAGATGAAAGTAAATGACCCAGCATCCCCCTCCCAGGTACCAAGAGGGGTCAAATTTCTCATTTATCAGCAAGTCTTCAGGGTAGGCCAGCATCTCAATCTCAGACTCTCTTCTGTGGCTGCTCCTTGGATGGCTGAGGGGAACACTTCAAAAATGAACCAGCTAAACAAACTTCCCAGCAGCACTTGACAGAGCTACACCTATTCTTCCCATTTCCAAAGCAGTGGAGAATTAATTCCCAGTTCTATGGATCTATTGTAAGTATAATAGACTAAAGAGCTATCACAGACACATTTATTGTAAAAGCACAATCCCAAGAGTGTCTAGTGGAGGGCCAAAACGATTAACACAAATGCTTTGTCAGATCAAAGATAAAACCTGCACCGCCCAATTGAGGAATGAATTAGAACAGTGGGTTATCTTTCAAATTAACCAGGGCAGTTAGTGAGGAAAATTTCATGAAAGTGTAATTCTTAGCCTTTGTGAATCCACACAGCAGGCATTCTGCCAGCTGACAAGATGATGAAATTTTCATGCTTAAAAAAAGCCCTCTTCATTTCCCAATTTAGATTAGCTAGTGTTTCTCTCCCTTTTTGTGTGTGTGTCTATTTGCTCTTCTGGAACAGAATTTAAGGGGAGGGGGAATACATATCAATTTTTCACTGTAAAATTGAGTCTTTCAAAAACATCCCTAAAAGCTTAGAGATATAGTCTTTAAACTGACTTTTTATTATTTTCAAAAATACCAGTTGGATTTTAACAGAGGAACCAGCAAGGACCAAGGCATGAAATCAACTCTGAATTAAGGCTTTCTACACTACCTCAGAGTCTTTTGACACTTCATCTAATCTCAAGATAAAGCATAGAACGGTTTTCCTCCTAAAGAAATTAACATATGACTTAAAATATCCTTCCTCAGTACTTTTTATGTTTCTATGTGTATATTGATATTTAAGTGTTCTAAGAGATGAGAATTCAAAGGATATAATCATCGCTATATGTCACAGGGGAGGGGGAGGGTATCCCCCGATTAGTGAAGGCAGTAATGAAATATGATGACATGATATTGATTATCAGATACATAAACTTTCAGAAATGTTATATCACATTTATTTATTCAGTCCTATTAGGTCGTTGGGAAAGTCATGAGGTATTTTTCTGTTTTTCTAGGCAAAAATGTGTCATGACTTTCCCGATGACCCAATATTTATTCATGACAGAAGATAACAGAATATGTGATGTATTTCTCCAAAATTAAAGTGATTTAGAAGTATACTTTGCTACTCTAAATGTCCGTCTTTTTTTCTTGACAACCTGATTTCCTAGTGATCTAAAACTGATTCTTGGTAGGTTATAGTATTTGGTCAAGTACCACATGCCTTTCTTATGGAAATGCCTTCCTTTCTCTGTGTAGGTTGAGTTCCTCCTGCAGTGACTTTAAGACTACAAAATTTTTTTTTTTTAAAATGAGATTCTGGACCTCTGTCCACAAAGTTATATAACCAGTGGGTAGAATTTTTTATGTTACAGAATAGGAGGAAACCACTTTAGTAGTAGCTTCAGAGAACAGTCACTTAACCTCAGTACTTACTCTCAATATCCTTGCATCCAGTATACTTGCTGTATAGGCTTCAAGGTGGATTATTACCATCATGATATATCACACTGAACTAAGTATAATCAGTACCACTTGAGACATAATAACCAAAGAGACTCAATCCCATGTCCTTCTACAGACAAAAGTTCCTTAAAGTCTAGGAAACAGGAAGAAAAAGAACACTCTACCAATGAAGCAGAACCTAGAGGTGCATGTATTTTTTACATAAAAGCTCTGATACTCAAAATATCTAAAATATTTGTTCTGCATAGAACCATGAAAAGAACAAATAATGGATTTCTTTTTCTTTTGTCCAATCACATATGATGAAGATCAAAAAGTAGAGAAATAAGCCTCTAATTTTGAAGATAGTCATATCAATCTTCAAACTCAGGAGTGACATTTGGCTATTTTGATTAGAAATCCCACAGAAAAGTCAATCAAGTGGGTAGTTAACTACAGGAAAACCAATACTTGCTGTTAGTGAGATGCCTGGCAGAGAAGACAATTAAAGCAAACACTCTAGGAACACTGTGTTAGATCTGTATCCCTAAAAGTAGGTTGTTTAGCTTAAAACCAAACACTTACATAACCACCACACACACACACACACACACACACACACACACACACACAGAGGTTAGAAATCAAACTTTTAATTAGGGCACATTTCTAAATACTCAGAAGATCATTTTTCTGCCTATTCTCAACTTAGTCAAAACAGATTGTTCTTTTATACAAAAGAAAATAGATGAGTTTCCTCCAGTAGTAATATTCCCATGGTGATGATTTTCATAGACTAAACACAGAGAAAAAACTCAGAATTCTTCCCAAGAGTCAAGAATTATACATTGCTCAATGAGGCCTGTAAATGAGGAGCTGAATAGTTTTGATTTTGGCTCTTCATGCTAAATCAAGGCCTAACATTTCATGTACTGAACATTTCATCTTCCATGGAATGTGACCCTACAGATAACCTTTATTCCCACCCAACTGTTCATTAAGTGCAGCACATAATTATTCACTAACATGTTTCAGATTTTCCCAAAATGTAGTCAAAATTATTATTTTTTAAAATCTTCCCATAAACCTACTTGCACTTTTGACAAATACAAATCATTTTACACCAAATTCACAACTGTATGTTTTAACTCTTCATCCTGTAATACTCATTTTTTTTTTTTTTTACATATGATATCTATGTTAAAGAAGAAGATGCTATGTTACTAACATAGGAGTAGGATACTGATAAAAGTCATAGGTCTTACCTACTAGAATCTGAGCAAATATTTTGGGAAACACCTTGCCACTACAGCTTTTTCAAGGAAGTTACAGTGAACTTTCAAGTAACAGAAAACATGTTTAGATGATAAATGACAATATTTATAAAAATTAGACATTCTGCAAAATCCAAGACAAATTGCACTTAAATTTAAAAGATATTTTTATTTCCTCACAAAAATAGCCTCAGACTGTCACATATACACTTAGTATTAGCTAGTGGACAGTTTATTAAAATCACCACAGACAATTTTATGGCTCTACTTGCCAAAACAGGCAGTTCTATTTTCCCCTCTGCCCAAAGATCTAAGTGACCATTTAGTCTTATTTAAGTGACAATAAACTAAAACATTTCCTGATTATCGCCTCACTTCTCCTTAAAAGCAAAATTTTCTTTATTAAAATATTGCTCATTAATAAAAGAGGTGTAATGCCCAAAAGAAAATCAAATCATTTGTCATGCTAATATGCCAAAATTACACACTTTATCATATTTGTAGCAACAGCACTTTGCCAGGAATTTTCCCCAAAGTCTTTCAAAATTCTGCAGTTTTATGAAAACCAACAGAACAAGTACGGAACATCAATAAGTATGTAAAAAACTCATTATGGATACTTACATCATAGTACTTTTTAATACAACGTCTAATGTCCACGATCAATTTGTTGTTCAGCTGTACCATAAAGGCCAGAGGTGAAGCCTTACAATCGATGTTACTACAACGATACAAGCTGGGTTCCATATCAGTTCCCTATAGAAGTCAGGATAGACAAGCACACAAAAGGTTACTGCGAGGTTTTAAAAGGTGTGCATGTGTGTGTGCGTGTGTGCGTTTAAAATATTACATGCTTTTCTGTTGTACAATATTCTTAATCTATTTTATTGGTGAGTTTCTAAATCCCATTTTCACAACGACTTTCCTCCCAAAGACTCCTTTAGTCATGTAAACCTTCCACTCTTTTGCCATCATCATAATGAAGTATAAAGTTGAAGGGAAAACCCTGAAATCACTATTTCACATTCAATCCTGACAGACTCTATTGATAAAATCATTCTTCCTCTTTAAATACCAGTGAAGTCATATTATTGGAAATAAACATTCTTCTTAGAGAAAGTGATCAAAATTTTAAAACTGTACTTATTCATTCCAAACTTGAAGACAAAGTAAGAACCTTTATGACTTTGGTTTGCCTTCCATCTTTTCAACTTAATTTTAAGAATAAAGCCTAGAAATGAAAAGTGTTGCACCGCAAAAGGAATATCTTGCCAACTTAGCAGATCTAAAATTCCTGCAATTTCCCCACATAATCAAATGTATTTGGGGTAGGGGAAGCAGGAGTAGAAATGTAAAAGAATCAACTATTAGTAGTTGGAGAAAATGCTTTGTTTTGTTGTGTTTTGTTTTAAACAAATACAAACCAAATATAATATATAGGAAAACTGTTGGGGTTTCTATAGCATTTGTTTTCCTTCGGGATACTTAAACATCTTGGTTTCCCCCGCTCCAATCTGGTACATAACCCTATGCGCCACACTAAGCAATTCCAGGTGGAAGAGATTTTAGAGCTTGACATCGGCTCTTCCACAGTTAGCCCATCTGCAAGTCGTCAAGCTTCATGCAATTAACTATCTTATTTACAGCTGTAATGAAGCAAAACTCAAGGATTTAGCAAGTATTGCTGATCTGTGTCTGCCTCTTCCTAGCACTTGCTTCCAAAGACTGCTTTGTTTTGATTCAAAAAAATGCAAAACATCTGCTGTTTGTCCAAATTAACTTAAAATAATTACTTTTAATTTAGATAAAGGATGTCTTTTCTTTCAGTTTCAAGGTTTTACACAGTTCTGCTGCCTACTCTTTTGCCAATGGCCAGTACATGTATAACACTGCAGTGGAAGCAAGTAAATTGGCTAAGTTTCAAGTTCTGATCCAAGGTCAATGATACATTTTTTGGCAGTATTTCTGGCAAGGAATGTCTCCCTGTGACTTTTTAAATGTCTGATATGCAAAGACAGCAGAAAAGATAATAAGAGTACCTTTGTCAAAAAGGAGGTAACTGGGATGGGTAAAGATAAACAAGAACTTTCCCAAAACACTCAGTTCCCATTAAGTTGATTTAAGATAAAGGAAAATATTGCTGTATTAATAAATGGGGGTTAGGAGTGGAGAAATACAGGTTACTAATTAAGGAATTACAATAAAAAATACTTTAAGGTAATTTAGAATTTTTAAGAGATTCCATTTAAAAACCAAGGTCAGGCATTCTAGGGAGCCAAAAACAATATTCAAACACATTCGATTAGGAGTTTTTGAAAAGAAAATAAGTTGTGAGGGCAGAATTCATATAATACTAAAATTCTTGAAACACATGAAAGCTGGTTTAAGGTTTCCCCCCCTTTTTATATACCCTATAGTGGCAGTGGGGGAGGGGGTTGTACTAGTTTGCTTACAAAATTAAAGAAACAAAAAGAAACAACTAACCAAGCCATCTAAGACATTATCATAAATATTCTCGGTCCCACATGCAGGGCATGGACATTTTAATTTCTCACAGTCCTTGTATTTCTCTTCATCAGTGAGCTGTGCTGGGCCACCCAGGACAGTATCATTCTCTTCATCTTTATGATAATGATGAACTCTAAATTGGGTGGGGTCAAGTCCTATTAATAGAAAAGAAAACAAATTCAGAAAAATATCAACATTTAAAAATGCCCAAACAAGAAACCTCTCGCAAAAGAATGATTTTAAATTCATACACACATGTGCACGTGCAATCATTTGAACTCAAGATCACTCGGACAAATGACTTTGCTTTTTACAAGAGATTACTTTATAAATAAAACAAGTAACCACAACAAAGCAATGTAGAAATATGTATGTTCGAGTTTGGGAGCAACTACTTCTATAGGATTTTTAAAAAATATTTTTCTTAAAGTTACAGTGAAAAACTTCAAATAAATGTGCAGTTATTAAGAAACACTCTTAAAATCAAAGTGTCTCCATTAAAACTGAAAACAGAGAATACAAATCCCATTAAAGAAAACACGTTCACTGCCATTACAACTCCTTCAAGTGCAGGCACAACTGCTAACCCTGATTTCAATGCGGTGGTCGATTTCATCTTGGCTCAGTAGTTAACAGCATGTAGGTTGCAATCTAATTCAGTGGTTAAAATTCAGTAGCAACATCTGAGACAAAATGCAACATGGTTTGTTCCTGGTGTTCAGAATTCAGAAATTTAAAATATGTGCAAAAACAATGGATCTAAAGATTCACAGGCTAAAACATTTTGAAACCATACCATCCATATATCAATCAAAACAACACAAGAAATTAATTGATACCTGGTTTACGTAGTTTCCACAAACTACTTAAATAAAAGAAACGTTTTTGAGCCAACCAATTTAATTTATCCTTAATCAAAGCTTACCTGTCAAAATCTCCTATATGAATTTTAATTCTTAGAGGTAATTTCACACTATGTTTTATAATATTTTCTTAAAAGCATCCCTTAGCAATGCCTAAAATCCTAGGCTTTTGAATCTAAGGAAAACCATCACATGTATCTTACTACAAAAGAACTAAATAAGTAATACAAAACAGCACTGAACAAAAAAGTTCACAAATTAACAAAAGTATCTAAAAATGATTTTAAACCTATCAATGGCTGCAAAGGTAGATAACCATATATACACACTCAGAATTAAGTGACAAAATCCTATTTAGTCAGTGGTCAAGTGACATCTAGTAACTCTCAAATACTCAAGGCAGACTCTTTCACAGTGAAAATGTGCTGAACAAAGAATAATATGACTGAGACTCCATGTTTTGGTTTTAAAACCTCAGTTTTTCACTATCTGTAAAATGGAAGTCAGATCACTGACCATAGAGTTTTGAAGTTTAAATTAGATAATAAATGATGAACCGAGTTCATTGGTGCCTATTGTATGGGAAGTCATCGATAAATGTCATTTGAGTGAAAAAGTAAAATAGCAACTGAACGTCATTTAATCCAGACTATATTCACTCAAGATTATGTGTTTAGAAAAACCTATAAAACACACGCTCATGCTGCATATCAAGTTAGTAGCTACTCTGTAGGAACAAAAATATTTCCTGAAATGTTGGTATATCATAAAAACAAAGAACTCACATTCAACACAATTTGGAAAACTGTTCTTCATTTGTGTCATAAATTTTTATACTTGGCCTCAAGTGTAATAAGTTTTATTCTACAACTTACCTATCCTCTAAGAGAAATAGCAAATTAGTGAAGTATGAGGGAATACACACCCTCACATTTGAAGATAAAGAGGGGCAGAGGAATTGAGTAAGAGAGCCCATGCCTATGAATAACACCATTTCTTCTCCATAGTGAAGGGTAACTATTACTAATCCTTAAACTCTAGTTGTAAATCCAACTGTATCCACATAATGTTCCGTTTTATTTTTGATTAGGAGAAAGCAGCTTCCTACAGGTTTTCTCTGACTATATGATAATTAATTTCCCAAGGCCAATACTCATTATCGAAAAAAAAAAGAAAAAGAAAAATAAGCAAGATTTTTCTAAAAGTAAGCTTCTTTTACAGTCCACATGCCAAGGAACAAAAAACATTATTGGTTTACACACATACACAATTGGCTTCACTGAGAAAAGGAACCAACAGGAGCGGCCCTTGCCCTCCCCACCAGGCCTTGCTCACCTGGCGCACCTGAGTGTCTGGAGCTGCACACATGTGCCCAAGGCAGCCTGCCCGCTGAGAAAGCCAAAGTGGACGTGGGCCACCTCGCTGCTCACAGAGAAATGCCAACAACTGGCCGAAACTTGTGAAAAAAATGATCAGGCCTTATGAAATGTCTACTCTTACTGTCTATTTCCACAAACTACTGTTATCTTCCCAAGGCAGTAACAAAGCCAACTGGCCCAGCTAATTACTTTAGATTTATTCACAAACTGATTTTTTTCAGGGAAAGGGGCTTCAATCTCAGTACTTTCTTGGGCATAGTTCCATGTTAAATTTTGAAAACATAAAGGAAGAGCAACCAGCAGATGGTGTAATGGTTATGTCATTGGACTTCCACGTAGTCAATCATGGTTCAAGTCCCAGACTGGCGGCTTCAAACTCACCCCAGGTGTGTGTGTGTGTGCGTGCGTCCATGCATGTCCAAAATCCCAAGAGGAGAATGGAGAAGGGATTGTGGTGTGGCCACACACCCCTGAGGGGGTAATTTCTCACTTTCTGTCTCTGTCTCTCTGGCAAACACATGCACCCTAGAGCAAAAATCTCTCTTTAAAAAATAATAAAGGGAGAAGACACTATAGTTATCTTAAAATATCAGATATACGGTGATCTTTCCACAAATTACTTAAATACAAAAATGTCACTTATCCCCAAAAATGTCATTATAAAAAGCAATTTTCATGGGAGGACAATTGTAAGTTAAACAGGCAAATCACAGAGGGCTATATTAAACCATTTTAAGGAAACATAATGTCATGTTAAAAAATAAAGACTATTGCTACTATAATCTTTTCCGAAAAAGTCAAAGTCCAAGCTTAAGCCTTGCCCCGAATGTATTTACCATAAAAATTAATTTTTCCCAATCCTCACAAAATTAGTAATAACAGCTTCTTTTGAAGTTTTGGTAGACTTCAAAGTTTTACCGCTTATATACCATAACTCATTAAGGCTGGAGTGAAACAGGAAAAATGTATCTGGTGCTGCCACCTAGAGGTAGAGATTTTGAACTTTAAAATGTGCAAAGTAGAGCTGCTCCATAACTCCATTTGTAATTACTGCCACCCTGAAATTAAACATTTCTGTAAGAAATGACATTAAAGTCAGACCTTTATCACACTTGCCCTACATGCATATACACTCTATAACATTAAACTGCTCACCATACAGCGAGTAACCGTATTAGTTTTGAGCAAGAGGTGTAAATTCCTTACCTCTTCTACAGAGAGCTTTATCTAAACAACTGGCTCAAATCAACAAACTTTGCAACCCTTTCAAGAAAAGGAACTTCCACGCCTACTAGACTTGCTTTTGACAAACGTGAATCATTTGGTCAGGTACAGAATAAAGGAAGGAGCAGCCAGTTTGGGCTTTGCAAAAGCAGTTACGTGAGGGAAGAACAGCTGTGGGTTACCCCGCAGTCAGCAGAGATGATGTATGCTTTAATTCAATCCTGTGACTTGTACTGTGATCTTGTCACTTGTGTGAGGACGGGGGTTGGGGAGAGAAGGGACAGTGGAATGAAATTAAAATACTGTCATTTATAATTAGAAAATTTGTAGGATCTCACATTATTTTGGCAACATGATCAAAGCTCTCATGTTTCAACAAGTATTTATAGAAAGTAACATCATAGGCATGAGTTAAGTAGCACTGTTTTACTTAAGATCACCAGTCTTATCACACCCCCCCATGTGACATTTAGCATGAAATTATCTTTTCTGCCACCGCACATTACAACCATTATAAACTATACCTGTTTTTGGAATGTTCACCTGCCCACATTCCCAAGCAGTATTGAAACCATTCATAACTCAAGACATGATTGAGAGGCTAATGAATTTGATCAAGTATTTTCCTTACTCTAAGAGACAAGGTCTCTATTAGTACAACTGGAAATAACTACAGTAAAAACAGCTGTATATATTCATGCAAGTGGGGAAGAGAGAAAAATCCCTATGAATGAAACCCAAAATGAATAAAGGGAGTACCTGGTATTCCCAAGCAGTGTGTAATATGTTGCATTTGAGCTATTAGGTAAGCTAATTCATGGAATACTATTGTGAAATTGATTTTAGGAAGTAAATCATTTCTCTTTTGCATGAATCCAGGTTTTTGTATTAACTGGACTTCTAAGAGAACAATACACATCCTGAAATTTTAAATTGTGAAAGTCTCTATCCACATAAAACCTCATACAAGAATGCTCATAGCAGGTTTATTCATAATAGCCCCAAAATAGAAACCATTAAAATGCCCATCAACAGAAGAACGAACAAAATAATATAATGCACCATGGAATACTACTGAGCAACAAAAAAGAATGATACTTGCAACAAAGTGGATGAAACTCAAAAATATTATGCTAAGTGAAAAAAGTTGAACACAGGGCTAGCCTTCTAGTGCAGTGGTTAAGCACTGTGCATTGGAAGCCAAATCCCACATGGTCCACTGCAATTCAAATCCTGGTCCAGTCAGCTGGAAAAATATACCAGGTATGTGTATTTAAAATCCCGATAAGGGACCAGCAGATGGCATGATGGTTAAGTCACTGGACTGCCATGTAGTCGAACATGGTTGGAGTCCTGAACCCAGCAACATAAAACTCATGCCGAGTGCCTGTGGGGCTGGGAGGTGGTGTGATGGTTAAGGTGCTGGACTCCCACATGGTTGACCATGGTTTGAGTCCCAGGCCTGAAGGCTTTCTTTCTTTCTCTCATCAAATTGAATAATAATAATAATAATAATAAGTGAACAAAATTAAATAAATCTTTATTTAACAAAACAAAACAAAACAAAAAAAACTCATACTGGGTGCATGTGTGTGCATGTCCAAAATCCCAAGAGGTGAATGGAGGAGAAAGGACTGCAGTGTGACCATACTCTCCAGGGCTGACTTCTTGCTTTCTGTCTCTCTGTCTCTCTGGCAAGCACATCTTCCCTAGAGCAAAAATCAGCCTCTAAAAAACAGAAAAATCCTGATGAGATGGAGAAATGGAGAAAAGAGGACTGGACTGCAGAGTGACCACACCCCACTGGAGGGTGCACGTTCTCCTTTCTCTTGGTGAGCATATGCGTTCTCTGGCAATAAAAGTACTTTTTTAAAAAAAAGAGCCTGAATGCAAAAAAATACATACTGTAGGAAACCAATTATATAAAATTCTTCAACAGGCAAAACTAACCTGATGATGATAGAAATCAGATAAGCAGTTTGCTTTTGTGAGGGGGTGTTGATGGGAAGGGGCCCAAAGGAACATTCTGGGGCAATGAAAATGTTCTGTACCCATCAAACTGATAGTAAGATACTCTTAAGATTTTAGCATTTCAGGGTAAATGATGTAAATTCTACTTTAAAAAAAAACACACTAAATAGAAGATATTTGTAATGTTTATTTTCACAGGACTCATGTTTAGGATCCGCAAGAAATGCCTGCAAATCAATAATAAATAGACAACCCAACAGAAAAATAGAAAAAGACTTGAATAGGCACCTCACAAAAGGACCAAGACACATAGTCAAGAAGCTCATGAAAAGGTTCTCAGTTCACTAGTTACCAAAGACACGCAAATTAAAACCACAATGCTATGCCACTACATAAAATGAACCATCACGTCGGTAAGAATGTGGAACACTCATACACTGCTAAGTAGGGGTGTAAATGAGCAGAAACACATTGGAAAATTGGCAGTATCTCTTAAAGCTGAATACCATACATGTCCCCCATGGCCCAGCACGTTTCTCAACCGCAAACTCAACAGAAAAGCCTCCTTGTGTTCACGAGGAAACAAGTACAAAATCTCCCAAAGCAGCACTCGTCGTAATAGCCAAAGGTATACCTACAGGAGACAGGTACATGGTTTGCTATATTCATACAAGCACATACAGAATGTACAGAAAAAGTACAACCACAAAGATGAATCTCACAGGCGATATTCAATGAGAACAGTCAGACACAAAGAATAAAAACACAATTTATATGATGCTCAAAAATTTAAAACAAACAACAAAGAAAACAAAAAGCCACCTCATTTTTGATGCTAGAAGCTATGAGAGCAATTTTCGGGTGGTGGCAGGGTTAGGAGGATAGTTCCCAGGAGATAAGAGGGGGTATCTGGGGATGTAGTAATACTCAGTGTCTTGAGCTCAGTACTGACTACACTGGTATGTGTTTACTTCATGAAAATTCATTGAGCCGTTCAGTTAGGTTCTGTGTACTTTTCTGTATAAGAAAATTTATACTTAAAGAAGTGAGAAAAGTGAAAACTAAATATTTATGATACACCTATGAGTTTGTCCAAAAAGGCATTGGGCTAGCGGGTGGCATCATGGTTGGAGTGCTGGACTCCCACATGGCCAACTCTGGTTCAAGTCCCAGACCTAGACGCTTGCTTTCTCTCTCTCTCTCTGGTGAGCACACATGCCCTACTGTAGCAAAATCTTTAAAAATACTAATAATGATAAATAAAATTAAATAAATAATTATTTTTTAAAAAGGCATTGAATCTCAATTGGACATTATACCTCCTCACAGATATACACACCATCACCTACGAAACAGTACTAGCAAATATAAAATGAAATAAATTGAATCTAAATATGATCAAGTCTTTATATCCAATTAACAACTGACAGAAATACAGGGGATGGAGGAACACATTAAAGTATACCACTAGGGTACAAGCACCAAACTCCAGAATAAGGAAAATTGTATGGGACAGAAAACCCTGCTTCTTTTAATAAATTGGGAAGATTAAAAACAGGAAAGAAAAATGATAGAAATGAACTATTACATGGATCGTGATTATATTCCAGTTGAAACAAGGAGCTTTTCTTTAAAAGAGTACATTCATAGGATAATCATGGAAATATGAACACTTACCAGATATATGATGAAATGAAGGAAATGCAGAGGGTTTTTTTTAGGGTGATGCTATTGCAGTAATACTAAATGGGAGGTCCTTGTCTTTTTTTTTTTTTTTCCAGAGGTTTTTGTTATAGGGCGCATGCACTCGCCAGAAAGACAGAGACAGAGAGATA
>NW_006160117.1:657550-668261 GCF_000334495.1 Tupaia belangeri chinensis | reverse complement strand
TCGGGATCTTGGGCACGCACGCACATGCACCCGGCGTGAGTTTAAGCCACTGGTTCCAGGACTCGAACCGTGGTCGACTATATGGGAGTCTAGCGACATAGCCATTACGCCATCTGCTGATCCCAAGGGAATCCTTGTCTTTTGGAAATGCAAAATAAAACAATTACAGATAAAATGATATAATATCTAGGATTCACTTCAAAATAATTGGGAGTGGGTGCGTGGGAAAGAGGAATAAAACTGGTCAGTTACTGACTGCCAAAGATGGGTGATGGACACGTAGGGGATTTAGTATAAAATTCTCTCTACTATTGTATATAAAGTTTTCCAGGGACCAGCAGATGACGTAATGGCTATATCGCTGGACTCCCATGTAGAAGACCACGGTTCAAGTTCCAGACCCTGCGGCTTAAACTCACGCCGGGCACTTGGGCGTGTGTGTCCAAGATCCCGAGTAGAGAATGGAGGAGAAGGGATTGCGGCATGGCGATTCCCTCTGGGGGGGGTGGGGGGGGTGAATTCTCACATTCTGTCTCTGTCTCTCTCTGTCTTTCTGGAGAGTGTACACGCCTATAGTAAAAACCTCTCCAAAAAAAAGAAAAAAATTTTTTCTATGTTTAAAAAGTACTACAGATCCATTTTAAAGATAAACAATTGACTATACTTATGGCAGACAACTGAAACTGCCTTTGATGACAACAACAAACCTCTCCATAATACAAGCAGAAAATGTCTAAGCACTGGGTCATTGCATGACATTTTTTTTTCTATGCCAAATGTCATGATGCATTTATACATAGAAAAAAAATAGAAAAAAATGTCATGACTTTTCCGACAACCCAGTATTTTAAAACAAATAAAAGCCAAACCTTTGGATTAAATGAACACAGAAGACCAAGACTTTTACTGTCCTAAAGAAGATCATTCCCAAAATCCTGACAGAAAAAAAGATCTTCACCTGAGGGCAGTGCTCTTATGACATCACGCAACTGTTTTCAATGCCCTGTTGATGGCATTGAATATTAATTCCTTTTAAGTTTCTTTCTTTCTCCCATGAGCAAGAAGGAGAAGGAAGAGCACCCCCAGCAGGGTCTTCATACTATAATCCATCCCCAGCTTCAGCCAGCCCCTCATCATGGGCATGTTCATGCTGCCATGTTCACGGAGGTCTCTGGACATTATTTGGGAACGTTCCCGTGTAGGTCAGCCTCACAGAGCATTTTAATACTGCTGTAGTATCATCCAGCTCTGGGATATTAATTTTTTTGGGGGGAGAGATTTTTGCTATAGGGTACATGTGCTCACTGGCAAGACAGACAGAAAGTGAGAAATCATCCCCTGGGAGGGATGGCCACACCACAATCCCTTCTCCTCCATTCTCCTCTTGGGATTTTGGACATGCATGCACATGCCCAACATGAGTTTCAAGCCTCCGGGTCCAGAACTCAAACCCCAGTCAGCCATGTGGGAGTCCAGTGACACAACAATTACGCCATCTGGTGGTCCCCAGATTATTAATTTTAACCCTCTGTAATATTTAATATAGTTTAATTATCTGTTGACAATGCTGTATTTAGCTTTTCCATTTATTATGTTTTACTCATTTTCCTTTAGGCCACATAATCTTTTTATTTAGCAATACAGTTATTTGTTCTAGTTTCCTATAGGGTGTGCGCACTCACCAAAGAGAGACAAAGATGAGAGAGAGAGAGAAAAGGAAAGTGAAACCACTCCCTAGGGGAAGATGGCAACATTCCAATCCCTTCTCCTCCATTCTCCTCTTTGGATTTTGGGCATGCATGCACATGTGCCAGACATGTTTTTTAATCCACCAGGTTCGGGATTTGAACCGTATAATTGATTACATGGGACCTGACCATGTTAAAGTGCATGCCACCTGCTGACCTGTAATAAAGTATTTTCACTTAAGGTATATACTTTTTTTATAAGAATGCCATTGCATACTTAATAGAATACAGTGTAGTTAAACATAATTTTCATACGCACTGGAAAACCAAAAAATTGATGAGACTTGCTTTACTGAAATTTCAAAACAGACTTATTTATATAATTTAATTAATTTATTTATTTAAATTTGCTATAGGGCATGTGCACTCACCAGAGAGAGAAAAAGAGAGCAACCAAAAGCGAAAGCAAATCACAAGATCTGGGACTTGAACTGCAAAAGGCCATGTGGAAATCCAGAGCCTTAATCACACCACCTGCTGGCCTCACTTTATTGCACTATTTGCCTTATCATGGAGGGCTGGAAGTGAACCCAAAGTATCCCCAAGGTGTACCTAAACATGAGCTCATCTATTTAATCCTCACAATAATAGATGAGGTAGGGCCTATTATTAGCTACCTCACACTGTCTTTGCTCGTTTTTCTACAGACCATACAGTCTTTGTAAATGTCATTTTGGTGTTTTTAATTAAACTGATCTTATCTTTTAGAACATTTATTTAATTCAAATAACTCAAGAAATCTTCATTTTCCTGTGGAAATTCTCAGTGTTACAAATATAAATTACAACTCTAAAGTGGTTATGCTACTAAATGCAGGCTACAGTTTGGTTCCAAGTTCTCGAAAGTCTTGCTGCTTCCATTAGGTGGGCGGTGTCACTGTTGGTCCTCACTGTGTGGGCTAGTGAGACAGAAACAAAGCACTATGTGCCGACTTTGTAGAGATGTAAGGGTCTCCCTTGGGGATGTGGACCCCTGCAGATCACCAGAGGCTGGAAAAATCGGTCAGCAATGAGGATAGTGAACATTCCTGACTCCACACTGGCCTCTCCACAACCCATTCCCACAATGCCTCAAATGCCTCCACTCTTTATAACCTCTTCCCTGGTGGTACCATAGGGCATGTGCACTCACCAGAGAGAGAAAAAGAGAGCAACCAAAAGCGAAAGCAAATCACAAGATCTGGGACTTGAACTGCAAAAGGCCATGTGGAAATCCAGAGCCTTAATCACACCACCTGCTGGCCTCACTTTATTGCACTATTTGCCTTATCATGGAGGGCTGGAAGTGAACCCAAAGTATCCCCAAGGTGTACCTAAACATGAGCTCATCTATTTAATCCTCACAATAATAGATGAGGTAGGGCCTATTATTAGCTACCTCACACTGTCTTTGCTCGTTTTTCTACAGACCATACAGTCTTTGTAAATGTCATTTTGGTGTTTTTAATTAAACTGATCTTATCTTTTAGAACATTTATTTAATTCAAATAACTCAAGAAATCTTCATTTTCCTGTGGAAATTCTCAGTGTTACAAATATAAATTACAACTCTAAAGTGGTTATGCTACTAAATGCAGGCTACAGTTTGGTTCCAAGTTCTCGAAAGTCTTGCTGCTTCCATTAGGTGGGCGGTGTCACTGTTGGTCCTCACTGTGTGGGCTAGTGAGACAGAAACAAAGCACTATGTGCCGACTTTGTAGAGATGTAAGGGTCTCCCTTGGGGATGTGGACCCCTGCAGATCACCAGAGGCTGGAAAAATCGGTCAGCAATGAGGATAGTGAACATTCCTGACTCCACACTGGCCTCTCCACAACCCATTCCCACAATGCCTCAAATGCCTCCACTCTTTATAACCTCTTCCCTGGTGGTACCACACCAAGAGTGATCTCTGCTTCCCCTGACCTCTGATAACCCTTTCTTTTACATGATTTAGGACATAACACTGTGTTCCCCACTAGACTTCTCCACATCAATGAAATCAGCTAGATGACTGACCTATAACTGAAAAGAACCCATGTTCTGCTGATGCTGGGCAGAGCAGGTCTTCAATATTAATTTGTGCAACGAATACAAAGTAGACTAGACTAGGAGCATGAGCCATTGTATCATACGCTTGGAATGGCACTCTATCCTGTAAGAGGTGGTTCTTACCAGCTGAGAAGACTTTCCTTAACATTCCACCAAGCATTTGGTGTGACTTAAGTTTTTAATACTATTAATTATGCTTAGCAAATATATATTCTTATAAGAGCTTAATCACAAAAAAGGACAAAATTTTGTACTGACAAAGTATTATCTGCAGCACTTGCTGGTGGCTTCGCAATATTCCAAACCTCCTGTACTCTACTCAGTCTGCTCAGCCGTCTTTTTTGTAGGTATATGAGGGGTCTTCTAAGAGTTTGTGGAAAATGGGTATTATGAAAAGCTATGTGTGGGTTTTAAAACTTTTCTGCACTTAAATAAACTCATATTTAAATTCTTATTTTTCATGATCTTTCTGAAGTCCCTTTGTATGCTCCTGGGTCTCTCAAAAGTATCCTGAAACACTGCTTGGCCCACTGTTACCCTTATTCATATATTACTGGACCCTGTCTATTGACAAACTGCCAGTTATAACATGAGTGGGAAGGACTTTTTATCTTTTTCTTTTTTCTTTTTTTTTTGTAAGATTTTTGACATAGGGCATGTGTGGTCACCAGAGAGAGAGAGAGGGACAGTGAGAGGAAGGGTGAGAAATCACCCTCCCCTGGGGGGGAGATGGCATGTCACAATCCCTTCTCATCTATTCTCCTCCTAGGATTTTGGGCACGCATGCACTCATGCTCGGAGTTGAGTGTCCAGCTGCCAGATCTGGACTTGAACCGTGGCTGACCATGTGGGAGCCAAGCACCTTAACCACCACTCCACCTGCTGGCCTTGTGGACCATTTTCCAAAAAGGAATTGTTTTCTTTTCAATTTAAGACGAGAACACACTGGACTATGTTCTGCCTTGTTTTAGGCACTGTTTTTATCAATTAAATCATAAATGCTCATGTTCTTCAAACATCAATAATTTGTCAGGACCAATGAGAAAACTGCCCAACTAGTCAAATGCCTGAAATTTTATCACTGACCATGAAGAAATGTACTTTACAACATCTATTGTACAAATTATTGCTCATTGGAAGCATGGCATTATGTATACCTTTAAGTATTGCTATGTATGAAATATAAATTTATTAAAAGATGAAATTCAAGAATGAACTTTAGACTAGTCTCATCACTGGCCTGGTTTGCTAGGTACAGAAGACTATTTGGATGTTTGAGCACACTGTGAATATTTCATCCACAGAACAGAGAGCTTTCATTAGAACGCGAGAGAGAGAAAAAAAAAACCCCATAGTCTAGTGAACAAAAGCTAAGAGTTCCCAGTTTTAGTAGCCATGTTTCCCATAGGGCTATTGTATAAGAACAGTAATACTATATTTTTTCCTATTCACAGATAGAAAAGAGTAAAATTTTGCTTTATTTAAGCCCAATAGCAATAATCTTGCATGGGTTTCAGAAAAATGATACACATTTTACTGTGGGATAATGAGGACCATTAGTTATTAAAGAGAACAAATTATTCTCTTTCAATTCAACAGACTTATTCATTCACTCATTTCATAGACTGTCCTCTCTCCTTTTCACAAAAAAGGCCTTCCCATACGGAACACCTGGCCATGCAGCATGCCACCAGACAGACTTCGGGAGGTATCTTGACAGGAAGAAATAGAGAATTTTCCAAAGTGAAGCCACAGGATAAAACTAACACTTGACGCTTGCCTTTCATTTCAAGGAAAGCAGTATAAAAGCAATAGAAAAAGAAAAAGGTAGCTGAAAAATATAGTTGCTCTCCACAAAAGAGTCTTAAAAATAAAAAATCATGAACTTAATAATTTTCCTAAATGAAATTATGCCATTATTCCTGATTTCTTTGTACGAACTAAAAGGACAAAGTATCAAACTTCGCTAAAGTTTCAACACTGTAATACATTTCATTAATCAAAGATAAAAACTACATTAAAAGCAAGAGAATTATTTTATGTCTGTGATTAGGCAGTTGGAGGGCTTGTATTTTATGTATACATTTGTACACATCATCTTATTTAACAGTGTCAGTTCACAACTGCAGTTTTTTTTATATAAAGAAAACAGATTTAGAATTTTAAAAACAAATTACAGTAATTTTATGCCTACAGCTCATACCTCTTAGAAACCACATACCCCCTAACACTCCCCTTACTTTGCACCGCTTCCGCATCTCCACCCTCCTCCTCTCTAAAACCACAGGCTACAGGAGAACTGATAACAGGGGCCTCGAAGCCCCTAGTGAATAGCCACCCTAATTTTTCTCTTGGGGTGGGGGAATAAAGGGTGCAGATAAAAATCCAGCTCGTGAATAGGGCAGGGAGCAAATGCTTGCAGAGATCTGCAAGGCGAGCTTCAATGATTTCTACAGATCTTCATGGGGACAGGCACTTCCGGGCCTGCACTTCATTAACGGTGAACCTCCTGTGAGGAAAGGGGAGGAGATACAGGACTAAAGAGCTGTTCCTAATGGAGATGGATATGAATGTACTGCTGGTCTGGCAGGCAGCTGGGTGGGAGAGGATCAGCAGGGGAGGAGGGGGACTACACAATGAGGACAACTTTGCACATCCTCGGTATCAAAACCGCTGTCAAATGGCAGAAGAGGAAAAGGAGCTATAAAAACAGAGCAGCATAGGACCAGCAGATGGCGTAATGGTTACTTCACTGGACTCCCACGTAGTCCAGTATGGTTCAAGTCCCAGACTCAGCAGCTTAAAACTCACGCCAGGCTGCGTGCATGTGTGCCCAAAATCCCGAGAAGAGAATGGAGGAGAAGGAATTGTGGCATGGCCATCCCCCCCCGCCCCCCGGGGAGTCATTTCTCACTTTCTGTCTCTCTCTGCTCCTCTGGTGAGTGCACACACCCTACAGCAAAGGAAAAAAATAAAGGAGGAGCAGCAGCAGTAGCTCCGGCAAGGCAGAGGACACACACCAGGCTATGGCTGCTTCCAGGGAGCATTGGGGTTATAGGACAGAAGAGTGGGTATGTGATGGGACCTCAGGCAAGTCTAGGCAGTAATGAGACATCACACCTCTGAAAAGGAGACCCACTAGTCTACTATGGGCTTTGAAAATAAATTGTGAAAACTAAATTCATAAGGCAGTCCATGATTATAAGGCACGTGTGGTTAAGATAAATGATCTCTAAGCAAATCAAAACTGGCCCACTGTTCAACTTATAAACAGAAATGATCCTATGACTTCTGGAACCAGCAAAATTAGTCGGCTCCCTTCTTGGTATAGCCTGTCTTGACATATCAGAGTAGGCATCAGGTCTGTCCACCAAGAAGGCCCCATCATCCTTTGCTGTTCTGCTCTTTGCTGAAATAAAAGCTCTGTACTTCTCTCTCTTAAACATCATTCATAATATGGGGTTTATTCCATCTACCCCTCTCAGGGCTGGGCCACTGGAAGATTCAAACCAAAGGAACAAAAAGCAACAGTCTGCTTTTAGAGTAGGTTCTTTTTTTTAATGAATTATTTTATTTAATTTTATTCACTATTAGTATTTGTTAACATGAACAGAGACAGAGAGAAGAAAAATGAGAAAGCAATCTACCAAGTCCAGGACTCAAACTGCAGTCGGCCATGTGGGAATCCAGCACTTCAACCACCATACCACAGGCTGGCTCTAGGCCAGGTTCTTAATGATATTAATGGAAAAACTGGGAAACCTACTCTTAAAAAACTGGTTTTGCTCTGAGGATTTCAGTGAGAGACATGACATGAGGTAGACGGTGGGAAGGGAGCACGAGGAAGATAGAGGCCCCTTCCATGCTGGTACATTCACACCATCCCACCGCCTTGCTCTCACAGCCTCTAAGAGCTGAGATGAGGCGATGACATTTGGCACTGTGGTAAAGAGCACAACCTCTGGAATCACACAGAGTTGAGTTAAAATGCAATCACAACCAGTCACTCACTAGCTCTGTGACAAGACCAAGTTAGTTACCTCTCTAAGCCATGGCTTCCTGTGCTTTAAAATGGAGCTAATGCGACGTGCCCTCATGAGGCTGTTGCAAGGAATAAGTGAGAGAAAAATGCCAAGTGCTCACCACAGTATCCAATACAGTGAGCACTCAATGTATAGGAGAGGGAAAAAAAGTGACGCTAAAAAATATCATGCATTCACAGTCTCCCCCCTCCCAGCTGAGGCTTTATAAACATCATCAAATACAACTCAACTTGGAGAATACATTATATGATTATTTTGGTAGCAGAATTTTATCTTCCTAATTATGTTTTGCTTAGGCAAATGTCAAAAATGAGTTTCCACTTCCAGAGCAGACACTGATGGGATAGAGGGGGTGGGGAGGGGCAGGGAGGAGTTCAAACACACTCAACAGGGGTAGAATGGAAAAATGTACAATTTATTAGACAATTCACCTATGGCAAATCCAATCTCATTCTACTACTATGTGCAAACAACAGTGAATACTAACTATGTGCAAATGCAACAGATTGGAGGGGTATAGTCATAGGTATACAGAGGCCTGAAAGGAGGGTAAGAGTGCACAGAGTGCTCCCTCTCCCCATCTCACTGACATCATTTTATTTCTTCCTCGGGGCAATTCTATTCTGTAACCCAAGGAACCAAGGTATAGACCAAGATTCAGAGGCTTGTGAATGACAGACCTGCACTCAAACGCAGGTATCTATGATGCCAAAGTCTGTGGTTTAAGCCAGGTGTTTCTTAGTGAAAGGAGGGGAAGAATTTTCCATGAAGAAGGGAAAGAATAAACAATGTCATATTTAAGAGACAATGAGAAGATTGAATAGGAAATAAATCTAGACGTATAGGTTGAAGCTAGAAGATGCTCTATGATTGCCAAAAGGTAGAGTCTGTGAGAATGCCAGTGGCATCTGGACTTGATTTCTAGATAATGAGGAGCCATCAAAGGACTGTAGGATGCAGATTTCTAAAAACAGTCATCGTTGCCTATAATAAAAAAAGAAAGCCAAGACCTTAAAAGTAACAGAATTCTTATGAGCTTACTGCTGCCTAGAAATGAAATCAGGGCTCTGTTATGAAATACATTTCTAATCAAAAGATATCAGTGACACGGCATAAAGTCAAAGAAACACTGAGGTCTCAGGGTTGGCCGACATCTCCTGGGATGATGAGAAATTAAGAAATCAGTCAATTCCTAGGGCATTAACAGTAAGTCCAGTTTTAGAACAATTTAAATTACAGCAAGAGCAGGAGACTCACAAGCAATTAAAGATTAAAAATTAACATTTTCATTTAAAAAGCTCTGTTTTCTCACCTTACATAAAAAATACCTTTAGAGACCGAGACAAGATGAACCAATAAGCAAGATACCATCCGTGACCTTATTAATGGAGGTTCCCTAAATAGAGCTGTTGCAATGTAAGCTCAGTGACTATAATGGTACTTCCAATCTTCTCTTCCTCTTCTTTTGCCTTCCCTCCCTTCCCTCAGCGTTTACTCAGTGAGTGCCAACCACAGAGCAGGCATACATTTACAGACCGAGCAAGGGTGTGATGCTCATAAGTCTATGAGGGAGACAGACAATAACAGGACAACCAAACAATAAATACCTAACTATAAAAAAGAAGTGTCAGGCACAATGCCAGGCTCATAAACAGGGATCCCAACAGTTGAAGGATTCTGCATACCACTATTACCGTATGAGGGGTCTACCTGTACTTGGGACACTTACCTAACCAGGTTGCAATGAGGACAGCATCGATTCCATCTATTGGCTCACAGATCCGAGCCACAACTGGGTGGATCTGCTGGGCCAGGTAATATTGGGTGTCAATGGTTAAATTGTCCTGTTTCTGCAGTTGCTCAGGTGCGTAGGCCCTCTGACTTGCAGTAAGGTTTGATCCATCCTAAAAGAAGACACAGTAAATGTAAAGTCATGAGCAACTCGACCCCACACACTTGCTTGGTCAGAGAGACAGCAGTTTAAATTTTATGTATTCAATTCCAGACACCAAGAAGTTTTTTTGACCTATTGTTGAGCACTTCATATATATGTAGTAGAGCTTCACAATATTGCCCACTGTCTAAGAACATAAATCCAGCATGTTCTGTTCTTTGTCAAAACATGCAATGAAGCCAGCAGGTGGCATGGTGGTTAAGGTGCTGGACTCCCACATGGCTGATCACAGTTTAATTCCTGGACCCGGCAGCTTGAAAACCATGCCAAACATGTGTGTATACATGCCCAAAATCCCAAGAGGAGATTAGAGGAGAAGGGACTGCAGTGTGGCCATCCCACGAGGGGGTGATTTCTTACTTCTTCTCTCTCTCTGGCTAGCACATGCACACTATGGCAAAAAAACTTTTTTAAAAAAAATCCATTAAAAAATGCAATCAGAAGATGGCACTGATTAGGTTAAATAATTCCACCTGTCATATCACAAAAACACCAAGAGAAGATTTACTAACAGCTTAAGTCAAAAAGACTTTTAAAGGAGTTATTTTAAAACATACATGGTCATTTTACTTTGTTAATGTGATCCCTTCAGGCAAGAATTCTAGTTATAGTATCATCTTAAAGATCCCGAGTAACATTCTCTACAAGAATTCTATGTGTCATTGAGAGGCAAATGCACAAGAGGGAAAGAAAGATGGATGAAATATAGAATAGTATTTCGTATGCAAGATGCAATAGGTAGGAGTAAAAATAATGTGGTATCATGGTGGAATGGCAGTGTTCTAGAAGACGAATATCTGGCCAATAGAACAAAGGGCGTAGCAGTGTGTACTGTTTATTGGCTTCTCCTCAAGGACAGGAAGGTGGTCATAGAACCTCTTTTCAAGGACTTCCTCCTACTCTTTAAAAATAAGCATTGTAAAATTCTGTAACTCTTT
>NW_006160117.1:597668-657519 GCF_000334495.1 Tupaia belangeri chinensis | reverse complement strand
AGCCCAGTGAGAAAGGTCACCATCATCTGTGAATCAAGAAGTCATCGCTCAACTGGACCAACATCCAACAACTCACTCCACTCTTCCTCTCATCTGAAACAACAACATTTAATATTCAGACTAGTAAATTATAACTATTCACAGTGCTCAGCTGTTCTGCAGGACTGATTATAATGTGAATCCTATTCTTTCACTGTGGCTACAATCAATCCTTTCTCAGCTCAGCATCCAACCCAAAGCTGACACAACCTTCCATACCGCTGTCTTTATCAAAGACCAGAGGCAGGGGCCTCTTCTGGTTAAGCTCCTGACAGAAACAAAGTGAGCCTGTTTATCAATCAGGTTCTATCTGATGAAACATCTAGAACGGAAGCAAATCTCAGATTAAAAGACATGTTTATTATTTTCCAGGCATTCACAACATAGTAAAGGAATTACGGCAGAACTGATCAAGTTCAATTATTACCCTTTCAGAAGCATGACTTGCTAAGAATAAGGTGATGCCCAATGATAAAGTGTGGGGAAAAATGCGTGGGCAGTGTCTTCATGTGCTACAACTGTACGCAGACTGCCCTTTAACAAAACATGAAACCTCACTGATTTATAGAATTGTAGTTTTTTTTTGTTACATACTCTATTCCTTAAGATTATAGCACTTGGATTTAGTAATTTTTCATGATAAATTAAAATTACATCAAGGGGGAATAGAAAAAAGCAAAACATTGAGAGAGACAAAAATGGAAAAGTATCTGTTGATAGTAATGGGTATGGTAATGTCATTGACTGGGCTACTATACAGCGTATTCACACTAGGAAGATTACTTTTATATGCTGTAATGATATATAGTGATTAAATGTAAGAAATAAACAAAAAAAAATCAAATTTGCAGACCAACCCATGATGTGATGGTTAAGACAGCTAGATCTCAAATGGCTAACTGCATGGTTCAAGTCCTGGACCTGGTGTATGTGTATGCATGTGTCACAAATCCAAAAGGGACAGAGAAATAGAGAAGGGTTTGCATTATGACCATTCCCCATGGGGGCACTTTTTCACTTTCCCTTGCTTTCTTTTCTTTCTCCAGGGAGCTGTACACCCTCTGGCAATATATTTTTTTTTAAATCAAATTTGTAGAGGCAAGATACTTTTTAAAGGTACTTGAGATACTATCTAATACATCATTATAAGTTCTCATTGTAAGTAATGCCTGCTTTTTGTTTTTGCTTTCACTTTAGAGAGAGATTTTCCTATAGGGTGCATGTGCTCACCAGAGAGACAGAGGAAGAAAGCAAGTAATCACCCCCACCCCAGGGGCAATGGCCAAATTGCAATACCTTCTTCTTCACTCTCCTCCTGGGATTTCGGGCACGTACATGTGCCTGGTGTGCGTTTCAAGCCTCCAGGTCTCGAACTTGAAATATAGTTGGCCATCAGGGAGTCCAGTCCCTTAACCACCATGCCACCTGCTGGTCCCTTGTTTTGTTTATAAATTTGTCATGGTTTTGTCTCTATAAAGGATCTGACTCTCCTGTGCCCCAAGGCCCATTTTGTTATTATTAAAAAAAGCTGAACATTCCTGAGCATATTTTCAGCTTTGTTTTCATTTTAAGTATCTAAACAAAACAACTAAAATTTAACAAATGGTGGCTCAAGTATATTTCTTAATTTTTAAAAAATCTCTAAGCTTGAACATGACTATATTCAAAGAATTGGTTAGGTAACATGTTTTACTATATTGTGTTGAAAAAACTTAGGTTATGACCTAAGATATATCTCTTTATGTTTTAAAGAATTATTTTTAATTTAATTTTATTTATTTTGACCAGAGTGGGAGAGGAAAAGAGAGAGAGAGAGAGAGAAAGAGAAAGTGAGAAAGCAAGTCACCTGGTCCAGAACTTGAATTGCTGTTGGCCATGTGGGAGCCCAGCACCCATAACCGCCACGGCACCTGTCTACCCCCTAAGATATATCTCTTAAAGATCTAATTCTCAAACCTGAATAAGATCCTATGGTATGTGCCAGAACATATGACATATACCTTTAAGAACAGATTCGGACACAAAGTATCCACATGAACTTCACAAAATACACACTTCAGAGAGACAACCAGATAGAGTCAATACATTCAAAACTATGTAAGTCATCCTTAGTGAGAAATTAACAAAAGAAGAAATTTAAGGGGCGACAAGTGGGCCCCTTAAAACAATTATGTTAATGATATAACTTATGCAAATTATCTAATGAAAGTTAAATAAATTAAATATTTAAAACTTAGTCAACAAATGTAAGAATTTAAGATCTGTACAAATAACTCGCATAGGTTTCACAAGAGTACAAACTATAATATACATTAGACACCCAAAATAATACTCTCTAAATTCATCTCAACTTGTAGTCAGCAGGGCTGTATGAAATAAACCAGAAACTATTTAGGAAACAGGGTATTCTGAGAGGACACCTCTGTTTTAAGGCAGCAAACAAACTCTTATGAATGTGTTGTCATACACTTCTAAAAGCATATTCTAAAAATACTGTAATGTTATGAAACAGAATGAACTGAGTGCTTAAAAGCAAAAGAAGAAGGCTGCTTTGGCTAGCACACTTGCTAAAGGGGGTCATGTCCCACTGCTAGGGAACTAAGTCCTACAGCCTTCCATGGGATATGTTACAGAGAATAAATTGATTTTAAAAATTGTGAACTTTACTTTAAAAAAGCAAATAGGGGGAACCAGCAGTTGGCATAATGGCTATGTCACTGGACTCCCATGTAGTCGACTACGGTTGGAGTCCCGGACCTGGTGGCTTAAACTCACGCTGGGCGCGTGTGCGTGTGTGCCCAAGATCCCAAGAAGAGAATGGAGGAGAAGGGATTGTGGCGTGGTCATTCCCCCATGGGGTGATTTCTCGCTTTCTGTCTCTCTCTTACTGGTGAGCACACACACCCTATAGCAAAAATTTCTCCAAAAAACAAACAAACAAAAAAAACCCACCACCACCACCACAACAACAAAAAAGGTTAAGGCCCAGTACCAGTGGGGAAAATGCTGTGAAACATCAAAATGAACCATATTAGCATCAGCAATGTGAGCCTGTATTTATCAATGAGACCTGAGAAGAAATGCTAAGACCTAATATCTGGACATCAAGAAACATAAGCTTGACTTTTAAATACATTGATCATCCTGTTTTATAAGTTACCATACATCTCCAAGTTTAGTTAAAATATAGTTATGGCTTGATTTTGGTATTACTGAGTTGTCAGAAAAGTCATGACACAATTTTTCTATTTTTCTATGTAAAATTGTGTCATAACTTTTCCAACAACCCAATAGATGATATTTCACTGAACCTATATAATTTTCCAAAGTTATATGCTGCCTTCTGCTCCTGTCATTAATAATCTAAGAGCTTCTTCATGTATGCTGAGACATAAGTGGGGAAAAAAAAAACTAGCCTATTTACCAAAATCTTTATTTGCATAATATGAAAATTGTTTTTTTGAGATGAGACTTGTCAGAGGCAATATGCAAAGCACATTAAGGGCTTGAGCGAGTCAGACATTTATGGAAATATTTTCCTGCAGGAATTGGCTTTCTGTAACAGTTCTTAATCAAGGGTAACCCTAGGAGGGAGACAGAGTCAAGTGCTGATTCCTGTCCATGTACTTAAATCATTTGTTACGTACATCATCTAAAGTATGTAAGAAATATTAGCAGTCTACTTTTAAATTTGTTTTCTAACTTTTAAAAAAATAATTATTTTTTAATTTATTCATCATTATTCTTTTTAAAAATTTGACCAGAAAGAGACAGATAGGAAAAGTGAGAAAGCAAGCCATCAGGTCTGGGACTTGAACCGCTGCCAGTCATATGGAAGAGTTCAGTGCCTTAACCACCAAATTACCTGCTGGTCCCTACTTTTAAATTTTAAAAGACTTACAATTTGAAATATCTCATTATTGTATTTTAATAAAGATCAATCACATTGCAACTAGTGGTAAGGTTTATTTAAAATTTTTTGCAGTAATCACACAATGAAATAGAAATTAGAATAACATTCTCAATTGTAATTTAAAAGAAAGAGTCTCGTTCAGATGGATTATGCCTTGTGGTAAATAGACCACACCATAGTGATTTTAAAGGATTTGGATACTATAACTCCGAATTAAAAAAAAATTTACAGAGAAGAGGGATGAGAGATCTCTGATCCAACTGGGGTGAAGAGCTTTTAAAGAAACAGACTGATTTCTGCCCTATATTTATCCCAGCCCCCCACCTCTCACCACCACCCCAACTATTAGGGACATGCTGCTCTCAAATGAAACT
Source organism: Tupaia belangeri chinensis (assembly GCF_000334495.1). Lineage (NCBI taxonomy): Eukaryota > Metazoa > Chordata > Mammalia > Scandentia > Tupaiidae > Tupaia > Tupaia belangeri. The sequence goes on along the minus strand of NW_006160117.1, from coordinate 653,193 downwards.
GGTCAGTAGTTTAAAATTGTGTTCTAGAAAGATCAGAAGTTCCATAGAGGTGCCCCATGAAACAGGGAGAAGGCAAAGAAGTAGGCCCTTTCTACTCAAGAAAAAAATCAAAGAAACTATATCCCTTTCGTTTTCTAATTAAAAAAAAAAAAACTTACTACATATAACCAATTACATTCCATATTTTTTCAAGTATTAGATCGTTGGAAAAGTCATGATGCATTTTTGCATAGAAAGCCAGAAAAAATACATCATGATTTTTCCAGTGACCCAATAATTATTTAGATATAGTCTTGGGAAAAATAACATTTATTATTTTATTCCACTGACATTCGTAATGGAAACCATTAAAATCAGGATGATGCAAGCATTATTGCTGTACATATGACCAAACTTACACATTTCATCAAACATTAACTTAAGGTTGAAATGGTAGCTACTGTTATAAGTGTGTCTTACCAAAATAATTTCAGTGAACCAAAACAGTTTTCTTAAAATGTTTAATAAACATTCTAATTGGGCTGCCTGCTATGGCTCAGTGGTAATGCTAGTGCCCTGCAATGCTGGAAGCCATATGTGAAATGCAGTTCAGATCCCGGGTTAGCTTGAAAAACACACTAGGTGTACATACAGGCACCCAGGAGCCAGAGGAGCTGGATTCCTTTTCTCTTTCACGTGCGTGCACGCACACAGACACATGTGCTTTTTAGAATAAAAAGGGAAACTTTCAGGACCAGCAGTTAGCGTAATGGCTATGTCGCTGGACTCCCATGTAGTCGACTGTGGTTTGCGTCCCGGACCCAGTGGCTTAAAACTCACACCGGGTGCGTGTGCGTGCGTGCCCAAGATTCTGAGAGGAGAATGGAGAAGAAGGGATTGTGGTGTGGCCATCCCTCCTGGGGGGTGATTTCTCACGTTCTGTCTCTCTGTCTCTCTCTCTGTCTGGTGAGCGCACACGCCTTACAGCAAAAACCTCTAAAAAAAAAAAAAAAGAAAGAAAGAAAAAAATAAAAAAAGAAAAGAGAAGGGAAACTTTCTAACCATACCATATCTCTAATATTTTCAAATGCTGTGGAAGTAACCAGACAAAACCATGCCTTTACAATATCAATTACATGGCAGACTACTAAGTAAGACACAGTGGCAATCTGGATTTTACCAGAGGTTTGAGATCCTCATGAATTATGATAGTTTTACCTGACAGATGACGTATGACACAGTATCTCCGACTTTGACCTTTCTTCCTCCTTGAGAATTTATCCAGAGGGCAACATGTACATGAGGTAGGCTTTTTTTATCTGGGTAATCCTGGGGATCCTTTGTCAATGCCTGAAAAAGAAAAAGAGGGAACAAAAAAGCCCCAAACTTTAAAATAAAGCCCTTTTCACACAGGTATACACTTGGTACATCTTTGCTGGAAGTATACTGGCCACATAAACATAAAAATAACAGAAACTGTATGTAGAAAACACGTCCACAGGATCCAGGATCCTCTCTCCTTCACCTAGTAACTAACATAACCAGATACAACCCTGACAAAAAAGAAATTCAAGTTAACGGACCATGGTGCATAATACTTGGATATAAAAAAAAAAAAATTAAGACTATAAATTCAGTGTCCTAGGCAGCCTTAAAATTTTTCCTATGTTTTCGATTCTCTCACTAAATTAACTGATTAATTGATTAAAAAGAATAATGGCTAATCTTGACTGATTAAAAGGAATAATGGCTACTCTTGACTCAGTGATCCGTTTCTCAAAGACTCCTCTAGCCCAAATAAATTCTAAAGGCACCCCAACTCACTGGACTTACTGATGCTCTCAATGAAAGCTCTACAGAGGCAGGATGAGTTTGCAGTATAAAGTAAGCCCCATGAGAGAGAAACAATGTCAGCCTTGCTCACAGCTGTATGTGAAGTGCTCAGGACGATGCGTGGCACACAAATGTTTGCTGAATACTTCACCCATTCTGCAATAATTTGGTAAGTTTAAGTGGCATCAAGTATTGTAGGGTGAATAAGATATTGTCTCTGGTATGAAGTCATGTATTATTAGCAGAAGACACTTGCTCCTGCCAAAACAACAATAAGAAAAAAAAAATCTAAAACAAGTTACCTATGCCATACGGGAGCAGTGAACCAAGCGTTGTAAAGACTTTAGAGAGGCAAAGATTGCATTCGTCAGACAATGTAAGATGTGTAAGATATGAAAGAAAAAACCAGAGCTGATACTTTAAAGAAAAAAAATAATTTTAAGAAAAGAAAACAAGGGCAAGAATATTCTAGGCAGAGAAAAAAACAAATGATCAGAAAAAATGCAATCTGTCAAGCTGGAACTCAATGTACAGGAAGGGAAGGAAAGGGATACCTCTATAAATGGTGTGTTGGAAAGCCAACAAGGGGCTGGCCCCATAGCTCATTGGTTAAGCACTGTGCAAAGGAAGCCAGATTATACATGGCCAAGCCATGGTTTGGATCCTGGTTCCAGTAACTTGAAAAACAAACATTTTCCATGTATCCAGTACCTGACGAGATGAAGAAATGGAGGAAAAAGGACTGCCATGTGATCAGGACCCAAAGGGGGATGCTGTTCCTCCCTCTACCCTCATGGTGCACATGCATGCCCCCTCTAGGGAAAAAAAAAAAAGGCCAGATGAAGAATTAAGGACCAGGATGTTGTTTGATGAGCTCACCTGTTCTCAAAGTACAGTCTGCAGACTTCTGGAGCTTTCTGACACTGATACCCTTTGTCAAGACCTCAACATCGAAACTACTCTCATAATACTATTAGTTCTGATGATGCAGAAGCAAAGGTGGATAAAACTGTTGATGCCTTACAAACATGAATCAGGGTAGCAATACCAATCTAGTCAGCCAGTCAGTCTTCGTTCTTGCCTGCCTGCCTACCTGCCTGCCTGCCTTCCTTACCAGAGAACATGTGAGCTCACCAGAAGGAAAGGAAAAAGAAAGTGCCCCTCCAATAGGGTGTGGTGACACTGAAATCCCCTCTCCTCCATTTCTCCATTCTGTCAGGCTTTGGGGCATGCACACACATGTGCCTGATGTGTTTTGAGAACTGCCAGAGCCAGGATTCGAATCTCAGTTGGCCATGTGAAATCCAACTCCCTCAACCACAGAGCTAAGGAGCCAGTCCCAAACTGTATTCTGAGAGTCACTGCATTCACCACCACACACAGGTTGGCGGGGGAAAATAAAAAAGACCACATTTACTTAAAAATGTCCTTGATCAAGCAGTAAAATTTAATTTTTTAAGTTCTCCATCCTTGAGTATAAGTCTACTATTTTATGTTATAAAACAGAAAGTACGGGGACTAGCAGTTAGCGTAATGGCTATGTCGCTGGACTCCCATGTAGTCAACCACAGACTGAGTCCCGGACCTGGTGGCTTAAACTCACGCCGGGTGCGTGTGCGTGTGCGTGCCCAAGATCCCGACAGGAGAATGGAGGAGAAGGAATTGTGGCGTGGCCATCCCCCTCTGGGGGGTGATTTCTCGTTTTCTGTCTGTCTCTCTCGTTTGTCTGGCGAGCGCATGCGTCCTATAGCAAAAACCTCTCCAAAAAAAAAAAAGGCACAAACAGAAAGTACGTACAAAGTACAGGTGAAGAACAAAGACTGTTCAGGGAAAAGCATTTGTGTAATTATTTGAGCTGCTAGCTAAACTAGCTACCTTTGCCATAAAATACAATTTTTACTTAAAAGAATGAGAAGCAAACTTATGGTTATTATGACTTGGGTAGCTAGCAAACAATTTCTAAAGAGAACCAAGTGAGCTTGCCACTTTAAGGGAAAAAAACTGACAGTGTATATTGCCAATGATAATATTCAAGCTTTCAACTGCAAATTATTTTGGAAAACTTGTTTTCATTTCTGTGAGGCTTGACAGATTCCTAATATTTAAAGACTTCTGATATAAATAGGAATATTTTAAAAAGTGATTTTTAAAAAATGTACAATGAATGAATGTGTCAATTTCAGAAGATCTGTATAATTCAGAGAACGAATATATAACAAATGATCAAAGTATAATGTGGACAAATAAATCTTAATGTAAAAAAAGTATAAAAAGTTCATTAATATGGTTTCAGACTCCACATTATGAATAACCATTAAAAAAAACCCAACTGCTGAATTTAGGTATAGGATCAAGGAAAAATATGCACAACTATCAGAAAGAAATACTAAATACTTCTTTTTCAGCTACATATTTGTGTGAAACTTGATTTTCCTCCTACATTTTAACCAAAACAACACATCATCAGATTGAATGCAGAAGCAGACATGGAAATGTAGACGTCTTCTATTAAGCTAGACATTAGAGAGATTTGCAAAATTGTGAAATAAAGCCATTCCTCTGGTTAAATTTTCCTTGTTTTGAAACATATAGTTATTTTCCATAGAAAAAATTATAATCATATAATAGGTTAACAGCTATTTCTAAGTGAATAAATAAGTGTTCTTAAAATTCCTAACACACTAATATCAACACAAGGCACACAAATAAAAGCTCTTATTAGACCTAGAAATCTGAGGACTGCTAGAGCAGAATTAAGCAGGTCCTCAAACAAACATAGCTGCACATACTCAAATTAAGTACACTTTCTAAATCCTATCCTCAGTGTGGGAAAATGTCTAGGAAACTCTTCAAGTATTTGAATCTCTTCAAACTTGAATTATGTAAAGTCTTGAGAGACTAGGATGGGCAATACTGCATACAAATCTTAATCAATATAACTCTAAGCAAACTACTATCTTCTTCAATTCTTCAGTGTAATGTTAAGAAATTCTGAATTTCATCTGACATACTTTCCAATTATTAGGCTGAAGCTATTTGGGGATTTTTATAAGCTAGTTTTAGAAAACATTATTCTTTAAAAAAAAAAAAAAAAAAAAAAAAGCTTCCTGATGGTTTAGGCTTAAGTTAGCCAGAGCTATAAAAATCAGCTGTGAAATATTTTGTGTTACTTTATAAAAACATATTTAAGCTAAGATTGCAATAGTTCAAAAACAAAAAATCACATATGCTGCTTTTCGGGTGCTTTTGGCAAAAAGGGCTAAAATCTCTATGAAGGTAAATTCCACTACTTCACACATGCCTCCACCCCAACCTAACCTGCTATTGTCAAGTCCTGCCAGCACTGCCTAAAACAGCAACAAAATAACCCACCCTGCCATGCGGCCCTCCACAAACCATCACATACATAAACTCTTCCATTCCAACCTTTATTGAAAGTAATAAAATGTAAAAACTGAACTGCTCACAAATTTTAAACAGTACAAGTACTCAAAGGAATATTAAAGATGATGAGAAGGACGTATCACCTTTGACATGAACAGCTTACTTTAAACAGATACAGAATTATAACTATGATATAGAATCATTTCATGAGACTTTATTATACTTACATCAACACTGCATAAATTATTTTTCTTTAAAAAAGTCAAAGAATATGGAACAGTAAACACTTTTAATAAATCACCAGCATCTGGAAAATACGAACCATGCTTTCCTTATTCAACTTCACATCCCAGAATCTAGCACTGTGTACATAAGAGGTACTCTATGTTTGCTGAATGGATAATTAAATAAGCAAATGAATTATTTCAATGATAACTGAACAACCATGATTTGCCAGCAACTATACTAATGATACGAAGAATACAAAGACTATGTCACAGTGTCAGTTCTGCCACACAAAAAAAAGATATGCAGAGCCCCTACCACACTAGGCTCTAAGTATTAACTATAACTGTTATTACTAATCATAATGAGACTACAAGTTGACATTTATTGAAGCTGAGTGACAGATATATGGGGATTCATACTAGTCCTGACTTTTGAGTAAGTTTGGAAATTTTGATAATAAAAACTTTAAAATAACCAAAGAATACAGACTAGTCATCAGAATCTGGAGACCATCAGTGTCTATGACTCAGTTTCTTCTTGCACACTAGTAATATGGTGTCTTCATTCATAAGAGAAGATGAATGTGTGGGCTCACTACCCTAGTGGATGGGTGTTTGGTGTGATTTTGCTAGTAATGTAGTCATGCTTGGACTGAGCTCTCCAAACTCATCCCTGGAACCACTGTAATAGAGAGCCACATTTCTAGGAACTCAGGCAGAATAATGGACTATTGCAATGCAAAACTAACCAAAAGAAGACTGAAATACTCTTACTCATGCAAATTTTTTAGGGAAAAAAAAACTTGTAAAAGGAAACCACTTTCTAGACAACACAAGTGATTCCACCAATACGTGTACACTGCATCACTAAAAGTGAAGATAGTGCCAAGGCACACGCCCCTTGTATGTAGAAATGCAAGTCTAACTTTTGTGATGTTAAAGACGGTACAGTTGAGGTACAGGAAACAAACAAGATTTACTTAGGAATAAATACAAATCTTCAGGATATACACAGACAATATTAATTCTCTCTAGGAATTAAAGACAAGCAAATTAAATTCGATTGTGAAATATATCTTCATATCTACTATAGTAGCAAAGTTTTATTTAAATATCATTGCTACTATAACAAATCCATGGTGAAACTAGCATACACATTTTATTATCATCACCTTTTTGCAAAGCAATTTGGCAAAAGGCATACAGATAATTCATATCTCTTGACTTAAATATTTTATTTCAAGAAACTTAAAACAAGAAAGGAACTCATCCAAAATCAAAAGGATGAATGAGAAAATATGCTCAATACAGTTACTAGCAATAGAAAAAAATAAGTCAATAATCAATAAAATGCATAAATGAAGAAATGTCAGCAAAATAAAAGATTGGTAAACTAACTTGACAATTGTCAGCAAAATATAAAAATGTGGAAAAATATGTAGTGAAAATAGATTTCTAATAGCATATAATGGGTGCAATGTTAAAAATGTTTTGAAAAGTAAGGAAATGTGCAAAAATGGCACCTATTACTTTAGCACAGGTATATTACGAATGAATTTTCAATCTAAAATTTCCATTTAATGTCATCATTAGATCCTTTTTCATTAATTTTTTAATGAACTTTAACAACAAGATCTATCAAAAACTGGGTGACTTGGTATTTGCAAAATTAGTTTCTGAATATGTAAGGATGCTCTTTTTAATGGGGAAAAAAAGAAATTTGTAACCTAACGTCTTGCTTACTGCACAGCACTCTGGAAACCAAAACTTTTCAAGCTAGTTAAGAAAAATTACCCCCCCCCTTTTAAACAACAAAGACTGTATTAGGTGTAATATATAGGTGTTTTGTTTTGTTTTGTTTTGTTTTGTTTTGTTTTGTTTTAAAGCAAGAGTACTTTGAATATACAGAAAATGTTGCCACCAGCTGAGTTCTCAATGACATTGTCCCCAAAAGCCTTCTAGTTACAGTACTGGTAAGGATCACCATCCGTAAGGTCATACAAGTACACACACACACACACACACACCTTACAGGCCTATGCCCCAAACTACTACTACTTAGGAAGACTATGAAGAAGGCAGTATCCTCTTGCCCCCAATACAGGAACTAATATTATCACTGCACAGGACCTCTGAAAGGAAGGCTCCCAAAAATTTAAGTACGGAGCAGAGAGAGAAGGCCTCTGTAGCAGACATGGCAGTACCTGTGACTGGAAGAGGTATGCTAATGCTCAATCTGTGAGACAGTTGTTAAGCAGCTTTCCTCACCAGCTAGAATTTATTTCAATTGCAAGGATGAGGTGGTTCTTCAACTATCTGAAGGAGGAGAAAAGCACATGACAGCAGCTGGGCTCAGCAATAAATGCTACATTTACCTTGTTAATTTCAAACTGGCTCACTGGGACACTGCCATTTAGCACATTTTCTCCAATATGTATTAACCTCTTCTGGATGTTTTCCACTATAGTGTCCCGGCTTTGATCAGAAAGAATCTGGCCAATGACAAAGCTGGGGGAAAAAGAGAGAGAGAGAGAAAGAGATTTCATTAATATCATACTTGATTAATAAAGGGAAGAAAGAGATAAATGTTGTTAGATTAACATATGGACAAGAGCTATATTAAGAACTAATATGAAGATTAATGTCCAAAATGCACTTACTTTTTATTTTTTAACACCAATTCTACCAAAGGTTTGTCAACTCTGGACTCCCAGGTTTGCTCTTAAAGATACAAATCATTCTTTCATATGGCAGCTAATACTTCACACAAAATGTGATGAAGAAAAGCACAGTTTCTATCATATTTTTATATGAGTACAAAATTCACACAGTTATGTTCTACCCACAAGTTAAAATGTAGAAGACAAATATTACCCTTTCCTCATAAAACACCAAGATAATATCTCTGATATCATCAACATGTCAGTATAACATCTTCACTGGAGCTGACCGTAAGCTGGGTTGATAGAAATATAAAGCTCTTTATGTACATTTGTAAGAAAAGATTTCGGCTTTTATTTTTCCCTCAGCTTCATTATACTGCTTATAGTTCTCCAACCTTATCCTGTCCTTCAAAAACTTCACGTTATTCTACCAGACCCAAAGGAAAAGAAAAAAGAAGTAAGGAAGCCAATATTTTATCCATTTCTGAGAAATTGCAGAGCGAGGGTTTGACAGCTGCATTATAATTTGTCGGAAAAAGAACTCTAACAAAAACATTTGTATAGCTTTAATTACTAATACATTTCTAACTCAGAGAAATTTACTTCTATTATGATGCATCTTTTCTTAGAAAACACAAAGCTGAAGAGAACACTCTAATCGACAGCCTATACAAAGTAGTTTCATCTTCGGGTACATTTGGGGGCAATGAAGCATTTCAAACTACATTTCATAAAATGCTAACAGTGACCTATACTCAGATGATCGACTTTGCCTAATCAAGACTAGTTTTGCAGAAGCAACAATTGCTCAATTTCCAAACTCAAAAACAGGAGAAAGACTGGAAAATGAGTTAAAAATGCCGATGTTCTGTAATAGTAAAATTGATTTGAAATTTAGTTTTAAAGTAAAAAAATTCTATGTTCAGTTGTTCAAGTATACAAAATAGAGGAGGATCTGAGAGATGGTATATAAAGCACATAAAGACTTTTTTCTTTGAAGTGGGTACTTTATACATTAATAGGACCCTGAAAAAAATTTCAAAAACAAACAGGTTTTTGTTTTTCTTTTCATTTTGGATGCTTTTGTCTGAGATGAGGGCAATGAGAAAGTATTCCCCATGGGGAATACCTTATGCCAAAATACCTTCTTCTCCACTTCGCCCTCTTTTCAGAATGTTGGGGCATGCAGGCATATACACATTCCCAGTGTGTTTTTTAAGTTGCCAGGTCTGGGATTCTAACCATGTGGCCCGCCATGTGGGATCCAGCTACCTTAACCAACAAGCCAAGGGCTATCCCCAAACAGATCATATTATCACAATCTTCAGTCTCAGGTACAAAGTGAGGGGTGGGGCAGGTAATCACCGGATTTCTTATTTCTGAGGTACACACAGATTTTTAGAACTAGTTCTTAAATTAAGCTGAGATTAGTAAGAATCTTTTATGCAAAAGCGATATGGATGGGAACAGTCTCATTTCATGGCTCATTTCAAAACCAAGAACATTTTAAGCCACAAAATGGGGAAATCTTAACAACTGTGTTCCTAACAAGGCTTTGGAAAGATTCAGGAGTGAGGGGACCAGCAGATGGCATGACGGTTATGTAGGTGAACTCCCACATAGTTGACGACAACTCAAGTACTGGACCTGGCGGCTTAAAACTCATGCCAGGTGCATGTGCGTGTGTGCCCAAGATCCAGGAAGGAGAATGGAAGAGAAGGGACTGTGGTGTGGCCATCCCTACCTACTTGGGGGTGATGTCTTGCTTTCTGTCTCTCTCTTTCTCTCTCCAGCAAGCACATGTACCCTATAGCAAATGTCTCTCTAAAACAAATAAAACAATACAAAACAAGAAAGAAAGAAAAAGAAAGATTCAAGAGTATAAAGCAAGGCATGTTCCGATAGGAACATTAAAGTAATATCAACATAAATGAAATATACTTCTGTAAGGATATAAAGTGTGAAGGCTTACACCCATCATGAATTAAAATACATGAGATACATCTTAGAACAGGCATTTCTTATTGAGCAAATTTGGCCTTTTCTAAGTTTTAATCTACCTGTAAAATTCTATTTCAAATTAGTTAGAACTGTTGATACAAGGGGATTTCAAAATTTTCATGGAAAAAGAAATTAAAGTACAAAGTTAATCGGGTATGAAGAAATTTTTAATCGATACAGTTATCTCACAATATGCATTTTCCATGAGCATCCTATTGTACGTAACAATAATAAAAATAACCAAAAGAAGTTGTGTCCTTGTGCTTGACAAACTCATAGGCATTCTCCACATCATTAACCACTTGAATTTTTTCCTTAAATTCCCAGAGGGTGCATGCACTCACCAGAGAGAGAGTGCAGGGGAAAGGTAGCACCGCCCCAATGGGGTGTGGTCATGCCTCAATCCCTTCTCCTGCATTTCACCATTCTGTTGGGATTTTGGACATACACGCATGCACGCACACACATGCACACATATACACACACAGTATGTTTTTCAAGTCACTGGGGCCAGGATTCGAACTGTAGCCAGCTATGTGGCATCTGGCTCCCTTAACCTCTAGGATTGACTCAACACTTAATATTTTAAAAGACAAATTAACGAAAGCAAAACTGAACTCACTTCCCAGTGTCCTTAGCAAGATCACACCAATCTCTTCTAACAATATCCAATCCTTTCAGCTCCTGTTTGGTGAAATAATTCCCATCTGATGTTGGTTCGACAACCAGAGCAGCGTATTTCTTTTTCTTCAGTAGTAGCAAAGACTTGAAAACACCATCAATGTCTATTTCAAGTAGTTTGTACAACTTATTCACTTCATTTTTTACCTGTGAAAAATTTAAACATTAATACTAGCTTTTCAAATGCCTAACAGGAGGAAGATGAATATATTACGAATTCCCAGGAGTTAATCCAAACAGAATTTGAAGTCATAGATTAGAATGCATTCACTCAGCTTATATGTAGCATGATACTATGTTAGGTATAATGCAGACACTGAACAATACAGGGACAAGAATATATTTTGTTAGAAATGAAGAGGTAATAATATGCATGTATCATTCCACTCAACCAAAGGATAGGATTGGCTGGATCAGTCCCGGAAAATATATGAAAATTACAGAAAATAATGAAACAATCTTCCTTGAATCTTAAAACTTAATATATATGTACTTGCCTTCATACCAATGAATTACTTAGAGATGATAGTCTAACAAGTAGATATGTGGTCAGAAATAAGTAAAACTTCGACTAATAAAACCATGACTAGGGACCAGCAGATGGGAAAATGATTACACTGCTGGACTCCCACGTAGTTGACTGCAGTTCAAGTCCCGAACCTGATGTCTTAAAACTCACACCAGGCACATATACATGCATGTCCAAAATTCCAAGAGGAAAATGGATGAGAAGGAATTGCAGCGCGGCCATCCCATCTGGGGGGTGATTTCTCGCCTTTGGTCTCCCTCTCTCTCTCTGTCTGTCTGGTGAGCACACACGCCCTACAGCAAAAACTTCTCTAAAAAAAAAAAAAAGTCTATACCAAAAATCTCTCTTAAAACACACAAACAAAAAACCATTGTCTAGGGGACCAGCAGTTGGCATGGTGGTTAAGGCGCTGGACACTCCCATATGGCTGACCACAGTTCGAGTCCTGGACCTGGTGGCTTTCTCTCTCTCTCTCTGGTCAATTTAAAATAAATGAATAAATAGAATTTAAAAAAATGTGTCTGAGATCTCTCTTAGCACCTTGAATATTTAAGCAAGTAACCATATGCCCAAACAAATGGACAGTCCCCTGCTTTTTACTGACAAGGTCAAGGCACATACCACTGCCACTAGGGAAAATACACAGCTTTTCAAGGCTCAGTATGCCAGGCTTTCTCTCAAGTGAGATTTCAGTTAAACTTTCATACATTCTCCAGGAGGGAAAGATAGGAAGCTGTTAGTTTGGGAAATGATATCTTAGTTTTAGTTTATTGGGACAGTGTTTTAATATAGCAAGTGTTCAAGGAATGCCTGCTAATTGTGAAGTGCTATTAAGAGGGAGTAAATGATTATTTCATTTTGAAGAAATGATTAGTTTAAAAATGGCCCCTTGCCTTTTCCAGGAGTACATTAAGTACACATGGGAAAATTATTGATGTGCATATGTATGTAGGTAAGAAGGTTATATGCCTATGTATAAAATATATCTCTATAAAAATGCTTCTGAATACTAGACATGTATTTCCTTATGAATGACGATGTGGTAAATGCTAACATGATCGTATCTTAAACACTCAGACTGTTTTCAAAGGAAAATGTATCTATCATTTAAGAAAAAACAATTATCTTTTAATTTAATCATCAAAGCACTACAGTTGAGGTTAAGAACAATAAAAGAAAATGAAGAACTGAGATCCACCAAGTTCCCTATTTTCAGAAGCATGTATGTATACACACACACACACACACACACACACACACACACACACACACACACACACACACACACACACACACACACACATATATAGTTATGCTGTTTCATGTTAAATACAGAATTCACAAAACACATAAAATGGATGATTTCATCAAATTATCTCACCTTATTTCCCAACTTAAATACTTCCTCCAGATCGGTGCTATTGGTGTTTATCATAATTGAATCTGTATCTCCATATATAACTTCAAGATTAATCTAATGAAAACAAATATAAAAATTAACAACAAAAACAGTGACCATTATACACAGTGAAACTAAAGATTTTCCATACTGTAGAAATTACAGGTTACATGACTTTTCAAAAGTCTGCATTAATTTCCTGTATTACCAGGGTGTGCAATTGAAGATTAAGCCCCAATAAAGCAGAAAGGCACACGCCATAACATTAAGAAAATCTCCTAAATTTTCTTAAAACAAAAAAGGAAGTGGAGTGGAAGGGGAATAGTGTCTACTTTCAGCTGAAACAAAATATGGAGCTGAATAATGAGAAAAGGAAACGAGGTCTATATTTACCCACAGTACCACATGCCTAGTGGTCATGGCAATTTAAGAAGCAGAAATATAATGGATTTCGAAAACTCAGGGGCACAAATCCGTATTAAATTCTTAACAGTTTCAAACAGTATTTAGTAGAATATGAAGAGTGCCAAAAAAATCAATCATAACAAACAACACTAGAGCACATACAGTATAAAGGCCTGGAAATAAACTCTAATTAGCACTGTTACTAATTTGCTTGAAACACTCACATATAGGCTTCAAGCAGGGGCTAGATCATATCAGTGTTGGTAAAAGAAAAAGGCTGTAATCCATTAGGAGGGATTATAAATGTAAACTAGGCATCCTAAGAAGCAATTTCCAGTCTGTTTGGGTTACAATTTTCACTGAATACAAAAACGTCATAAGGTATTATAATTGTAAGTTGTTATATGATAAAAATGCTCAGCATTACCTTCTGTACCATCTCTTTCGTATGCATCAAAATCTAAATAAAACAAAAATCAAAATTAATACATTACAAAATCACAATGAAACTATATATAAGCACATAGATATAGGTAATTCCCGACAATTTGCCTTTTCCATATTTTTTAAAGCTTTTGAAGGTTTTCTAATGGAAAGTCAAAAAGTAACAATAACATCAACATAATCTAAAACATAATTAGCCTTTATGTCGATTCTTAAAACACATATACACATATGCTTGCATATCTCTGGCTAAGGAGAAATAGATATACACACATACATACACGCATACATACACACATACATTTTAATAAATGAGCATGGCATGGCAAAATAAAATATATACATGTATCTATATATATCTTCAGTAAACATCTACAGCATTAAAAAAATCCATTATAATATAGCAAAAAAAAGGGCAAATTTTCTCATTACTAATATTTAAAAATAAAACTACACGGCTACAAAAAACAGTTGCCTAACAGGGCATTTCAAATCTAGCAATTTTTTTAACTTTTTTTTTTTTTTTTGGAGAGGTTTTTGCTATAGGGCATGTGCACTCACCAGAAAGACAGAGAGACAGAAAGCAAGAAATCACCCACCAGGGGGGATGGCCACGCGCAATCCCTTCTCCTCCATTCTCCTCTCAGGATCTTGGGCACGCACGCACACATGCCCAGCATGAGTTTAAACCACCATGTCTGGGACTCCAGTGACAGCCATTACGCTAACTGCTGGTCCCTCTAGCATTTTTTTTTAAAGAGATTTTTGCTGTAGGGCACATGTGCTCACTGGAGAGATAGAGAGAGAGACAGAAAGTAGGAAATCACTGCCCAGGGGGGATGTCCATCCGCAATCCCCTCTCCTCCAGTCTCCTCTCGGGATCTTGGGCATGCACACACACACATCCAATGTGAATTTTATGCCGCCAGGTCCAGGACTCGAACTGCTATCACCTACGTGGGAGTCCAGCGACATAACCATTACACTATCTGCTGGTCCCTCAAACCTAGCCAATTTTTAAGCATTATATTCAAGATCTTAAATAGCAAAAGTGTACACACACACACACACAATTTAAAATTCTTCTCTAGAGAAGAGACCTTCACTATATTGCCTGGATCTAGCACAGTGTCCAGTTATAAGATGGGGCTCAATATAATATGCAAAGAAGACAAACATATAGATAGTATCTGTAGACAGGTCTGTTTCTACTTACAGACTATAGATTTGTAAGTTATAATGAAGATACAGATAAAAATAGATAAATGATTTCAGATCAGAAGTAATACATATACTATAAATGAAAGCCTTGTAAAAAGTGGTAATACAGCATAGCGAGGACTCAGAGAGAGTATGTGTGTATTTAAAACATACTCTATGTGTCAGATACTGTAGTAGGAGCACTGTGTATTTTTCTCATTTCATTCTACAAGATCCCTAAAAGATCACTACTATTAATATCCCCAGTTGTTAGATGCCAAAAGACAAAGTAATTAATTTGTCTTAGTAATGACAGAACAGGGACATGAACCCTGGGACTCTGACTCCTCTGCACAGGGCCTTAGTCACTCCACGCTATGCTCTTTCTGTCATCACCCATCTCTCAAAGCTTCAGTCTAAACCAGAAGTCACTTTTCCAGGGGGCCAAGTAAAGATCCACTTTATTTTCCTTTCTCCTTTCTCAATAGCTCTCCTTGTCAACTAAGCTCAAACCTCACGATGCCATTTTCTCTTTCTTGTCCTTCGCAATACTGAGCTGTGTAAGTCTTGTCTTTAAAGTATCTACCATTACATTTTTATTGCCCCTCCCCTTTATCTCGCAATTTGTTCATGTGCTCACTGTCATGTGTTCTTGGAGAAGGAAACCCTTCCCTGCCTTGTGGGTGGTGATAATGAGTTCTGATTAGGCTAGATCAGTGGTTTTAATACTGTCTGTACAATGGAATCATCTGGGGATTAAAAATAAATACCAGGAAACTCACAGGTGGTGTGGTGGTTAAGGTGCTGGACTCCTTCATGGCCAACTGTGGTTCGAGTCCCAAACCTGGTAGCTTGCTTTTTCACATTCCCTTTCTCTCTCTCTCTGGTCAAATTAAAAACTAAATAATAATAACAACAAATTAAAATTAATAATTATTTTTTTAAAAAAAATACCAAATACTTAGCCCCAGCATTAAAAAAAAAAAAAAAAAGCTTCCAAGATGATTCTTACATTGTAAGCTGAGTAAAGGATCACTGGCCTAAGATAATTATGGTAATTCCATTCTGGAAACAGTGATCAGTTTAGGCATGTACATGTAACGATCCAATCCTGGGCAATCAAAAGTAAAAAGAATTCATCTAGGAAGCTACGTGAAAGGTTTCCCTTCATTATGAGAAGTGGGAAGAAAAACTGCTTTTTAGACTGAGAGCTACTAGGAGTAGCAGCAAACACCACTGTGACCAGGAAGGGCCAAGCCTGAGGGTACAAGCTAACCTACTGAGGAGGACTGACCACAAGTACCAGACTCCACAGCACTGCCAAAGCGGTAGTTATCACTGAAGGTTATCCAACCCACACCTCTACTGTAAAATTCTAAATAGCTTTAGGCTTCATCAAATTCACCCTGAATATCATTATCAATCTAGTGAATGTTATCAATGCCTATCCAATGCCTGAATGTTATCAATGCCTATCCAATGCCTACGAGATCAAGCCCAAATTCAACAACTGTGCCTAAATCCCTGCCCCACTGTATAAGCCCGTTATCACCTTACATAAGCCCTCTTGCTAGGCAGAAGAAATCTACCAGTCCTCTCACAGACACACACATCTGTTCATGCCTTCACTCATGAAGTGTGAGCCTTTCCTGGAATTTCTTCCCCAGTCCTCTTCCAGTAACTAAACTTTAGAATCTCAGTTCAAATCCTTCGCTATAAAGCCTGAGCTGGCCTGCCCTGCCCTGCCCTGCCCTGCCCAGCCCAGCCCAGCCCAGCCCAGCCCAGAGCGATCTCCCTCCTCTGACCTGTGCTTGCATTATTCTTCTAGCCCTTGAACGGTGTTGTTATCAGTCAAGACTTTGTCCTCCTCTCCAACTTAGATGACAGTTTTTGGAGATCAGTGTGCATGTTTGTGCCTAACTTCACACTTTGCATATAAGAGATACTCAATAAAGGACACATAGTATTCCACTGTAGAAAGAGATCCTAATTTATTGACTAGTGCTCTACTGAACAGCGTGTAGGTTATATCTTATCTTTACCTTTATAATCAATCTTATTTCAACAAATAATCCTTACAAATGTATTAAAAAAAAAAACTGGTTGCCAGTTGACTCCTCTCACAGACACACACATCTGTTCATGCCTTCACTCATGAAGTGTGAGCCTTTCCTGGAATTTCTTCCCCAGTCCTCTTCCAGTAACTAAACTTTAGAATCTCAGTTCAAATCCTTCGCTATAAAGCCTGAGCTGGCCTGCCCTGCCCTGCCCTGCCCTGCCCAGCCCAGCCCAGCCCAGCCCAGCCCAGAGCGATCTCCCTCCTCTGACCTGTGCTTGCATTATTCTTCTAGCCCTTGAACGGTGTTGTTATCAGTCAAGACTTTGTCCTCCTCTCCAACTTAGATGACAGTTTTTGGAGATCAGTGTGCATGTTTGTGCCTAACTTCACACTTTGCATATAAGAGATACTCAATAAAGGACACATAGTATTCCACTGTAGAAAGAGATCCTAATTTATTGACTAGTGCTCTACTGAACAGCGTGTAGGTTATATCTTATCTTTACCTTTATAATCAATCTTATTTCAACAAATAATCCTTACACATGTGTTAAAAAAAAAAACTGGTTGCCAGTTGACTGATAGGTTTTATAGTAATCCTAATTACTTTTCTACTAGACTAAAATTCAGTTAAGTTAAAAAAAATTCACTTTCCTCGACTTCGTCTTCATTTTTAACATTTAAATTACAGGGAAATGCATTGTGGGAGAATACCTGACAATTCCTTTGGGAAAAGGGCAATAATGAGATCAACCCCAGTCAAGTTAATCATAGTGAGGACAGAACTATTTATCAAGAGTTCTCTTTACCGTCTGCTCCTTCCACAGTGCTAGGCTTAGTTTTCCTCATCACAGTGGACAACTCCATAAGTTAACTGTTACCTTCAGAGTAACACCACAGGAGCAAGTTGTCAACCTTTCACTACAACTCAGCACATTTACTAATAATTTCGTCTACTCTTCTCTCACAATGTGAACCAAACCTAGTGCCATCCCTGACTGCCACTTCTATGTGAACTGGCAAATGTCATCGTTTGGATTCACCCCACTGTGTCCTGCCACCAACTTACAACCATTTCCATGTACTATTCTAAGGGCTGTTACCAAAGAGATTTTCTCTTGGGTGGGAGAACTCTCTCAGTAAATGGTTTCCTTACAGAAATTGTAAACTGTTGACTATTCTGCAACTGTTTTTCTCACTTTATCTTGGAGAGTATTCCAAGCCCATACATAAATAACTGCCTTATTCTTTTTAATGACTACATAGTATTTCACAGTATGAATAGATTATAACTTGTAACTACTGAATAGAATGTAGATTGCTTCTACTCTTTTACCTTTAGAACCACCAATTGGGACCAGCAGTTGGCATAACAGAACCACCCATCAACAAATAATCCTTATACACACGTAAATTACAAATCTCCCAAGATTAAACAGGATAAACTCCTATAAGCGGTCTTGGTAGGTCAAAGGTCCTATGTTTTAAAATTTTCTATAAATCTAGCTCAATAGTTCTCCACAGAAGTTGTACTGACTTCTGTGGGTAGTGTGAATCAACATCTTTGCAATGGATCTCACCAATAACTAACAATAATGCTCTGTTTCAGAGTCAAGGTCCTCACCATAGCTTGTCAACTCTGTATGAGACAACCCATGAGCCTCACGTCTACCCTCCATGCTTCTTCACTAAGCAGTTCTATTAATACATGGTGAGTACCACAGTGCCCTCTGTAGGCCAATGCTGACCTGAGTGCTAATGAACAAGATCACCCCAAAGCTGGTCTAAGGCCCAGCCATCAATGCAAACTGCCTACTAGGGAGGGCTCAGCTGTTGGGATGCCTAGTGGGCTACCAAATTTGTAATATCTAACAGAGAGCCTGATATATGGGAGCTATTAGTAAGTATTTGTAGACTGCTGAATGAATGATCCCAAGAGGTAGGCATTATTATAAGCCTCATTTGACAGATAAGCAAATTTAGGCTCAGAGATTTTGCCCAAAGTAACAGAACAAGTCAAGAACTTGATCTAGAAGCTTATGTTGTACTTTCATTTCATTATATTCTACTGCCTTGTTTAAAACAAAACCAAACACCATACCACATGAATGTTCTAGAAGCCAATGATCAAAAACTTACATCTGACAGATATTTTCCCCATTGAGGAAATGCATTTTTAAAAACAGCCACAGGTATCCAGGAAGGTTTATAGGACCAAGGTACAGTGATTACAGGATGACCATTCATAAGTTCACTACAAAGTGACAAGCCTAATATTAAAGCTACCCATTCTGACAGAAAATCATTTTATAAGTGCCAACGACTAGAAAACAGGGCTATAAAGGCTTGCTACATTCATTAATAAGGCAGTCTGCAGTTATCTGATTTCACAGCAACACCTGCATATTTATCTACTCATTACCAATTGGATGATGGAATTTTTTCAAGCACATTTCAAAAATCTGCCAACTTCAAGTGTAAAAAAATAAACTTTGTGGTTAATTTTTCCCTTAACAAAGTACAGCTGTTGAGAATAATTGTTCAAGTTCTTACCCTGTAATGTCAACTGCAGCAGAACAAAGAGTATTTAATTAGCAAATCTATCCAGTAATTCAACACCTATTATATAAAATGCCTTCGTGATTTTAACCAGGATAATTTGCTAAGAGGGTTATTACTGACATTCAGATGGAATTTAAAATTCCTACGCAAGTCGAGTCATAATAGCAGTAATGATCTCCCCAATCAGGAGATTCGGTGTCACACAAGGCTCTCTTGCAATGCAGCAGCCGATTTCCTGACTTCTTAATTCCTGGGCTCAGCTCAGTGAGAGCCCTTCATGCCGATATTTCAGTCAGCAATACATCTTTAATGGGACTCTATTAAAATAACTAGAACAAAAATGACTTTTTTTTTGGTTAAAAAGAATGACAGCACTGCCATCATATCAATCATTGCAGGCTTTGCAGAACAGTGCCGTTAGGGGAAAAGAGGAGGGGGAAACAGGAAAGGGGTGGGGGTGGGGAGAGCAATAATTAAAATAATATGAAAAGGCATTTTAACCCCAATCTGAGCCTCTGAAGGCTGGGGAATGGTAGAGGGGCCTAGAAAGGAAATCTAAAATATGTTTACAAAATCATTTTCTGAAAAAAAATTTATTCAGGAATACATCGATGATATGGTTTACCAAGCAGAGAGGGCATGTTTGTTTTATCAAGGTAAACACCCACAGCAACTTAAAACTAACCACTACTGAAATGTATATTTATAGGTTCTCCTAACAAAGCCAAGATGACACCTGGGCCCTTAAATGTTGTTAACACAGAATACCATTGTCTTGCAATGCATTAAAAAGTTATGGAATTTTTTAGATGCCATTATAGACTAAAAGAATGTTTATTAACATTAAATGAGGAAGAGAAACACCAGCTTTTCACAGCTACAAGTTTCAAGGTCCTACTCCAGAAGCTCATGTCTATTATAAAACACCTATCAACAAAAAACACGCTCCAATGTATGTTTCAAGTATTAACCACAATGAAAATCCTATAAATTAAGGAAATGTTGAGTAAGGTCAAATTCCAATCAAATAAATGCATAAACAGGATGACAACTAAAATCTTACAGCTTTAGGATTCTTCTGTTACCAATGACATAAAATTAGAAATAAACTGTAAGTTTAAAAAAATACATTAGCATAATAGGAGTAATAAAATAAATGGTTCTGAAGGATAGGGAAGAGAAAAGTAGAAGAAATATAAATATTATGATATTTAGTAATCTAACCATTATCTAAGTGTTCCCTATTCCAAATTTCAGCAATTTCCTTAAGCAAGACTCAGTGTTATTCGGTTCTCCCGCTTCATGAACATTTATTTCATCCTCATTGCATTAGATCCTCTTTTCCCTATTCTGTAATTCTTTTTCCTTTAAGTTTATCTCTTCCATGAGTGAGACAGACAGAGACACAGCACCCCCAACAGGGTCTCAATGCTGTGATCCAATCCAGCCTCAGTCAGCCGCAGGTGCCTCATGTACCCAGGGAGGTCCCCAACATAAATCAGGAATTTTCCACATGAGTCGGCTTCCCAAGAGCATGGCCTTTCACTGCTGTGCCACCATCCAGCTCTTCTCTGTTATTCTTAGACATGTACTCCCTTGAAGATGCTTAAGAGAAAGGGCTATGGATTTAATAAGCACCCTACTCTCTGTCTCCATTTTAACATTTTGTGATACTGGGTTACTCATATTTAACCCTTAGTTTTTACCTTTTATAAAAGAGGGGTGACACTACCACCTAGTTCCCTAGCTAGGTGAAAATAAAATGAATTGTATGTTTAAAAAGTACTTTGCAGGGACCAGCAGTTAGCATAATGGCTATGTTGCCGGACTCCCATATAGTCGATCACAGTTTGAGTCCCGGACCCGGTGGCTCAAACTGACGCCGGGCACGTGTGCGTGCATGCCCAAGATCCCGAGAGGAGAAAGAAGGAGAAGGGACTGCGGCATGGCCATCCTCCCTGGGGGGGGGTGATTTCTTGCTTTCTGTCTATCTGTCTCTCTGTCTTTCTGGCGAGCATACGTGCCCTATAGCAAAAATCTCTCCCCCCGAAAAAAAGTGCTTTGCAAAGATGAACTGTTATACAAATAGTAGTTTAAGTAAAAAGTCGGGGGCATAAAATTTTGAATGCTGGTTTAAACTGCTAATTACTGGCTAAGTGATTTGAGACCAAGCAGTATTCCCTCTCCAGATCTCAGCACCCTCATTATAAAATGAAGAGGTCTCGGATTCTTCCAGATCTAAAACTCTAGAATCTATGTTTCATATGTAGAAATGTCTCTTCATTATATTAGGCTATGCTACTTTCCTTTCACAATCATTTCATAGGAAAAGGATGCACAAATATATCCAACAAGGATAATTAGCATTGCAAGGATAGATTTCCATATTCCAAGTGGCTGTAAAATAACTAGAAATATGTAAGTTCTCACAAGTTGTCTGAATACATCTTTATGCACTGAATGCAAGTAGGTGAGTATATTCACAGTACATAGAAACATTCAAAACCTTCTGCTGAGATCTCTTCTCCATCCCCAGGGAGGGTATAGACACACCTACATATACATCAGGGTTTCTCAACATTGGCATTATTGCCATTTTAGGAAAGATGATTCCTTGTCATAAGGAGCCATCCTGTGTCCACCGTAGGATGTTTAGCAACATTCCTGACATCTAGTCACTAGACTGCAGGAGGATGAGCACACACATATGTGCACATACTCTCTCTCCAGTTGAGACAGCCAAAATTGTCTCCAGATATTGCCAAATGTTTCCTGAGGGGCAAAACTGACCCTGGCTGAGAATCACTGAGACACATTGATGATTGAACATTCTCTCTTTCCAGGCCCATATTCAACTGTTGGTTCCATAAACATTCATTCTAAATTCTACCCACCACTTCCAAACCCTCAATCAGCTCCAAATATGATCAATGGCTCCTTCAAGTACCTTCAACCAAAACAAAAGGCTGGCCTCCTTTCTACTCCGATGTCCTTCCTTCAGATCCTCACACTCAGCCTACCTGTCTCCAGTGTCACCCACTTCCACGCCGTTCTCTACACATTCCGAGTGTTCTTTCTAAAATGCACTTTTTAAAATAAAATCCAAACCTGTTTACCTGACCCTGAAACCCACAATTTGGTTGAAATCTATCTCATCTTTTATGATTCCCACAAGCATCCTTCGGTCCAGCCTTTCCAAAATACACTGGACTCACTAAACAGACTATGGTCTTGTCTTGCTTCTGGGCTTTGCGCATGCTGTTTCCCCACAGTGGTTAAAAGTATATGTTGAGAAGTCAAGCTATGTGATGGTTAGTGTTATGTGCCTACATGGCTTGGCCATAGTACTCAGATGTTTGGTCAAACACCAGTTTAGATATTGCTATGAAGGTATTTTTTATATGAGGTTATCATTTAAATCAGCTGATTTTTGCATAAAGCAGATTACACACCATAGTGTGGGTAGGCCCCTGTCCAACCAGTTAAAAACTTTAATGGCAAGACTGAGATCCCCTGAGGAATAAGGAATTCTGTTGCAGACTGCCTTCAGACTTGAGCTGAAATATCAGATCTTCCCTAGGTCTCCAGCCTGTTGACCTACCCCCGACAGGTTTGGTTTGGCATCCCCCATAACCGTGTGAGCCAATTCCTTAAAATAAATCCCCCTCTATATATGTATAATTATGTATCACTTAACAGCAGGGACACATTCTGAGAAATGCATTTTTCAGCAATTTCATCACTATGTGCACTTGTCTGTGTGAGAATGTACTTACACAAACCAAGATGGTGCTGTCTATCACACACCTAGGGTATACTGTATAGCCTAGTAAAATCTTATAGGACCACCACTGTATATGCATTCTGCTGCTAACCAAAAGGTCATTACGCAGAGCTTGACTATAGGTACATACTTTCTACTGGCTGTTTCTCTGGAGAACCCTGACAGGCTACCTGGTTTCAAAGCCTAACAGCATTGTTTATTAGCTGTGTGGCCTCAGGCAAACAACATGACCACTCTAAGCCTCTCATTCCTCACTAGAAAATCAAGAAAATAACGGAAGCTTCCCTATTACATGGCTACTATAAGCATTAAAGGTACAATGTACAGGGACCAGCAGATGGTGTACGTTGCTGGACTCCCACATGGCAAATCATAGTTCAAGTCCTAAACCCAAAGGCTTTAAAGTCATTCTGGGCGCACATGTGTGCGTGCCCAAAATCCCAAGAGGAGAATGGAGGGGAAGGGACTGTGGCACAGCCATCCACACTAGCGAATAATTTCTTGCTTTATGTCTCTCTGGCACTCCCATGAACACACACCCTATAGCAAAAATTTCTCTTTTTAAAAAAGTACAATGTTCATACCTTGTTTTGTACAACCTGTGGGACATAAATGTTAGGCACTGTTATTAAGTAAAATCTACTCATTTTACAAGAAACTTCGCACTGCCAAAAAAGGCTTCTATGGTCTCTCTGGCTCAATGCTATTAAAGAATACGCTAGTCCTATGACACCCCCCCCCCAAAGAAGTCAGTGAGTATCACACCCCCCCCAAAGTAGTCAGTGAGTATCACAAGCCTCTGCTCAATTACAAAAGACTAAGGGATTATAAGCAGAAATCATGTCACAATCTTTAAATCTAATGCAATGCATGGCACGCAGTAGAAATTCAATAAATTTTTCTCTCAGGCTGAAGTAAAAGGTGGTCCAGTTCGAGAACAAAGCTCTCATCAAGTACATCTCCACCACTAGCCCCTAAAGCTGGTTACACAAAGCCTTAATTAAACCCACACACCACGTGCATTTAAATGCTGGTTCTTCCCATGTAAGAAATAAAGAGTGAATCAGTGTTAATCTCACCTTGAAACCCAATGGCTATTCCGTAAACAAACAAACACTTAAGACGAATGCGCCTCTACCCCAGTGACAAAAGCTCATTAATTATAAACTTGACAAGAGGTGTACCTCTCTCATATAACTTGTTTTCAGATAAACTGGTGTTGTTTAAAATCCTTGATTTACAACCTAGACCTTCTGGTAGCTCTGTGTAAAGAACATAAAACATGTTGAATAAATACCTTCTGGAAGCTTTATCCTCCCCAACAGACACATTCAATAATATTTACAAACATCTCAGTTATTGCTCCACGACTTCACAGTGTTCTAATTTTGATCTAAAAACTTAAAATACCACAAGCTATGAATTTAAATATGTGAAATAAAAAGTGAACTGCTCCCTCATCTTATAGTTTCTTGTTCCCACAGCAAATATTTGCCCTGTAGAGTCTTTTAAAGAATTATTTTATTTATTTATTTTTTAAATTTGACCAGAGAGAGGGAGAGGAAAAGTGAGAAAGCAAGCTGCCAGGTCCAGGACTCAAATCACTATTGGCCATGTGAGAGACCAGTAATTTAATCATCACACTACCTGCCAGTCCTTGCCCTATAGATTTTTAAAAACACACATCATGGGACCAGCAGATGGTGTGCTGGTTGAGATACTGGATTCATGCATGACTAACCAGAGCTCAAGTCTCAAACCCAGCAGCTTGAAAATCACGCCAGGTGTGTGTGCATACATGCCCAAAATCTGGAGGAAAAGGGATTGCTGTATGGCCATCTCCTCTGGGGGTGATTTCTCACTTTCTCTCTTTCTCTGTCTGCCTCTCTCTCCAGCAAGTGCATGCGCCCTATGGCAAAAACCTAAAAAACACAAAAATAAAAGCACACATTGCATTCTATTTTTTCCTGGGGGGTGGGGGGAGACGACATTTGTTTTATTTTTCTTTCAAGGAAAGAATACTCCACCTTTTCTGGTATTTTTGTTTTAATTGTGACTTCTGGTTTATATATATTCAATGCACATCTTTGTGAAGTATAGTATGGTTTTACAAAAGCACTCATACACCTATAGCGAAACCCCCCCCCCAGAAAAAATCACACATACATTGCATACTAATCAAATCAAGGATACATATATTCCTCTTATTCAACACTGTGGAGAAAAAAACGAACAGGAACCAGCAAATGGCATAGAGATTAAGGTAATGGACTCCCACATGACTGACTGCAGTTCGAGTCTCGAACCTGGTGGTTTAAAACTCATGCCAGGTATGTGTGTGTGCATTCTCAAGATCCTGGGAGGAGAATGGAGGAGAAGGATTCCCCAGGGATAGGGAAACCTGGGGGAGGGGGTAATTTCCCTCTCACTGTCTCTCTCTCTCTCCAGCAAGTGCATGGGCCCTAAGGCAAAAACCTCTTTAAAAAAAAAAAAAAGGAAAGAAAATAAGCATTATATACTCCCCCCGCCCAACTAGTAGAACTACACTCTGACTTTTCAAAACTGTTTTCGCCTTCACAACATTATTATTCTCTATTCCTCCTCCACGTCAACCTCCAGTTTAGAAGTTCACATCCCATACGTTGCACTTGAACCTAGGTACCTTACTGCCGTACTTGGGGCTGTATCTGACCCAAGACCCTGGAGAGCTTATACACCTGGCTTTAAAGCGCACTTGAACCAAATCTACTCACCAACACAAGAGTTCAAGTACCAGCCTATACACGCTTAAATATTCAATTCCCAGTGGAAGGGCATGCACGTGCATACATGCACACACAACCCAAAGCCACCATGACTGAAAGTAGAGCAGAAGATATTATCCTAAGGTCAAGACATCTGAAAACTCTCCTTGCAACTGCCAGCAAAGACTTGAATGTGTGCCTATCTGCGTGTCTCTATTTTATCAAATTTGACATCTAGATTTGTTTAACTATAAGTAGTACTGAAGATATTCCAACTCGCCACAAGAAATAGTTTTTAGATTCTTTAGGATTTGCATAATGTCCACCCAAAGGTCCCTGTCCTTTGTTCTTGAGCCGGGCATTTTCAAACCCCACAGAGTACTGCCCTCATAGAAAAATATGTACATGTTCAAAAGCCTCAGAAATTTGGCTCCCCGACTGACTCCTCATAAAACTTATCTGGGGGGTGGGGGGCCTAATTAAGACATGGACAAACTATGTCTGTGCTATAGTGAACATCAGCGCCCAAGCAAGTTTCATACAACCTGATTTAAATTGACTCAGTGTCTTACTTCAGTAATCACTTAGACGGAATGAATTTTACATTAGTGGGATCAAGCATGCACCAGGCCTCAGTGGAAATGAAAAGGGCTTATAGTAATAGGATTTATAAACCCACCCATTAGGTTAATGGCTAAATGATTTACATGTAACTTTCTCCCCCACCCCGCCTTCCCTCACCCTTTAACTCAGTAAAAACTATGCTTGGCATTTTCCACTGCAGTGCCACACACAAAGGAAATAGCCTTTCTATTTTGGGACGTTCTAATTTCTAATAATGGCTTGGGTAGCTACCATTAACTCTTTCAAAGCACAAATAATTGACTAATAAAATTAAGTATTCTATAAGGCCTGAAAGTGCTTAATTGATCATAATTGTCTATTTGAGAAGAAGGCGTCAGGCTGGCTATGCTCAGATAATGAAGTTGGGCAATTCTGAAGCACTGCAATCAAGATAATACTTACAGCTAAAAAGGACATTAGCATTTTCTAGAATCTGCAACATTTTCTTTATAACTGAGGTCATGGGAAAATCTGACTAGAAAACTTTGAGTTCCCAGCCCCCATAAACAGCAGATTTAACAGGCTGTCACTCGTTTTTATTAAGCACCTGGGCTGAAGCTCAGTCCTGGAAGAGCACATGGCTGGTGGCTAAGAACCTGAGGCTGAACAGTGACTAGTGCACGGCGGCCACCGTTTTGACAGAAGCATTTTTCATTTCTGAACAGTTCTTTTTCAGGGTTAGCATGTGACAAGATAGTCACTAGAAGTGTTCGGATGATAATATTGAGGTCCCTGTCTCCCAGTCACAGCAAAGAATTGAGGGAAAAGGACACAAGCTAAGCACAAGGTTGACTGGGAGATGTCTCACAGATGAACAGGCCAGTGCCAGAAGAGGCAAGCAGGCCTGAGAAAGATATACCCCAGAACAGGCCAGTATCAAGGGAGGCAAGATGACCTGGTCTCCTTCCCAGGGTTCCCTTTTATCCTGTTTTAGACCCTCTGTCCATCTAAGTATGTGCCCTCAGACAGCCTCTGGCTTGTTCACTTTTCTTTTGGCTTGTTCCTCTTTCTTATTTCTTGTAGGACTCATGCTGTAGGGAGTCATTCCAAGTCAAATACAGAAGGTCATATAGTCCCTCCTTAAGGTTTATGCTCCAGCCTAGCTCACTAATCTGTATCTGCCTAACCAAGGTTATCATTCCTAGAAACTCCTAACAGACGGTCCATCGCTACTCTCTCCTTTAAATGAGGTGAAAGGAGGGAGAAGTTTTTAACCCCAATACCTCAAAGAGTAACTCTCTTTCAGTACTAGAGCTAAGTATACTAAATTCTGACCTATAATGACCACATTTTCTACATGTTCTCTCTTCCTCACTCATACACTCCTTCTTTTAAATTCAGAGACAGGGTCTCACTACGTTGCCCAGGCTGGCCTCAAACTCATGATCCTCCCTCCTCTTATCCTCAGCCTCCCTATTGGCTGGGATTACAGATGCACACCACCGAGTCCAGGTCTATATGCTCTCTTACAGCAACTCTTTAGGTCTCCCACTTCAAAGAAAATCTTGGGGCTGGCAGGTGGTGTGAGGGGCACTGGATTCCCACATGGCCAACTGTGGTTCAAGTCCCGGACTGGGGATTTGTTTTCTCATTTTCCCTTTTTCTCTCTCTCTCTGGACAAATTTAAAAAAAAAAGTAATAACAAATGGAATAAAATAAATAATTCTTTTTAAAAACAAAAAAAAGAAAAAACTTCTTTGAGGAAGATGGCCTAGTTTTAGGGAAATATAATTGTATTCACCTGTCCAGAGAAATGTGTGCTACAGACAGGTGCTCAGGTATGTCTCTAATATTGACATTTTTTAAGACATGATCATATAATACATTCTCATTTATTGATCATTTATTTTCTCCTGGATAATTATTCTCCTTATTGTCTCTAGGTGGAGTCTAGAGAAATTTTGACAGAAACAGACAGAAATAGAGCTGAAAAGTAAGTCATTTAAGATAAAGGTGAGGAATGGAGGAGCAGGGAACATGCTGAACCAACTACAGTCACAAATGCTGCCCAGTTCTAGAACCTATCTCTTGCTTAATTAAACTCTGATAAATTTTTAAAAAGAAGAATACAGAGAAGCAATATAAATGCTATATGTAATATTTGGCTACTTTCTTCTAAAGAAAAAAAACCTTCACTTTTGAACTTTGTGCATTTCCACTCTCAAAATGTGATGAGAGTTACAGGAAGCAGGCCAGCAAGTGGTGTGGAGGTTAAATAAGGTGGCTAGAGCCCACGTGGCTGACTGGACAGTTCTAGTCCCAGACCCGTGGCTTGGAAATCACACCAGGAGCACATCCATGTGCGCCTAAAATTCCAAGAAGAGAATGGAAGAGAAGGGACTGCAGCATGGCCAACGCCCCAGGGGGTGATTTCTGTCTGTCTTTCTCTCTCTCTGATGAGCGCATGTGCCCCATAGCAAACTAAAAAATATTAAGAAGCACTATATTTTCTTTCCATTTAGAATCTCAATAAGGAACTCACTCATTCATATACCAAGTATTTATTGAACATTTCTCATGTGCTAGGTGGTAGCAAACACAAAAGTGAATGGCTCAGATATGATCCCTTTCCTCTTAGTGTGGTTCCCTACAGTGAAGTAGGGAACCAAATAGTTAACAGGAAAAAATACACACACACACACACACACACACACACACACACACACACACAAAAGAGGACTCTGCGATGGGAGTTAGAAAAATTTGTGGAAGCAGACTGTATATAACAGGAAGGTGGATCACTGGGACTAATAGGAAAAGAAAGATGAGGGAAGACTGTGTGTGATGATCCAAAAGGACAGGTTATCAATGGTGATTAAAGAAAATTAAACTTAAAAAATTTTTTTTCAATGGGAAGAAGGTAAAAAGTATGACTGAAGCTACACTGCTCAAGTAAGTGGAGAAAAACCTGAAGAGAAGTCCAACTGTGAAGGGCCTAGAAAGTCAATACTAAGGACTTTAATAAGGGAGAGGCATAAGAAGGTTGATAGTTTAAAGAGGTCTCTCTGGCTATAAAATGTGTGGAGAATATTTGGGGAGTCGGAACGTCAAGGCAGGTGTAATGAGGCCTGAGTAGTTTAATGGCAGTGGCAAAAGAAGTAGAGAATTACGGATGTTTAGGAAAGTCAAGTCTACAAGCCTTGGTGACAGGCTGGGTTTGGGGTATGAGAAAGAGACAGGAGCCCCAAATGACACTCATGTTCCTGGCTTAACAAATGGGCCAAACCAGTGTCATCATTCACTGAGACAAGGGAATCTGGGAAGAACAAAATGACGGGCAGTTTTGGGATTGAAGAAGATAATGCCTAAAAGATAGCTAAATGTAGATCAGATGGAAGGCAGATGGAAGCTAAGATGTTTGGTGGAGGGAATGTGGATATTTCTGGTTCAAGAAACCCAATGCTCAGCAGAGGTACAATATATGAATAAATCAAAGCAATGTCACCATGCAGACAATAACAGAAGCCTTTACATGGAGAGCACAACTCACTGAAGGGACAGAAGGAGGAAAAGGAGACTAAGCAAGCTAGCACCAAGACTATGGTCATGGCACTAGAGTGGCAGGCGCTCTGTGGGTCTCCGGATCCCTCATTCCTCTTCTAGTACCTTCTGTTCCTGTTTAGTTATCAGATCTCCATTCTTTCTTTCACAATTAGCAGGTGTTGCACAAACCAAGGGTCACCGGCAAATCTGATGCGGGCTGCCACAGTCAGACAGCCAGGCACCACGCAGTGACCTTTAATGAGAACAATCCTAACAGGTGGCTAGTGCCCAATACGAAAAAGTGCATGAAGCCTCTGAACAAGGTCAAAAGAGGGGAGCACCTTGCCTTGTGACGGCCACTGGACAATCAGCAAGCAAAACCTTTGCAGTGGCTCCCCTCCTTGAGGCAATGTGGATGGGCTCAATGGCAAGACAGGACCCAACCTGCGTCTGAGGTAAAGAGCCTCCTACAGTTCTCACATAACCGTTCTTTTCCTTGCCTCTCTTCTATTTTGTGGGGAGGGGTCTTTTTTATGTCAAGTTTAATGCCACTTGATAGCAGCTATGATTTATACTTATCCAACAGGAGAAAAGCAGCAAATGCATAAAGAGTTCTTCTCAGTATCAAAATTATATTCTTTATACCTTTCCAAGACAAACTAGGTCAGAAGCGATTATATTAACCGCCTTTGTCACTAATTAGATTTTGTAGCATCAAATGTCTCACATTTCTCATGGACCTTTAACCTCAGATCAAGCCACTGTTCAGACAGAACGGAACACACAGCTGTAGCTCAAGGGCTGGATGGGGATGGGAGAGGCCTGTACAATCTTCCTGGAAAGATAAATACCTATATCGTGGCCCAGAAATCCACTGGTGCTAAGAACCAGGAGGCCCACAACCTGCAGCAGGACCCCAGGTGCTAATCTATGCCTTTCTCTCTAAACCTTTACAATTTTTTCTTTTTTTTCCTTTCTTTCTCGTTCTTTATCAATATATAAATAAGATCTTTTCTACAACCTGTCTCTCTAAACCTTTACAAATTTATTTATTTATTTACTTATCAATATATAAATAAATAATATCTTTTCTTTCCCCTGGACACAACCTCCCTGCTCCCACTCGTATTTAAATGTTATGACTGCAAATGGCATGGCTAGAACAAGCCACACACCACTGGCATGTCGGTACCCAGACAAAGAATCCAAGCAGTAGATCAGATTCCTGTCAGCTGCAAAAAAGCCAGCACTTCAGCTGCTTCTCATTCTTTATTTTTAAATGGCAGGATGGGCTCAAGGGCATGGTAGCCTGTCACCCAAGAAGAGACTAAAGATTAAAAAAGATAAAACCAAAACCCTTGAGGGTACACAAACTCACGTGAGACTGGGGACTGGATATGTGCCTCAGAAAAGCACATACAACATTTTACAGGCCAGTTATAAGAGTGTGTCTCTTAGTTCCATGGTCAAGAGGAACACTGATCATGGGAGCAAAAATGGAATCAAACCAACCACAGGTCAACTTCTAGTCAATAGGACTAAGAGATTTATCAATTGTCCTGCTACAAATGTGTCAAATACTTCTTTTCAGAGCTCTGAGTCCAGAGTATGGAAATGTTGGGATGTGCTACCAATAACAAAGTTACATGCTCAATCAGTTCCAAAAATTAAAAGAGCATGTAAAATTACATAGAAATCGATAACATTTCAATGGTTAGGGAGAAGAACTTACCTATGCAGAATACAAAGTGTGTTTTCTTTTTATCCCCTATATCACCACCCGATCATCCTTGACTAATTCTCACAAGCCGAAGACCAACTTGGATTCTGATGTATAAACTGCTTTTGATGATATTTCCTTTTAAGCAGATAAACACTTTTTAAAAAAAATGCAAGCCGAAGACACCCTTTTGAGAAACTAAGAAAACAGATGTGGAAGCCATTTGTTTAGATGAAGAGGAATTTTCGCTTTTATCGGAATACAATGATTCATGAAGAGGAAAAAAGTCTGTCATCAAGTTTACTTCAATAGACACTCTTGGGTTTGAGGCAGCTTTCTAAATATGGCCATGGCTTTTCTTCACATCTCATCTCTCCTGAAATATCTCAAACTACCACTAACAAACATTACTTTTATTGTCTTTGTACTTTTAAATTTTCTGCTTAGTTAATATATTGTGCAGAGGGAAAAAACAACTCTGATACTACAGCATTACATATTTGCTTTTATTGCTTAGGTAGCTGGACAAGACACCTATTGCCTGGGCGATCTGTTAAAAATGTCAACTTCAGACTATTAAAACAACAGGAACTTAAGAAACCCTAATGATAACTTCCGAAATAATGATTCTCCTCAACCCCGAAGGAAATGGAACAAGAGAATAATGAAGCTTTTCTAAGAACTTCTATCGAAAAAAATCACCTTTCTTGGTTTCTGTTTAATGGAGGTAATAAGAAGAATTAAAAGAGGAAAAGAAATGGGCATTCAGTTCAAGCTACACAAATGCTTAAGAAATTCCTCCCCTCTCACCCAGAGCTGCACACCTAGCGACTGCTCCTGCCTAGTGATCCTATTTATGAGCCTCTCTCTAAAAGAGGCACAAGATCTGAAGGCATGAGGTACTTACCTACTGCTCCCCTCTGCCTTTTCAATAAGGCAAAACCTGCCAACGGCACTCATTTTTTAAAATAAGCACACAAACGAAAAAAAAGAAAAGAAAAAAAAAAAGAAAACAATTCTCTACCCTTCTGCCATGACACCAATTAATCATCACAGATAAAAAGAAATAATCTGTTTTCTGCAAAATCCTCATTGGCCATTATTCTGGCACTTTGCTTTCTTTCTTTTTTTTTTTTCTTCCTTCCTTCCTTTTCTTTTTCTTTCTTTTTTTTTTTTTTCCTTCCTTCCTTTTCTTTTTCTTTCTTTTTTTTTTTTTTTTTTTTTGAGATTTTTGCTTTAGGGCATGTGCACTTGCTGGAGACAGAGAGACAGAAAACAAGAAACCACCCACCATGGGGGATGGCCACATTTTAATCCCTTCTCCTCCATGAGGGCACACATGCACACACACTTGGCCTGAGTTTTAAGCCGCCAGGTCTGGGACTCAGACCACAGTCAACTACAGGGGAGTCTAGCGATATAACCATTATGCCATCTGCTGGTCCTGTCACTTTAATTTCTATAGTTGGCATTTCAAAACTAGATGTGTTAACCTGTTCCAAATGGAATATTAAATTTAAATACACATTTTCAAACTATGTATACTCCCACAACAAGCTATAGCTCAGTCTAAGAAACCCTAATGATGTATGAATCTCTGTGTTCATGTATATATGGACATTTTTCTGCATAAAGAATTCACAGTTATCAGCTAATTTTCAAAAGAGAGATAGCCCTAAAAAGATTAGCCTCCTTCTCAAAACTTGTATACTTATGCCAAGCCAGTCCTGAAATGGTATAGGGAGCTGCTTGGTGCATCTGATACTCTTGACTGCTCTTGATTTGCCCAAGAGATTGTCAAAGAGGAGCAACTGGTTTTGATGGCTTGACTGCCACATAATAACCCTTTGCTAACCATCCTAAAATGGGTGCTAACCATCAGTCACAGGTAAGGGGAGGGAAAAAAACACTGAACCTTAACAAACCCGTGACCACTAATATCATTACAGAGACAATGTACAGTTTAGATGAGGAATGTCTAGGAGTTGGTGAGTTTGCAGATATCTAGAAGGACTCTTACTCATCCCAACTTTTATAGTTTGTTTATTCCATACAGGCTGAGCTTATACTATGTGAGAAATAGTCTTACAGGTGCTGGGATGAGGCAAAGGGAATGACATGATTTGATTTTAAAATAGTCACATAGGCAACATGGAGAATGGGTTGTGAGAAGTATGAGGAGTC
Source organism: Tupaia belangeri chinensis (assembly GCF_000334495.1). Lineage (NCBI taxonomy): Eukaryota > Metazoa > Chordata > Mammalia > Scandentia > Tupaiidae > Tupaia > Tupaia belangeri. Next base: position 619,288 of record NW_006160117.1, on the reverse strand, counting down.
GAAGCTGCAATCCAGAGAAATACTATGGATGTGGGATGCAGTGGTAGCAGTAGAGCTGAATGAACAGTAGTCAGGACACACTAAAGCTTTCAATGTAGGAAGTAAGGAAAAGAGAAAGAAATTAAAGCTATAATCTTGACTTCTGGCTTGGGCAACTGGTAGACAGTGCTTTCTTTCAACTCATAATGAGATGGCAAAAGCATGTTTGTGAAACTAATAGTGATAAAGCCGATTATGAGAGATTAGTTACAAAGTTAGACTATAGATATTCTTGTACCGATGCTGCTGAGTGGTAGTGGTCGACACTTCAGATTTACCTGACACTTTATCAACAGTGTAATCCTTGCCCCAGCAAAAAAAAAAAAAAATAGACTATCTCTGCTCTCTCATTAGCTCCAACTCATATACCAGCATTTAAAATTCTTCCTCTCCCCTTTACTTCTAAATTCTACACCCAGCCCTCTTGAGTACAGTCAACAATCTAGTTTTTTTAAAGAGTTATTTAACTGGGAACCAGTAGTTAGTGTAATGGCTATGTCGCTGGACTCCCACATAGTCGACTGCGGTTCGCATCCCGGACCCGCTGGCTTAAAACTCACGCCGGGTGCATGTGCGTGCGTGCCCAAGATCCCGAGAGGAGAATGGAGGAGAAGGGATTGCAGCGTGACCATCCCCCCGGGGGGTGATTTCTCACTTTCCGTCTCTATGTCTCTCTCTGTCTGGCAAGCGCACGCATCCTATAGTGAAAATCTCTCCCCCCCCAAAAAAAAAGAGTTATTTAACTTTATTTTAATTTGACCAGAGAGGGACAGAACGAGAGAGAGACAGGAACAGAGAGAGGGAAAGTGAGAAAGCAAGCTACCAGGTCCAGGACTTTGAACCATAGTTGGCCACATGGTAGTCCTGCGCCCTTTACCACCACGCCACCTGCTGGCCCCTCCAACAATCTAATGTTATGCTTTACCCAGATTGAATACTTAAAGGTCAAGGTTTTCTGACACCATCCTCTCCTATTTCAATCTATCACTTCTCTTTACAATCTTAGGAGTAACCCTGTCGAAATCCCCTAATTCAACGAGTATTTACAATAGACTCAGCACTGAGGGAAGTAGAAGAGCTTCACTGCCCCTAAGGAACTTAAAAGACAAATGAGATCACTTTCAACTTAGTAGTTTTCACTGTCTGACAGTGAAGGAATCTGGACTCCAAAAGGTTTAAAAAAAAAAAAAACAGTGGGTATGGGGCAAGGAGATTGAGTCAATCATATCAAGTCCCATACCAACAGATGGACCTAGTGTGACCCTGTCTTTGGAGACATGTCAAATTTTCATTCAGGTGCATCTGAAGGAGGAGCACAGCTCTGGGTCCATGCAGTAAACAGTGCCATCAATATAAAAAGGGAGGGAGGGCAGTCCTGATAAAAGAGGAATGGATAAATGGTTTTGGATGTCATCATTTAAGGGTCCTTGTCCCTGACTACTGCATTTTAAAGGAAGCAATAAGGTACAAGAGTCCAGATCAGAGACAGACATAATGTCTGGAAACTTGAGATCCAGTCGGTTTTAGTGGCATGACCAATATGCCCTTTAAGGCCTAGCTTTCTCATTTGTTCATAGTCCAGAGTCCCCCCTCTCACCCCTTCGAGGCATGTTTTACCTTTCCCTTCCCACTGATGTCTTTCTGTTTCAGCAGCATCCATTTCTCCTCAATTAGAAGTTACTCAGTTCCCTTAATAAATACATACTAATAGTCTACGCTGCTCATGATGCTTAACTCTTCGAAGACAAATAACATGTAGTCCCATGCCCTTGAAGAGCTTGCTTTCTATACCCCTATTATTTATTAATACAATGGCCTCGTTTCTTCTTTATTTTTTAGGGCTTCCTTGATTCCCCTCCCTACTTCATGTTTAATAAAACCTGTGCTACCTTGTAGCTTCATTCTTAGAACTCGACTCAAATTGTTCTTTAAAAGGTCAGGAAAAATCTCTTCTCACCAAAACAATGATCACTGCTTAAGATAGATTCTTCAACAATTATCTGAGCACGTACTCTGATATTGCAATCAAAAGATACCCTACTGCCTTCTCTTTGTCATCACTACCCTCCCTCCACCAGATCCTAATGACAAAGCCCATACATGAACATGTCTCCAATCTTTGGAAATTTACTATGTTGGCAAAATCATGCCCCTGGAGAATCAACAACCTATTTCAAGACTAGAATAATCTCTGTATAATCTTGGTGTCCACATTTGAGAAGTAACTGATTTACCACGAAGTGTACTAATTCGAGACATATGGCTGTTGTCAAAATTACTTAGTTCATAGGATTATGTTCTCTAAGGTAGACTTTTTACATCAAGATGGATGTTTCATGAAAACTTCAAAATGTCTCCAAATAGGCTAGATATCTTAGATAAGCTCCACTTTGCTCTCTCAGAGAGAAGGCTGACCTGCCAAGCATCAGAAAGCTCCCTGGCCCCTAATTTCTGATTGGCTTTGGCTAATGCGGAACACTATAATGATCAGGATGGAAGGAGGGGGTTGGGAGCATGATGAAAGTTATTTATAGCCAAGATCATGTAGGGACTGGCTTGGTCTATCCATCCACCCACTATTGGGAGGCCTCTTCACCCAGCTCCCTCTTTTTCAGATTAGGTAGCAACTCTTTCCTCTTACCTGATAGTCTAACAACCCTGCTATTACTAGCCTACGTTAACACAATTCTCTTGTGATTTCACTATACTCTGCCCACATTTTCATAAATAATCCCTTTATCAAATCCTCCTATTAATCTCAGCGTCATCTCTTTCCTGCCGAAATCCTGACTGACACACCAAATAAAATTTTAAAGCTAAAAAGTCATTTAAAAATACTTGTCTCGAAACTCCCTCCTCCTGAAAGCAGACTCGTATCTTGAAGAAACATCACATCTTCAAAATCAAAGCTTTTAAGATTTGAAAATAAGGGGACCAGCAGTTAGCGTAACAGCTATGTCACTGGACTCCCATGTAGTAGACTGCGGTTTGAGTCCCGGACCCAGCAGCTTAAATTCACACCAGGCACATGTGCACACGTGCCCAAGATCCTGAGAGGAGAATGGAGGAGAAGGGATTGCGGCATGGCCATTCCCCCTGGGGGTGATTTCTCGCTTTCTGTCTCTCTGTCTCTCTCTATCTTTCTGGCGAGTGAACACACCCTGTAGCAAAATATATCAAAAAAATTTGCAAATAAGATGATATACTGTAATCCTTCTTTAAAGAAAAAGCTATGATATGTATCTTTCACTATGCCATATTAACCAAACATACTCAAATTTGTAATTCCTTTAACCCCAATTTCATTCCAAAGAGAAAGAAAACCAGAACACCACCTCCACATTACGGTCTTAACAACGATGGAAATTATTACATGTTGTTATTAGTTTAAGCTAACGTACATAGTTACATCCCAATACATACAACTTAGGTGTCTAGTTACACCACCCATTATAGCCACAGATGTTTTCTACATATTTGCTCATGCTTTGCCATAGTTCCTTTAACAGAGAATATATTTGAAAAGTATTTGTTGACAGTTGAAAGCAATACCAACAAAAACAGAATATAAAGAAGAAGAAAAGCTAGCCCCTAGAGATATGCTCAGTTACTTTAGCATTTTCTTATTTGGCATGCCTTTATCTAAAGATTCTGTCAGCAGTGGAAAAATCAAAGCTTCACTGTAAGGTGAATGTAAAATGTTAAGAAAACAGCTGTATAACTATCAAAATTCTTTTCTACAAGTAGCCAACATGAAATAGAATTTACAACAGAGACAGGAAGAAGAGTAGGTGGAGTTAGAATAGAAGGAAATGAGGAGGCTCAACAAGAATTAATTACTGGTAATTACACATGCTACAGCCTCTCTTCTTTCTCCACCCTCTAGCTAATCAACAGTGGGAACAGATGTGGTCTGTGGTATTGGGGAAGGGGGGTGCTTAACAGCTGTTTGGAGAACATGCCATTAAAAAGCAGCCTTGTCCACAGAAACCCAAGAGTTTTACTGTTTGAAAGAAAAGAGGTAATGAATAATGACCACAGTCTTACTTTGAACTTCAGCTAATTCAGACTAATGATAAAAAGAAGTCTTTCTGATAAATCATGGCTATGAGGGGGACTTCAAAAAGTTCATGGAAAGTGGAATTAAAGCACGAGTTTTAGTACCAAACTGTTAAAATCCACACATAGATTTGTCTTAATACAAATTTCTATGGACGTTTTGGAGACCCCCCTCATAGCTTTGATACTTAGTTACAAGAGTGCCTCAATATTTGACTTTACTTCACATTACTCAAATACATACTCCAAAAATCTAACTAGACCTTACCAAGTATTCATGTACTAAACCTTAACTATGATGATGATGATGATTACAAGGAAAACTCTTAAAACCCCCACTCTAGGGAGTAACAAATTAAGGTAAAATAATTCTAAATCTGTAAGATCATCATTTTGGACATTCTTTCATGGGATGGGAATGCTACACAACATGAACTCAGAATATTCCAATCTGTATCTAATACAATTTGAAGAATGTGGGACCAGCAGTTGGTGCAATGGCTATGTCACTGGACTCCCATGTAGTCAACCACGGTTCGAGTCTCAGATCCAGTGTCTTAAACTCACACCGGGCCCGTGTGTGCGTGCGTGCCCAAGATCCCGAGTGGAGAATGAAGGAGAAGGGATTACAGCGTGGCCATACTCCCTGGGGGTGATTTCTCACTTTCTGTCTCTCTCTGTCTTTCTGGCAAGCACACGTGCCCTATAGAAAAAACCTCTCAAAAAAATTTGAAGAATGTTACACACCGTAAATGTATATAGTCTCTCTAAAAGATAAAAACTCAAACTAAAACCCAGGAATAAATTTTAAAACAATACAAGACAGCAATCCAGGCTTTAACAGGAAGTGTAGTTTACTCACAGAACAAAAGTTCCACCCTTTTTGGTAAGAAGTTGTTTTTTGCTCCCTCTGAAGTCTGATGACTACCAGTCTGGCAGGGTTGAGAGGAACAATGACATTTCCATGCCATCTACACAACATCCCCAAGGCCCAAGGAATGGACATAGGTGACACAGATCTGGCTTTGGGAATTAACAGTTGACCACTACCTAAGGTCTGAAACTCTTGTGCTGGAATAGCACAGGTTTTTGTCTTTGGAACCAATTATAGGTTCCAAAAGGCTGTGTATAAGTCCATTCACTCACAAATCCCAAGTGGCATTTAATGGATGACCTACTGTGCCACCAACTGATAGCAAGCACACCGACTGAGCATTGAGCATTTTGCTAAAATGTGCAATTGTGATACAAGCTTTGCGAGTTCTGCAGCAACTTAACAATTTCATGTTCTTCTTAAGTTAAATGCTATTTATACAGGTGGGTGGGGATCTATATACATGGAATGTTTGAGGGCACATATATTCATCTGCACTTGCAGAATATGATATTAATTTCTCATTATCTAGTCTTATTAAATGGAACTTGCATATTCTCCAATTAACTTCTGAGTGTTTTGGGGTCAAATTCAAAAATTTCATTCGATTTCAATATATGCAAATTGCACAAACTGCCGGGGAAAATTAGAGAAAGATGGAGCTGGGGCTGGGAATAGGAAAGGAAGGTAAAAGCTATATCAGAAAAGGATTAAAGATTTTTAGGATGGTACATGATTAAATGTAAATTTAAAAAAATAATAAATAAAAACTATTTAAAAAAATTTTTTTTAGGATGAAGCCATACACTAATAGCATCTAAGTCAGCAGCAGGGGAGGGCGGTGTGAGAGGCAAGCTCCAGGGAAAATGGATGTCAACAATTTCTGAGTTTATAAATCAGAAAGGCTAAGAACATTTAAAAAGAAAACTATAAACTTTTAGCCATGAGGGAGCAGGATAAATTATTTGAAGGATGTTTATTATCTGCAGCAAAGCAAATTTTTTATTAAACAACGGATAGTAAATGAAAAGGATAATATAGTATCCCTTATTACTAATTTATAAAGGGTCGTTTGTATCACACTTAGATTTATTTAAATGAACACTGAGTAGCCCTAAGAGTTTCCATAGATACACTCTCAACTTCAGACCTCCTACAACTCTAGTCGTTTCCATGAGGTCTAAAGTTCTCAGGCTTAAATTCTACATCCATGCCAGTTTTCAGGAACCTCTTCCTACTGGTATAAAAAGGACTGTATTTTTGCAATTTACCAGGATAAAGCTGTTATTTTTAGTATGCTCTGCAAACCCTCCTTTTGATCCCTAGAAAAAACTTTAACTATCTGCAAGAGTGCATAAGAAAGTTTAAATCAGGAACCAGCAGTTAGTGTAATGGCTATGTCGCTGGACTCCCATGTAGTTGACCACGGTTCGAGTACCAGACCCGGTGGCTTAAACTCACTCCGGGCACATAATTCATGTGTGCCCAGGATCCTGAGAGGGGAATGGAGGAGAAGGGATTGTAACGTGGCCATCCCCCCTGGGGGGGTGATTTCTCGCTTTCTGTCTCTCTGTCTCTCTTTCAGGCGAGTGCACATGCCCTACAGCAAAAACCTCTCCAAAAAAGAAAAAGAAAGTTTAAATCAGGGGCCAGCCAGGTAGTGTGGTGATTAGGACGGCTAGATTCCACATGGCCGACTCTGGTTCAAGTCCTGGACTCAGTGGCTGAAAAGCATGCTGGGGCGTGTACATGTGTGCCCAAAATCCTGAGGGCAGTAGAGGAGAAGGGACTGTTGTGTAGCCATCCCTCCATGGAATAATTTCTCACTCCACCTGTCCCCTCCCCTCTGCCCCATCTCTCTCCAGTAAGTTTATGCACCCCACAGCAAACTTTTAAAAACAGTTTAAATTAATCTATCCTAAATTATGTTGCTTTTCTGCATCAGCAAAGACACATCACCATGAAAAATAATGAGCTTTTTTTCTGATAGAGAATATATTTGGGAGAGAAATGGGAGTTTCTGGCAAAAAATAAAGGCTTCATTACTTCAGCTTTAAATGTAAATTAGGCACTCAGCAGCTTGCAAGTTAGGACAATTTTCCTTACACAAGATAAGATGAATTATATTTTATTCCTTAGTTCTTAACAAGAGTCACTTCCTTAGACACACCTAACCCTTAAACAAAGGCTGTTCTTTGTCACAGCTAGGGAAATGTTTTTATTACTGATGTTCTTTAAATATGAATAAAAATCTCTTTTCTATACTCATGCTCATAACAAGCTGTTACTTTAGCAAAGAATACCGAAAATGAATATAGAAATAAAAAGAGGAGTATTTGCTTTCTATGTGAACGTTACACATAACATCCCAACTGGTGGAAAAACCTTTAAAAAGAAAAAAAACAAAATTCCATGAACACAGGATATCTTCCTGTTTATTTGTACCTTCAGTTCCTCTCATCAGTGTTTTATAGTTTTCAGAGCACAGGTCTGCTATCTCCTTGGTTAAATTTATACCAAACTATTTCACAAATGGGATCCTTCTTTTAATACCTTTTTCAGGCAGTTGTTAGTGTACAGAAATGAAGCTTTTTTTTTTTGGAGAGGTTTTTGCTATAGGGCATGTGTGCTCGCCAGACAGACAGAGAGAGGCAGAGAGACAGAAAGTGAGAAATCACCCCCCAGGGGGGATGGCCACGCCGCAATCCCTTCTCCTCCATTCTCCTCTCGCAATCCTAGGCACGCACGCACACGCGCCTGGCGTGAGTTTAAGCCACCGGGTCCAGGCCTCAAACCGGAAACCTTAACTATGATGATGATGATGATTACAAGGAAAACTCTTAAAACCCCCACTCTAGGGAGTAACAAATTAAGGTAAAATAATTCTAAATCTGTAAGATCATCATTTTGGACATTCTTTCATGGGATGGGAATGCTACACAACATGAACTCAGAATATTCCAATCTGTATCTAATACAATTTGAAGAATGTGGGACCAGCAGTTGGTGCAATGGCTATGTCACTGGACTCCCATGTAGTCAACCACGGTTCGAGTCTCAGATCCAGTGTCTTAAACTCACACCGGGCCCGTGTGTGCGTGCGTGCCCAAGATCCCGAGTGGAGAATGAAGGAGAAGGGATTACAGCGTGGCCATACTCCCTGGGGGTGATTTCTCACTTTCTGTCTCTCTCTGTCTTTCTGGCAAGCACACGTGCCCTATAGAAAAAACCTCTCAAAAAAATTTGAAGAATGTTACACACCGTAAATGTATATAGTCTCTCTAAAAGATAAAAACTCAAACTAAAACCCAGGAATAAATTTTAAAACAATACAAGACAGCAATCCAGGCTTTAACAGGAAGTGTAGTTTACTCACAGAACAAAAGTTCCACCCTTTTTGGTAAGAAGTTGTTTTTTGCTCCCTCTGAAGTCTGATGACTACCAGTCTGGCAGGGTTGAGAGGAACAATGACATTTCCATGCCATCTACACAACATCCCCAAGGCCCAAGGAATGGACATAGGTGACACAGATCTGGCTTTGGGAATTAACAGTTGACCACTACCTAAGGTCTGAAACTCTTGTGCTGGAATAGCACAGGTTTTTGTCTTTGGAACCAATTATAGGTTCCAAAAGGCTGTGTATAAGTCCATTCACTCACAAATCCCAAGTGGCATTTAATGGATGACCTACTGTGCCACCAACTGATAGCAAGCACACCGACTGAGCATTGAGCATTTTGCTAAAATGTGCAATTGTGATACAAGCTTTGCGAGTTCTGCAGCAACTTAACAATTTCATGTTCTTCTTAAGTTAAATGCTATTTATACAGGTGGGTGGGGATCTATATACATGGAATGTTTGAGGGCACATATATTCATCTGCACTTGCAGAATATGATATTAATTTCTCATTATCTAGTCTTATTAAATGGAACTTGCATATTCTCCAATTAACTTCTGAGTGTTTTGGGGTCAAATTCAAAAATTTCATTCGATTTCAATATATGCAAATTGCACAAACTGCCGGGGAAAATTAGAGAAAGATGGAGCTGGGGCTGGGAATAGGAAAGGAAGGTAAAAGCTATATCAGAAAAGGATTAAAGATTTTTAGGATGGTACATGATTAAATGTAAATTTAAAAAAATAATAAATAAAAACTATTTAAAAAAATTTTTTTTAGGATGAAGCCATACACTAATAGCATCTAAGTCAGCAGCAGGGGAGGGCGGTGTGAGAGGCAAGCTCCAGGGAAAATGGATGTCAACAATTTCTGAGTTTATAAATCAGAAAGGCTAAGAACATTTAAAAAGAAAACTATAAACTTTTAGCAATGAGGGAGCAGGATAAATTATTTGAAGGATGTTTATTATCTGCAGCAAAGCAAATTTTTTATTAAACAACGGATAGTAAATGAAAAGGATAATATAGTATCCCTTATTACTAATTTATAAAGGGTCGTTTGTATCACACTTAGATTTATTTAAATGAACACTGAGTAGCCCTAAGAGTTTCCATAGATACACTCTCAACTTCAGACCTCCTACAACTCTAGTCGTTTCCATGAGGTCTAAAGTTCTCAGGCTTAAATTCTACATCCATGCCAGTTTTCAGGAACCTCTTCCTACTGGTATAAAAAGGACTGTATTTTTGCAATTTACCAGGATAAAGCTGTTATTTTTAGTATGCTCTGCAAACCCTCCTTTTGATCCCTAGAAAAAACTTTAACTATCTGCAAGAGTGCATAAGAAAGTTTAAATCAGGAACCAGCAGTTAGTGTAATGGCTATGTCGCTGGACTCCCATGTAGTTGACCACGGTTCGAGTACCAGACCCGGTGGCTTAAACTCACTCCGGGCACATAATTCATGTGTGCCCAGGATCCTGAGAGGGGAATGGAGGAGAAGGGATTGTAACGTGGCCATCCCCCCTGGGGGGGTGATTTCTCGCTTTCTGTCTCTCTGTCTCTCTTTCAGGCGAGTGCACATGCCCTACAGCAAAAACCTCTCCAAAAAAGAAAAAGAAAGTTTAAATCAGGGGCCAGCCAGGTAGTGTGGTGATTAGGACGGCTAGATTCCACATGGCCGACTCTGGTTCAAGTCCTGGACTCAGTGGCTGAAAAGCATGCTGGGGCGTGTACATGTGTGCCCAAAATCCTGAGGGCAGTAGAGGAGAAGGGACTGTTGTGTAGCCATCCCTCCATGGAATAATTTCTCACTCCACCTGTCCCCTCCCCTCTGCCCCATCTCTCTCCAGTAAGTTTATGCACCCCACAGCAAACTTTTAAAAACAGTTTAAATTAATCTATCCTAAATTATGTTGCTTTTCTGCATCAGCAAAGACACATCACCATGAAAAATAATGAGCTTTTTTTCTGATAGAGAATATATTTGGGAGAGAAATGGGAGTTTCTGGCAAAAAATAAAGGCTTCATTACTTCAGCTTTAAATGTAAATTAGGCACTCAGCAGCTTGCAAGTTAGGACAATTTTCCTTACACAAGATAAGATGAATTATATTTTATTCCTTAGTTCTTAACAAGAGTCACTTCCTTAGACACACCTAACCCTTAAACAAAGGCTGTTCTTTGTCACAGCTAGGGAAATGTTTTTATTACTGATGTTCTTTAAATATGAATAAAAATCTCTTTTCTATACTCATGCTCATAACAAGCTGTTACTTTAGCAAAGAATACCGAAAATGAATATAGAAATAAAAAGAGGAGTATTTGCTTTCTATGTGAACGTTACACATAACATCCCAACTGGTGGAAAAACCTTTAAAAAGAAAAAAAACAAAATTCCATGAACACAGGATATCTTCCTGTTTATTTGTACCTTCAGTTCCTCTCATCAGTGTTTTATAGTTTTCAGAGCACAGGTCTGCTATCTCCTTGGTTAAATTTATACCAAACTATTTCACAAATGGGATCCTTCTTTTAATACCTTTTTCAGGCAGTTGTTAGTGTACAGAAATGAAGCTTTTTTTTTTTGGAGAGGTTTTTGCTATAGGGCATGTGTGCTCGCCAGACAGACAGAGAGAGGCAGAGAGACAGAAAGTGAGAAATCACCCCCCAGGGGGGATGGCCACGCCGCAATCCCTTCTCCTCCATTCTCCTCTCGCAATCCTGGGCATGCACGCACATGCACCCGGCATGAGTTTTAAGTCACCGGGTCCGGGCCATGAACCGCGGTCGACTACATGGGAGTCCAGCGACATAGCCATCACGCTAACTGCTGGTCCCCAGAAATGAAACTTTTTTATGTTGATTTTGTATTCTGCAACTTCACTGAGTTCATTTATCAGTTCTATTAAGTTTTTGGTGGACTCTTTAGTGTTTTCTATACATAAGATCATGTGATCTGTAAGCAGTTTAACATCTATCTTTCTGATCTGAATGCCTTTCACTTCTTTTCTTTCCTCTGGCTAGGTCTTCTAGTAGTATGTTGAAGAGACACAGTGAGAGAGAACATAATGGACCCGTTCCTGTTCACCTTTTCACTGTTGAGCTTATTAGTTATAGGCTTGTCATATATAGTCTCATGGTGTTGATATTCCTTTTATCTAATCTGTTGATAGTTTTTTATCATGAAACAATGTTAAACTTTGTCAAATGCTTTTTCTGTATTAACTGAGATTACCATATAATTTTTAGCCTTCAGTCTGTTAATGTATTGGACCGTCGGAAAAGTCATGACATATTTTTTGTTTTTGTATCCAAATACAGGTCATGACTCTTCCGACGACCTGATAGTATATCACATCTATTGATTTGCATATGTTGAACCATTCTTGTATCCCAGGGCAAAATACCACTTGATCATAGTAGACAATCTCTTCTCGTATTATGTGCTGCAGAATCAAGCAAGGTGATCCTAATAAAGTCCTGTTGAATTTAGTTTGGTAGTATTTTTCTTCTTCTTCTTTTTATTTTGAGAGGTTTTTGCTATAGGGCGTGCACACTCACCAGAAAGACAGAGAGAGACAGAGAGACAGAAAGTGAGAAATCACCCCCCAGGGGGGGATGGCCATGCCACAATCCCTTCTCCTCCATTCTCCTCTCGGGATCTTGGGCACGCATGCACATGGACCCGGCATGAGTTTAAGATACCAGGTCCGGGACTCGAACCTCAGTCGACTACATGGGAGTCCAGCGACATAGCCATTACACCAACTCCTGGTCCCAGTTTGATAGTATTTTATTGAGGATATTTACAACTATGTTCATCAAGGATACTGGCTTTTAATTTTTTTTTTTTTTTGGTAGCATCCTTATCTGGCTTTGGTATAAAGGTAATGCTGACCTGATAAAATGAGTTACTTGATGTAAAATGAGAATTAATATTGTTAAATAATCCATACCACCCAAAGCAATCATATATTCAATATAATCCCTATAAAATTCCAGTGGTATTTTTTTTTTCACAGAAATTTAAAAGAAAAATCCTAAAATTTGTATGGAATCACTAAAGATTCCAGGAGCCAGAGTAATCTTGAGAAGGAAGAGCAAATCTAGAAGTGTCATGCTCCCTGATTCCAAACTGTATTACAAAACTATAGCGATGGAAATAGTATGGTATTAGCATAAACACACAGACCTACAGAACATAACAGAAAGTCCCTTGGGGGGCCAGCAGGTGGCATGGTGGTTAAAGGCACTGAATTCCCACATAGCTGATTGCAGTAGGAGTCCCGGACTTGGTGGCTTGCTTTCTTGGTTTCCCTTTCTCTCTCTCTCTGTGTCTCTGTCTTGTCAAATTAAAAAATAATCATAACAAATGAAATTAAATAAAGAAATGATTCCTTTTAAAAAAAAAAGTCCCCAAATGAAGTGGCATATATGTGATCAAATCACCTCTGACTAGGGCATCAAGATATACAATGGGGACAGGAAAATCTCATCAATAAATGGTGTTGGGCTCTCTTGACATTTTTTAATTTTGATCAATTAAAACTGAAATTGATTTTCTTGAAATTAAATACATACAAAATACCTATTCAATGACTACAGTAAGCTACATAGCCCCAGCTAAGTGCTACTTTATAGTATGTACATTCTACTCACTGAGGTTTACGCCTAAAGTCAGACATGTGTTCATAGGCATGTATATATCAGCTGCACTTGCTATTGAAAGCATTTAGATTAATTAAGATCTGTGAATCAATAAAAAGTGAAAAAAATGGTGTTGGTAAAACTGGATATTGACAGGCAAAAAAATAAAATCAGACCTCTGTCACACATCATATACAAATATTAACTCAAAATTGATTAAAAACTTAAATATAAGAAGGGAAACCATAAACTCCTGTAAAAAACATTAGTTTTGGCAACTTTTTTTTTTTTGGACATGATACCAAAAGCACAAACTATTAGAGCAAAAATAAACAAGTAGGACTACATCAAACAAAAAAGAAAATAATCACCAAAATGAAAAGGCAACCCACAAAACAAGAGAAAATATTTACAAACTATTTATCTAATAAGAGGTTAATACCCAAAATACATAAAGGCCCACATAACTCAATAGCAAAAAACAAATAACTAGATTTTAAAACGGGCAAAGGATTTAAACAGACATTTTTCTAAATATATGGAAATGGTCAACAGGTATATGAAAAGGTGTTCAGTATCACTAATCATCAGAGGAATATAAATCAAAACCATAATGAGATATCACCTCACAGCTGTTAAGATAGTTACTATAAAAAGCTATAACAGTGTTAGCGAGGACGTGGAAAAATAGGAAACTCTTGTATACTGTTGGTAGGAACGTAAACTGGTAATAATAGCCATGGAAAACAGTACAGAGGTTCCTTAAATAATTAAAAATAGAACATGTGACCCAAAATCCCATTTCTGGGTATATATCCAAGGGAAATTAAATCAACATCTCAAAGAGATATCCCATTTCTGGGTATATATCCAAGGGAAATTAAATCAGCATCTCAAAGAGATACCTGTAGTCCCACTGTTCACTGCAGCATTATTCACAATAGCCAAGATACGGAAATGTGTAAGTATCCATCAACAGATGAATGGGTAAAAAAAAAAAATGTGGTATATACATACAATACACATTAACTTTAATGAAATACATTACCTTGCCATAAAAAAATAAGAAAATCCTACCACGTGTGACAACATGGGCAAATCTGGAGGACAATATGCTAAATGAAATAAGCCAGACACAGAAAGACAAATAATATATGATTTCGTTTATATTTGGAATCTAAAATTGTTGAACTCTGGGCCAGCCCCATGGGGTAGTTGATGCCAGGTCCCACATAGGCAACCATGCAGTTTGATCCAGGATCTGGCAGCTTGAAAAACATAACAGGCATGTGTGTGCATGTGTACCCAAAAGCTTGACAGGGTGGAAATGGAGAAGGGATTGCAGTGTCACCATATCCCATTGGTGGGTACTTTCTTGTTCTCTCTCTAGCAAGCTCACATGCCAATTGGAAAATTAAAACAAAAATAAAAAATAAACATGTTGAACTCACAGCAGCAGAGACTAGCATAGTTGGGGAATGGAAGAAATGAGGAGATGTTAGCCAAAGGATATACACTTTGAGTTATAAGATGAACAAGTTCTAGTGATCTAAGATATGGCATGGATAACCATGCAAGTGTTAATTTGGGATAATACACAATGTGTATGTGTGCGTGTGTATGTTTATCAAATCATGTTGTCTAACCTGAATACCTATTATCTCTGTGTGTGTGCGTGTGTGTATATATATACGCAAGAATTAATTTAATTAATTAATTAATTTATTTATTTATTTTGATTTGACCAGAGAGGGACAGAGAGAGAGAGAGAGAGGGAGAGGGAGAGCGAGGGAAAGTAAGAAAGCAAGCCGCCAGGTCTAGGACTTGAACCACAGTTGGCCAGAATCAAGCAAGGTGATCCTAATAAAGTCCTGTTGAATTTAGTTTGGTAGTATTTTTCTTCTTCTTCTTTTTATTTTGAGAGGTTTTTGCTATAGGGCGTGCACACTCACCAGAAAGACAGAGAGAGACAGAGAGACAGAAAGTGAGAAATCACCCCCCAGGGGGGGATGGCCATGCCACAATCCCTTCTCCTCCATTCTCCTCTCGGGATCTTGGGCACGCATGCACATGGACCCGGCATGAGTTTAAGATACCAGGTCCGGGACTCGAACCTCAGTCGACTACATGGGAGTCCAGCGACATAGCCATTACACCAACTCCTGGTCCCAGTTTGATAGTATTTTATTGAGGATATTTACAACTATGTTCATCAAGGATACTGGCTTGTAATTTTTTTTTTTTTTTGGTAGCATCCTTATCTGGCTTTGGTATAAAGGTAATGCTGACCTGATAAAATGAGTTACTTGATGTAAAATGAGAATTAATATTGTTAAATAATCCATACCACCCAAAGCAATCATATATTCAATATAATCCCTATCAAATTCCAGTGGTATTTTTTTTTTCACAGAAATTTAAAAGAAAAATCCTAAAATTTGTATGGAATCACTAAAGATTCCAGGAGCCAGAGTAATCTTGAGAAGGAAGAGCAAATCTAGAAGTGTCATGCTCCCTGATTCCAAACTGTATTACAAAACTATAGCGATGGAAATAGTATGGTATTAGCATAAACACACAGACCTACAGAACATAACAGAAAGTCCCTTGGGGGGCCAGCAGGTGGCATGGTGGTTAAAGGCACTGAATTCCCACATAGCTGATTGCAGTAGGAGTCCCGGACTTGGTGGCTTGCTTTCTTGGTTTCCCTTTCTCTCTCTCTCTGTGTCTCTGTCTTGTCAAATTAAAAAATAATCATAACAAATGAAATTAAATAAAGAAATGATTCCTTTTAAAAAAAAAAGTCCCCAAATGAAGCCGCATATATGTGATCAAATCACCTCTGACTAGGGCATCAAGATATACAATGGGGACAGGAAAATCTCATCAATAAATGGTGTTGGGCTCTCTTGACATTTTTTAATTTTGATCAATTAAAACTGAAATTGATTTTCTTGAAATTAAATACATACAAAATACCTATTCAATGACTACAGTAAGCTACATAGCCCCAGCTAAGTGCTACTTTATAGTATGTACATTCTACTCACTGAGGTTTACGCCTAAAGTCAGACATGTGTTCATAGGCATGTATATATCCGCTGCACTTGCTATTGAAAGCATTTAGATTAATTAAGATCTGTGAATCAATAAAAAGTGAAAAAAATGGTGTTGGTAAAACTGGATATTGACAGGCAAAAAAATAAAATCAGACCTCTGTCACACATCATATACAAATATTAACTCAAAATTGATTAAAAACTTAAATATAAGAAGGGAAACCATAAACTCCTGTAAAAAACATTAGTTTTGGCAACTTTTTTTTTTTTGGACATGATACAAAAAGCAAAAACTATTAGAGCAAAAATAAAAAAGTAGGACTCAAAAATAAACAAGTAGGACTACATCAAACAAAAAAGAAAATAATCACCAAAATGAAAAGGCAACCCACAAAACAAGAGAAAATATTTACAAACTATTTATCTAATAAGAGGTTAATACCCAAAATACATAAAGGCCCACATAACTCAATAGCAAAAAACAAATAACTAGATTTTAAAACGGGCAAAGGATTTAAACAGACATTTTTCTAAATATATGGAAATGGTCAACAGGTATATGAAAAGGTGTTCAGTATCACTAATCATCAGAGGAATATAAATCAAAACCATAATGAGATATCACCTCACAGCTGTTAAGATAGTTACTATAAAAAGCTATAACAGTGTTAGCGAGGACGTGGAAAAATAGGAAACTCTTGTATACTGTTGGTAGGAACGTAAACTGGTAATAATAGCCATGGAAAACAGTACAGAGGTTCCTTAAATAATTAAAAATAGAACATGTGACCCAAAATCCCATTTCTGGGTATATATCCAAGGGAAATTAAATCAACATCTCAAAGAGATATCCCATTTCTGGGTATATATCCAAGGGAAATTAAATCAGCATCTCAAAGAGATACCTGTAGTCCCACTGTTCACTGCAGCATTATTCACAATAGCCAAGATACGGAAATGTGTAAGTATCCATCAACAGATGAATGGGTAAAAAAAAAAAATGTGGTATATACATACAATACACATTAACTTTAATGAAATACATTACCTTGCCATAAAAAAATAAGAAAATCCTACCACGTGTGACAACATGGGCAAATCTGGAGGACAATATGCTAAATGAAATAAGCCAGACACAGAAAGACAAATAATATATGATTTCGTTTATATTTGGAATCTAAAATTGTTGAACTCTGGGCCAGCCCCATGGGGTAGTTGATGCCAGGTCCCACATAGGCAACCATGCAGTTTGATCCAGGATCTGGCAGCTTGAAAAACATAACAGGCATGTGTGTGCATGTGTACCCAAAAGCTTGACAGGGTGGAAATGGAGAAGGGATTGCAGTGTCACCATATCCCATTGGTGGGTACTTTCTTGTTCTCTCTCTAGCAAGCTCACATGCCAATTGGAAAATTAAAACAAAAATAAAAAATAAACATGTTGAACTCACAGCAGCAGAGACTAGCATAGTTGGGGAATGGAAGAAATGAGGAGATGTTAGCCAAAGGATATACACTTTGAGTTATAAGATGAACAAGTTCTAGTGATCTAAGATATGGCATGGATAACCATGCAAGTGTTAATTTGGGATAATACACAATGTGTATGTGTGCGTGTGTATGTTTATCAAATCATGTTGTCTAACCTGAATACCTATTATCTCTGTGTGTGTGCGTGTGTGTATATATATATGCAAGAATTAATTTAATTAATTAATTAATTTATTTATTTATTTTGATTTGACCAGAGAGGGACAGAGAGAGAGAGAGAGAGGGAGAGGGAGAGGGAGGGAAAGTAAGAAAGCAAGCCGCCAGGTCTAGGACTTGAACCACAGTTGGCCACGTGGGAGTCCAGCACCCTTAACCACCATGCCACATGCCAGCCCCAATTAAATATATTTTTTAAGCTGTCATTTGAGCCTTTAATATTGACTTTGTAGAAAAGAAATGACTTTTGGGACCAGTAGATGGCGTAACAGTTACATGGCTGGACTCCCACGTAGCCGACCACTGATCAAGTCCTGGACCCAGCGGCTTAAAACAGGCTGGGCACATGTGTACCCAAGATCCTGAGGGGAGGATGGAGGAGAAGGGACTTCAGTGTGGCCATCCCCTGGGGATAATTTCCCCCTTTCTGTCTCTCTGTCTCTCCAGGGGGCATACACACTTTCTAGCAAAAAAAAAAAAAAAAAAAAAAAAGAAGAAATGACTTTTAAAGGTGAAAAAAGGATTAAACACATATTCAATCATGCACAATCACTTTAAGGTACAACTATTGGTATTGGTGGTACTTTGTTTTTCATAAATGGTGATCACTTCTTTCAAATTCATACAACTTTCTCCATCTATCTGGAATTCAGTGTATCTAGATAATCTCCACTCTGCAAAGCCCATTTTTCAGGTCAAAAATGTACAGTAGGAAAGATATAGCTTATGGCTGACTAGAAAGCAAAAACAGGGTCCATCCCACATAGGAAAGTTCCTGGTTCAAGTCCAGATGTGTCCCTCCGTATGCTGGGCATGTTTGTACCCCTGATCCAGGGCTGGCTGAAGGCTGGGGGTGTATGGCAGTGTCAATATCCTGTTTGGGGTGCTCTGTGTGTGTGTGTGTGTGTGTGTGTGTGTGTGTGTGTCTCACATGCTCATGCTTGCTCACTTATTTATAAATAAATAAGTACGCTAAGTTTTTAAAAAGCAAGCAAAAATGACTGCCAACATACCCATGTATACATTCTGCCTGTGAAGTTAAAATTAGATAATTCATACGAAGGTGCTCTATGACATCATTAGACATCATTATTGCTACTAACACTACTGTTATTGTTATGGCTCTTGCCTTCTAGTAACTTGCAAACAGGTACCTGCCAAGGCCTTGCAAGCAGTCCGTAAGTTTTGGTGGATAGACAGTGATAGCCCTTTTATCTGTACTGAAAACAGGGCAAATGTGGCTATCACTAGGTTCTAACATTGTTTGCTTTTTAAAATACTGGTTTGGGGGCTGGCAGGTGGCATGGTGGTTATGGGGCTGGACTCCCACATGGCTGATTGAGGTTCGAGTCCCAAACCTGGTGACATGCTTTCTCACTTTCTCTCTCTCTCTGTGTCTCTTCTCTCTGGTGAGTGCATGAGCCCTGTAGTAAACTAAAAATAATAAATAATAATAATAAAAGATAAAATATGTATGTGTGGGTTCTAGGTCTTTCGAGATTTAAACTTAGACATTTTCAAATAAATTCATTTTACCTCATTAAGACAGATTAGCCTCTCCCACTGAATCATGTTTTAAGTAGGGACTGATTCTAAGGACATGGTGTGGCATCAGTAAACCACATGGAAGTCAGAAGAGAAATTTTCCATAACCATCTAAACAGAGTAAAAGTATATTATTGGCAGTACAGGGGGACAAACATGAGGGATTCACACACCCTTTCCACACCATGAATTTAAAGCAAAAAAAAAAAAAAAAAAAGACAAAGAAAAAAATAAGCTACATCCTGAAGGTAAAAACTACTTACACAACTCTTTTGGGGAGAAAAAAAAAAAGACAGAGAACATGTGTGTACTTAGGCCCAGAATTGGAAAGCCTCTAAAATGTTCCCAAAGGTGATCTACATTTAAAATTAGGAAGCAGGCCTAGAAAATGCTTGTCATTTAGTAAACTGTACTGTAGCTTGGTTTGTAAACAACTGTACGAACAAAGGAAAGTGGTCAACGTCGAAATAAGCCCAAAGAACCAGACATTGGCAAGCTTTACTGCTCAGCACTACTCAGGGGAAACCCAAATAGTGCCTGTGGCAGGTGTATCCTAATCATGGATTATCTGAGTCCTTTTGTTTTGATTCCATTCTCACCAAGCAACCTTGTGATTGTAATTTGGCTTCCCATGTGGCTTTTTTATAAAAAGAAAAAACACTCAATTCTGGCTTGTCTATAAAGAGAAAATGCACTAATCTCTCAGTTCAAACTCACCAGTCTAATTAACAGCTGTACTTCTCATTTCAAATGAACAAATTGGCATTAGGGCAAGTTCATGTGAGTCTGACCATCCACTGTGTGCTAATAGGGTCGGATTTCTGAGCCTGTTGTAAGCTCTTCATTCGCCACTGAACCTCCTGTGCCTAGAACAGTGTGTGGCTCATGATAGATGCTCAATAAATACCAAACTGAGGTCCAGAGACCTACGATGACTTCTCCTGGTGTCTTTCAATTTGAATTACAATATGTACTAAAAAGGGCATGACTGTTCAATGTAAAATGATCAGAAAATAGATTTCACTACAAAGAAAATACTTAAGTATTACAACATTAATACGACCTAAAACCAATTCATTAGACACAATACACACTGAATAATTAGGAATGCTTTTTCAGGCCTAAATCATTGTTTTCATCATTTTCTCTTGAAAAATTGCCCCACAACAAGAAAAAGCACTCAAAATCATTCATATGCTTGACAAAGTCTTAAAATGCTCACTTTTTAAAACTGGGTTCCTACCACTGAAAACATTTTGAAAAGAGCTAACACTTCTCTTTCTCACCTTTCCCAAACTCTGTAATTTATTCTAAATATTCAGTGGAGCAATTCCATGTCAGATCCAATAAAGGCAACAATGAATTAAAAAGTACTATGTTATCCAGTTACATGCTTTGATTATGGCTATTAAAACATGTCTCATTCAGCTAGAATGTCACAAAAACAAAAACCCAGAGATTCTATCTCCAGCATCAGGCAAACCCTCATAGAAAAAACTATAACCTCTGGACACTGTAAAAAACAACTAACGGAAGGCAGGGAGAGCAACCAAAAACAGGCTAAAAAATGGAGGGAGGTATACAATCGTAAAAGGGACAGACATTAGACAAATTGTCCATTTCTCCAACTCTTTGCTTGAGGGCAGTCACCTTAAGTACTATTGGAATGGTAATCTAACCACCTTGAAGATCCAGAAGACAAAGTTTAGAATAATCACCATAACTGGAAAAAATAAACACAAGCTAACAACATTAGGAATGGGGGCTGACAAGTGGTGTGTTGGTTAAGGGCGCTGGATTCTCATATGGCCAACCGCGGTTCAAGTCCCGGACCTGGCAGCTCGCTCGTTTGCGCGCTCGCTCGTGCTCTCTCTCTCTCTCCCCCTCTTCCCCACCCCGGTCAAATTAAAATGAATAAATAAATAAAGTTAAATAAAATAATTCTCAAAAAAAGTAACAGTATTAGGAATCAAAGTGATGAGATCACTCTAAATTCTACATATATTAAAAGGACAAAAAGGAATGAATATTCCAAAAGCTTCATGCCAATAAGTCAGCCAAATTTTCTGAAAGACACAATCTACCATGGCTCACTCAAGAAGAAACAGATCAGACCAGCAGTTAGCGTAATGACTATGTCGCTGAACTCCCACGTAGTCAACTGAGGTTCGAGTCCCAGACCCAGTGGCTTAAACTCACGCCAGGCATGTGTGCATGCATGCCCAAGATCTCGAGAGGCGAATGGAGGAGAAGGGATTGCAGCGTGGTTATTCCCCCCCGGGGGGGAT
>NW_006160117.1:563628-597644 GCF_000334495.1 Tupaia belangeri chinensis | reverse complement strand
TTTTGGCAAAAGCACCGCCCCCTAAACAAAAACCCCCCAAAAAAAAAAAAAAAAAAGAAAGAAGAAAATCTTTTGATCATTTGAAAAGATACAGAAAATGCATTTTTAAAAAAACCCAACATCCATTTCTGATGTTTAAAACTCTTAAGAAAGTAGGAACAAAAACAATTTCCTCAACTTGAAAAAGAGTGCCTAAAAAAAACCTATAGCTGACATTCCTAATAGTTAAAAACTGAATGTTTTCCCACTAATATCAAGAATGAGATGAGGATTTCCACTCTCAACACTTCTATTTAACATGATACTGAAACAGCATGCAATGATTATCTTGTCCTGCCTATTAATAAAATATAAATCAAAGAAAATGCCAATTAGAAAAAATGAATACTAAAGATAGAAAAAGCATAATCGAAAAGATCAACAAAATTAAGTTGGCTTTTCAAAAAGATAAAGTTAACAAACTTTAGTTAGACTAAGGAAAAAAAGAGACAAGACTCAATAAGTAAAATTATAAATGAAAAAAGATATTACAATTGATAACAGAAATATAAAGGATCATAAAAGACTACTGTGAACGATTACACACAAATTGGATAACCTAGAAGAAATGGTAAGTTCCAAGAAACGTGCAACCTACCAAAACTGAACCATAAAGAAACAGAAAATGTAAATATACCAATAATTAATACAGGGATTAAAACAGTTACCAAAACCTCCAACAAAGAAAAGCCCAGCGCCTGATGGTTTTATTGGTGAATTCTATCCAACATTTAAAGATGAATTAATAACAATCTTCTTCAAACTCTTCTAAAAAATTGAAAAGGAGGGGGCCGGCAGGTGGTATGGTAGTTAGGGGCACTGGATTCCCACATGGCAAACCCTGGTTCACGTCCTGGACCGGGCAGCTTGGTTTTTTGCTTTCCCTTTCCCTCTTTGTCTCTCTCTAATCAAATTTAAAAATAATAACAAATGGAATTAAATAGATAACTCTTTAAAAGAATTTGAAGAGGAGGAAACACTTCCAAACTCATTTCCCAAGGTCAACATTACGCTGATACTATAACCAAGCAAGGACATAAAAAGCAAAGAGAACTACACACTGATATCCTTGATGAACACAGAAATAAAAATACTCAATAGAATACCAACAAACCAAATTCAATAACACATGAAAAGAATCAAACACCATGATCAAGTGGGATATAATAATCATCCCAAATACCTACTGTGGCAAGGTAGTGAAATACTGTGGAAGTATCTCAAGCTATGTCAGAGTCAGACTGAACTAATGATAATATGAAATGGCTGATTTTTTTTGAGAGATGTTTTGTTATAAGGTGTGTGCACTCACCAGAGAGACAGAGAGACGGAAGTGAGAAATCACCCCCCGGGGGGATGGCCATGCCACAATCCCTTCACCTCTATTTTTGTCCTGGGATCTTGAGCATGCATACACACACGCCCAGCATGAGTTTCAAGTCACTGAGTCCAGTACTCAAACCACAGTCAGCCATATGAGAACCCAGTGATGTAACCATTACGCCATCTACTGGTCCCAAATGGCTGATATTTAACCATTTTTGCTCTAATAAAAGATGA
The DNA here is from genome assembly GCF_000334495.1 of Tupaia belangeri chinensis. Taxonomy (NCBI): domain Eukaryota; kingdom Metazoa; phylum Chordata; class Mammalia; order Scandentia; family Tupaiidae; genus Tupaia; species Tupaia belangeri. The sequence goes on along the minus strand of NW_006160117.1, from coordinate 596,045 downwards.
CAATTACACCATACACCTAGATTTGAATCCTGGTGTCAGTAATTAGTAGTGTGAAACTAAAGGTGTATTACACAACCTCGGTTTCCTCATCAGTAAAATGGGTAATAGAGCAGTACCCACTTCATTGACTTGTTCTGAGGAGTAAATGAGTTCACAAACATAGAGAACCTACAACAATACCTAGCACATAGTAAAAAGCTATGCCAGTGTGAGTGATTATTAATCTCAGCTCTGACACTCCCTCTCTGTGGGTGTGTCTGTGGGTGCTTCCACTTGTTTCCTCAACTGGTAAAATGCAGAGGCTAAATTAAATGATCTCAACAGTCAGAACCAGTCCTTAAATTCTATTTTCGTACAATTTTGAAAGCAAATGACAAAAGCTATATTACCAGACAACACTAACAAAACAGTATCATTTGCCTAAGTGACTGCTTGAGGTCATTCTTCAATTTCTCTTAGAACTGACGAATGGACCTCAGGGTTAGAAATCAGTGTCTAATTAATTCCTGGATTGAAATCTATTAGGTAAACCACACATCTCTTGTCATCCTAAGAAATGAATAAGATAAAACCGTCACTAGCTCAAATCCTACAATGCGCTGGGAACCACGAACTTTTACACGTTAATTACGGATTGACATGGTATAGTAGTTAAAAGAATAAATGTAGGCCTAGAGCCAACTCCCTGGGCTCAAATCCCAGCTTTATCACAAGACGTATGATCTTAGGCAAGTTATCACAAGATGTATGATCTTAGGCAAGTAAGTGAACCTCTCTACAGCTCATTTCCTCTTCTGTAAAATGGGAATAGTAATTTTGTAGGGTGTCCATGAGGATTAAACAAACAAACAAACAAAAAGGGGGCTAGCAGGTGATATGGTGATTAGTGAGCTAGACTCCTACATGGTTGACTGCAGTTTGAGTCCTGGACCTGCAGCTTGCATTCTTACTTTCACTCTTTCTCTCTCTCATCCTCTGGTAAAATTAAAACAATATATAATGATAAATAAAATAATTCTTTAGAAAAACAAACAAACTTATGTAAGTTGTTTATAATAGTGCCTAGTACAGAGAGAAAATACTATCAGCTATATCGAGGCCAGATCATTTCTCAAAAGCTATTAAAATTAAATTAATTTCAATATATTTCAGTCTAGAAAATAAACATAGGCCATCCAGTATGTTAAGACAACTTTTGGGACCAGCAGTTAGCATAATGGCTATGTCGCTGGACTCCCACGTAGTCGACTGCGGTTCACGTCCTGGACCCAGTGGCTTAAAACTCACGCCGGGCACGTGTGCGTGCGTGCCCAAGATCCCAAAATGAGAATGGAGGAGAAGGGATTGTGACATGGCCATCCACCCTGGGGGGTGATTTCTCGCTTTCTGTCTCTCTGTCTCTCTGCCTCTCTCTGTCTGTCTGGTGAGTGCACGCACCCTATAGCAAAAACCTCTCCAAAAAAAAAAAAAGACAACTTTTAAAATCAAGCAGCAGCATATACCATATCTATATGCCAAGCTACTCTTCACTCATACTGTTAAAAGGAAGAAATTATTAAGAGTATATGATCACTCTAATTACTGGAAAACCCTAAAAACAAATCATACATGAAATAAAGTTACTTACCAACCCTAGAAATCGTTAGCTTTTGGCTCTTTAAAGCATTACATCTTCTATTCCCAAGACATATGCAAATATTAAAATAATGTTTTCCTTATTACCTGGCATTACTAGTTCTCATTTACATTGGTATGCAGACAAGTATTTACAAGACCATGTAAGATTAGTTTTAATTGTGTGTACTTTCAACCTTGAACTATTAAGCCAGTCCTGTGTTTCACTTCCTCTTTTTATTAGTAGCCAGATGATTGTCTGCCCACACTTTCAGTTCTTTTAGGCCCCACAGGCAATTAATAGCAACAAGAAGCTTAAGTGAGCTCAATATTCCCTCCACGTTTAATGATTCCATGAAGGAGGATTAGTAATAGATAACAACTCTTTTCCCACAATTCCAAAAGGCAAATATCCACTTCTTACTCTGCATAACTGACAGTGAATGGCATGGTGCGCCTTTATTGTCAGGTTGCTTACGCAATGCTTCCAAAACTTCAAAAAGATGACTTTATAACTGACAGTAGGTCTCATGCATTAAAACTGTGAATAAGCATTTTAGAACTCAGAGGCAGTTTCACTTTCCAGCAAATTTAAGGCTATACATGCCTGGGATAAACATCTCTTCCATTTACATTGTACAGTCTCAAAGACCTTATTATCATTTCCAGGATCAACTGGTCAAAAACTGATTTCAGGGCCAGTCAGTGGCATGAAGGTAAAGGCGGTTGGATCCCACATGGCCAACTATGTGGTTCGAGTTCTGTACCTAGCAGCTTGAGAAATATGCCAAGCACATGTGTGCCCAAAATCTCAAGAGGAAATGGAGGAAAGGGGATTACGGCATGGCCATTCCCCCAGGGAGTGATTTCTCTCTCTCACTCGCTTGCTTGCTCACTTGCTCTGCCCTCGCTGGTCAAATTTAAATAAATAAATGAAGGAAGGAAGGAAGGAAGAGAGTAAGTAAGTTAAATAGAATGATTCTTAAAAAAAATTGAAGACTCATAAAACAGGTCATTTAAATCAATTTCAATACTACAGAATATATATATTTATGTATGTATACACACACATGTGTGTATACATACATCTATGTATGTGTATATACATGTATGTGTGTATACATGTATACACACACGTCTTTAAATCCACAGGAATTTTACATACCCCATCTGTTGTCATACTCAATTACACATATATCTAAAACAATTTGTGTGTGATTTAAAAATGTAGTATCCAATAAATGTATAAAATTAAAGATTAATCATAATAGCCAAGAGGTAGAAGAAACCCAAATGTCCATTGACAGATGAATAAACAAATTGTGCTATATACATATAACGGAATATCACTTAGCCTTAAAAAGAAAAGAAATCCTATCACATATAACAACATATTTGGTTGTCGGGAAACTCATGATGTGTTTTTCTATGCAAAAATACATCATGACTTTCCCGACAACCAAATAGATGAACCTCACTATGCTAAGTGAAATAAGCCAGTCACAAAAATACAAATACTGTATGATCCCACTTATATGAGATATCTAGTCTAGGCAAATTCGTAGAACGGAAAGCAGAATGGTGGTTGTTGGGGTTGTAGGAAGGGACGAAGAAGGGGTTATTTAATGGGTATATAGTTTCTGTTTTGTAAGACGGAAAAGTTCTATAGCTTAAATAAAAGATTGGCTTGAATCTGGAGGAAAAGCAATTTTGGTTAAGAAAAGAATGAATGAGGAAATACAGTCCCAGCTTGTCTTAGGCCTAGATGACTTTCATTCACAATTTCAAAATCATATTCTTCCTGGTTAAGTTTTGTTGTCATTTGTTTCTATTTAAATAGTTTCCAGGTGCCCAATTTCTCTTTTTCACACAACTGGCTGCGACAATGCTCAACTGTAAATTTATTAAATGTCATAAGCACTTGAGAAAATAAGAAATAATCACATGAAAACACAGTGAGAATAAACCAAAGCAGTTTCTCCATCAGAAAATGAGGCCCCACATTCTGTGACAATCGCTCTAGGGAAGTTGTTTTGACAGTTATCAACAGCAAATAGAAATCTGTCCTCAACCTATACCACAGAAAATATTTAAGAACACTTTTGTAAGCTCCAGACTATCCACAGATCTATAACAAGGTTGAGAAAGACACAAACTACTATTTTTCCCCCATGCTTTGCTATAGTTTATAGCTTTTCCTGAATAGTTTTGCAGTTCTTATCCAATTTAAGAAAAGACAAGGGCGGGGGGAGGGGAGGAAGCTATACAAATCAGATCCACCCTTCTAGGCTGGGGAAAAGATAGAGGAGGGAAGAGAAAAGAGCCTTTAAAAAGACGGTGCATGCAATAATTATGTTTTCCTACTTTACCCCCTTCCTTCACCGTGCATTATATTATCAGCATGAGTCTTCCAGATGACTTTTAAGTGGCAATAAGAGAGTAAGCATTCTGCTAGCTGGGTAAAAGGTGGACAAAATAAATACAGTCAGCTCAGCCTTTCTGAAGACTATGGAACAGCTGAAGTTACTTAATACAAATGATAAAACCTATCTGGACTCAACAACTATAACCTGTGGTTTTACTGATAGTCATTTTCTTACATGGTGATATGGTACTTTTCGAGAGGCTGTGGTGGTGTTCTACAGCAGTCCAATCAGATCGGGCTTGAGAAGGAAGCCACCCGTGTTTTGTCAACCCTGATTCTGGCTCAGCGGAACCCTGTGGACTTCAATTTTTTCATTTATAAGATGAAAAAGGTTGGACTAATAAGGTTCCTTTCAGCCTGAATGAGATGAGTCTAATGTCTAGTAACCTTTTGAAATGTCTTCCGCCTCTGGTACATGGTGCATATAACACAAGAGTAAACAGAGATATAGTCCCCTCTATGGCTTCTGTGTTCCGAGGACCTTCAGGGGTCTATGTACAATCCTCCTACTGAAGACTACAAAGCTGTTGGTCTTATAAATTCTAAAGATTAAAAGGAGAAGCAAAGCCCACTTAAGGCAGCAGGCTTAACACTCTAGCCCAAAATACATGCAACGAGCCTCTAGGCCTTGAAAGCATCAGAACCATCCCCGCAGTGCTTGTGCAGACATCACTGTTTCAAATCACTCTGCTCATGCCTTTGCGTGCTCTAGATTCTGGCTGGTAAAACGATACTACTCAAAAGGAGTAAAATTAATATGGCTACAAAAGAACATCCATGGTAAAATTCCACAGATGCTTTCTCTAAAACATATTAACCCACCTGGCACAGCGTAGCGACCTTTTGGGCCACACAAACCTAGTTAGTGCCTGCATGCCATGAGCTGCAGACACACATTAGTACCAACAGCAAAATGCACCGACTCCAGGAATTCTTCACTTCAACCACCAATTGCCAGATGGCAAAACTAAAGACAGAGCAGAATGTTAAAAAGAAATAAATAAAGCATGGATGGACTGGGGAATTTTTTCAGGACTTGACGACCAACTTTTCCTGGGGTAATCCCTAATAATGGGTATTATCAACAGAAAGAGCCAAAAAGACACTTCATTTAAAATCTGAGAAGTAAAAGTTTGTACGTATCATCAAATGTATTAAATAACAGACATGGTGTGATTACATCTGTTTAAAACCCCACTAGTTATCTAACAAATGAACAGTTAAACCTCTTGCTTTCAAGATAATACCAAGTTTCATGAAAGAATCTCAAAGAACTTTACATACTACATGTCATTAACTCCCATAAACCCTTGACAAGTGTGGCAAAAAGCCAAAGCTCCAAATATTATAAATGGAGAGAACAGCACAAAACAATGACAAGATATGTCAGGAATTATTCAGCAGAGAATCGTAAGAAAGAAAGCAAATAGCTGGGCTTTCAATTCAGCTTTCCAACTTTATTTTGAAGCTACTCTTAAATAGCTTCATGGCAAAGAGTCAAAGTTCCTAAGGACAGAAAAATAATCTCAGCCCAAGGTGTACCTTTTCTTAGTTCGTTACTGTGTTGATAAACCAAGGTTGACCATTTACTTTGTTACTGTGAGGCTAAACAGAAGTTCCCGAAACTGAGTATAAACGGAGGTGAATTTGGTTTATGACTCTGATGGCTGGAAAGTCCAAGCGCACAGTGCTTTGTTACATGGACAACAGAAGGAGGAAGGTCAGCAGACACATGGAGATGGAGAGATGGAGAGAGAGAGAGAGAGAGAGAGAGAGACCGACCGACCCGTGGATGGCTATTTTACTTGTGTAACAACTCACTTTCATAGGAATCCATTCCTATAAGAACAAAAACTTACACCTTCAAGAGAGAAGGTATTAATCTATTCATGAGGGGGTGTCCCCAAGATCCAAACACAGCCCATTATAGTGGGGACCAAACATCCAGCACGTGGACCTCTGGGGAACGCTACAGCAACATGTAAGCATCAATAGAATGTGTAACAGTGCAGGCTCAGTTACTCCTTCCCAAGGGATTAGAATATTGATACTGAAGGACTGGCAGGTGGCATGGTGGTTTGGATGCTAGATTCCCACATGGCCAACTGTGGTTCAAGTCCCAGGCCTGGTGGCTTGCTTTCTCATTCCTTCTCTCTCTCTCTCTCTCTCTCTCTGGTCAAATTAAAGAATAATGATAAATAAAATAAATAATGCTTATAAAAAAGAATACTGATAGTGAACTTAGGGAAGACACCAGACAAGTAGAGAAATCCAACTTCCAGAACTCTTGAGCTAGAAGCCCTTGATAATGATATGAGAGAGCACATCTAGCATGGACAAAATATTTTCTTTTTATTTCTTAAAAAAAAAAAAATAAAAACAGTAATGAAATACTTCTTGCAGGCAATAGTTCTTTTCTTGTATGATTATAAAACACATGCCCTCATTTCAAATACTTGTGCCCTAAGCATTGCTGCTTTGGAGGAAGCAGCCTGGGTTGCCAAGCTAGGCTGTAAGACCAAATCAAGCCAAGGAATGGTCTGCTGTCAGGCTGACATGCAACAGGTGAAAGAAACTGAAGCAGGGAGGGCAGGGGTGGGCAAGGATTAGCAACATCAACCCTTCCAAAGATACACTCATGGGGCCTTATTACATGTTTTGTGATAATCCTATATATTCCACTCTGAATCACAGAACCAGCCTAGGGTTGGAAGGGACTTTAGAGGTCATCTAATCTAATCTCTGGCCAAAGGCCTCTCTTTTTTATTATGTACTTGTAATGGTCTCTATTTGACGACTTGTATTACCTAGAAGGGCAACTCAAGTGTTGGGTGGTAACTGGTACTAACTGGTAGAGAGTCCTTTATTTCTATCTATTAACCAAATCTCTACTATTGTTTTAGAGAGAGATTTTTGCTATAAGGTGCGTGTGCTCACCAGACAGACAGAGACAGATAGAGACACAGAAAGCGAGAAATCACACCCCAGGGGGGGAATGGTCATGCTGCAATCCCTTCTCCTTTCTCCTCTTGGGATTTTGGGCACACATGTACACATGCCAGGTGTGAGTTCTAAGCTGCCAGGTCTGGGACTCGAACCACGGTCAACTACATGGGAGTCCAGTGACGCAATCTTTCTGCCATCTGCTGGTCCCTGAATCACAACTTTTATACCAAACAGTATAAATATCAATCCTTTGTTTACATAACAGTTCTAATATTAAAAGTAAGTGCAAGAGTTAATATCCTTTATATTTCATTTGCAGTATAGGCCCATCCTACCTGCCTATAAAATCCTTATGATGTTCATTCATTCATTCATTCATTCTTTTAAAAAGTATGTTATCTACTATTTAAGAGAGAAAACAATAACAACAATAGCAGCTAACATTTACTGGTCACTTACTAAAGGCCAGGAACTATTCGCAGTGCTTTACATTTTTAATAATGTATTTCACTTTCCCAACAAACTGAGATAAGTATTCTGTTGATTCCTATTTTATAGATGAGAAAACTGAAGCTTGGGGAGATTTGCCCAAGGCCACACAGCTAATAGCACTACTGGAGAGAACAGAAATGATAAACAATTTGGAAACACATTTTAAGAGTTCACATCCTTTAGCTAAAAAATACCAGTTTGGACAATTCCTCCTAAGAAATAATCAGCAACACAGACCAAGATTTAAGTAGAAAATGTTTACTGCAGCACTATTTATAATTCTAAACCACTGGAAACAACATAAATGTCCTGAAATAGAGATACGGATTGAAAAATTATGCAACATCTACCTGTTCAAAGTATAATAGTAAAAATTTATTTTCCGTAAATTACTAAACACAGGAAAATGTTCATGATAGGTTCAGGTTCAATAGTCAAATAATCTACAAAAATGAACTCTAGAAACCAAACAGTGATCCACTGGTAAAACACAATGTTCTATGAGGCAATCCCACATGGGAAAGTTCCCAGTTCAAGTCCAGACACACACATGTGCCCATGATCGGAAACTGGCTGAAGGCAAGGGGTGGACTGCAGCATCAGGACCCTGATGGGGTGCACACATGCTCGCTTGCTCTTTCTCTCAGAAGACTAAATAAGCAAACTTTCTAAAAACCTTATAATTCACATTGTTCATATTCTCGTGAACATATATTTTCATGAATATATATGTACACTCCAAAAATGCAGAAACCTGGATTGCCAATTGTGTCTAAATTTTTTCCTCTATTTTCTAAGTGTGCTACAATGAACATGTATTAATTTTATAACTAGAAAAAAAAGCTATTAAGAATGAATCACATGGGGACTAGCAGATAGTGTTAATGGTTACGTCCCTAGACTCCCATTTGGTTGACTGCAGTTCGAGTCCTGAACCAGTGGCCAGAAACTCACACTGGGCACGTGTGTATGTGTGCCCAAGATCCTGAGAGGAGAATGGAGGAGAAAGGATTACAGCGTGGCCATCTTTTAAAAAAAAAAGGATGAATCATATGAAATTTTGATACTCAACCACTTTTGGCTTTTAGAACTAGTACTTTCATGTGATTCAACCTAATATTAAGTCTAAAAGGAAAAGCAAAAACATTTCCTGTTCTTAGTGAACCAATACTGATTCCTGGTGATTGCTATAAGATGCTGAAAAACAACTGCTTAGCAATCTTTTCTAGAATTGTATTGTATAGCTCACTGGTCTATAATTTTCTAGAGCTCGCTTTTTAGAAAACATAATCAACATTTGCTGTCTTTGGTCTTCTAGAAGAAACCCCTCCAGAAAATTCTGACATGTTATGTAACTAGCACTCCAAATTACAAGAGTTATGACTCAATGACCCTATTTCTGCCCTGAAGAAAGCACTGACCTTCAGGTCAAGAACAATGTCCAAGTACCGCTGAACATTATGTTTGTTAAAGAATTTAGAGTGTATGAAACACTCTGACTGATCTTTGTTTCTTGATGTCTCCACACACGATCCTTACATATTATCATTTAAAAAAACAAAACGAAATAAAAACATGTACAGATCAACTGGTTCAGAAAAGGGAAAGTGGTCTCTAAGTCTGGCAAACTCTAGAACACCTATTATTATCTAGAATTCCTCAGAAGTTACCAACAGTCATCTCAGAACATTAGTCTTCAATGATCATATACTGAGGGTGAGGCACTGCAAGTATCTGCCAGGAGATAGAATTTAAAAAAGAATGCCTCAAAGGGTCAGCAGGTGGCATAGTGGTTAAGACCCTGGACTCCCACATGGTCGACTGCAGTTTGAGTCCCAGACCTGGTGGTTTGAAAACCACACCACATGCATGTTCATGTGTGCTCCAAATCCCGCGAGGACAATAGAGATAGGATTGTGGCATGGTCATTCGCACCCCCCCAGGTGGGGTGATGTCTCACTTTCTCTCTCTCCATCTCTCTCTGGTGAGCGCACACGCCCTATGGCAAAAACCTAAAAAAAAAAAAAAAAGATAGAGAGAGCAAATGCTTTACTAGTTGAAATATTTCTTTTATATTTTTCCTGGGTTTTATATTTGATGATTTATCTATAATTTTTGTTGTTGAGGGTGAGGAGGCAGTTTTTATCCTAAAAATAATCCCCTTCTAGTTTCTGCCCGAAAAATCAATGCAAATTGCTCACAAGAAGATTTCAAGCTCAGTCCACAGCAAAACACTCTTATTGAGTGCTAATTATGTGAAAAGCACTGTGCTAGACAGAACTGTAGAGATTATAAGTTACCTTCTAAATTAGTGGCTGAGTTAGAATTAGAACTGCCATGTCCTCCTTGGTTAGACAACAGAGTGAGGAGAGGTACAACTTGAGAATTTGAAATAAAGAAAAAGAGAAAGTTTAATGGCTACAGAAACAAAAGATTTTTCATGCACCAAAATAAAAAGAATATTTTGTTAACCTCGTGAACTTAGACCTCTAGTTAGAAAAGAAAGCTCTCCAAGGTTGGGACAACATCCTATGATTGATTCCCCTTTGCCTTCTGCCTTGCAAAAATAGCATCCCATACCTCCCTGGGCAAATTATGCCAATGACCAAAGAATGAATGGAACTTACAGGAGGAATTAGTCTATGGACATGGGCATTATTTTCTAACCTCCAGGTAATGTTCACCTTTCCTCTCTTCTTTAAATATACTTTATTCACATGGGATGGAATTAGCTTATAGGTCAACATCCTTCTTTACCTTCTACCCCTACTCCCAACTCAGATGATGATCAGGGGCCATGATTTTACTCATCCTTACAATACCCTGGACTCAATACTGTACCTGCCAGGTAGCAGGCTGGACAACTAAACCAAATTTGACCCTTAAAGTCTGTAATTTTAAGAAAGAGCTCTCCATTGAAATACAGTAACAAAAGAGCTGTTACAGCCTTTTTGGTGGTCGTATCACCAAGCATAAGAAGACAAATACTGTTGATATCAGTGTTTCTTATATTTCAGAAGTGTGGCACATATGTGCAAAGCCATGGTTGGAGACAGAAATCAGCCCAGGCCTGAGAGATTGCCAGAGGGGAAGTATGCAGAAGGGAGTTGAAAGCAACCCCATTCCTGGATGGAATGCCGCAGGGACTAATGGTCAACCAGATGGAGCTTCAGGCATGGGCTGTGTCTCAAAATGCTAGGCGACATTCTGCAAGTCAAGACACTAAGTACTAAGTTAATGATAGCTATTGACACTGTACCAGGAATATAGCCTACAAAGAATGTCATGTATATTGTACACTATGCTTTATAGCTTAACTCCACTGCTTATCTGATTTAATTTGGAATAAATGGGCTCTGCTCTGCCTCAATTTTGCTTCTGCTCCAAGAGAGCTTTAGCCCCCTGCTTTAACCTTTTCCTCATCTCTTTTCTCAATCCTTCACCACACCCCTTCGAGCCCTAAATTTCTCACAAGCCATATTCATTTCAGCCGCTTGCGAGTAAAGAGACTTTGGCAATTTACTTAATCCCGTCATGACTTTTTCCTCATTTGTAAAAAGACATAACATCCCTACAAACAGGGCATCTATGAGAGTCTATGAAACAACATAAGTACGATTGGGTCATCTGGAAAGTCGTGATACATTTTTGCATAGAAGAACATAAAAAATGCATCATGACTTTCCCAACGACCTAATATATAGAGAGAGGAGGCACCCTGCCAGAGATGTCCTAGTTTCCACTTCATCCAACCAGGCTGTCCTTATCAGTCACCTGATTGCTATTTTATATTTTCAGTCTTCCACAGATCAAATCAACCAATGTGTGTCTATCAGAATCCAATGAGAAGCTCTTTTATTCTTTTCACATCTCCTTCATTCCTCATTTCATCAAATCCTACCATAAAACACCAATGTCAGAGCCTGTAACTAGCTCCTTGAGGTTGACAGGTCTTTCCTTTTGCCTTCCTGCATTATTTCTTAGGGCAGCTTCTTTGAAAAAGAAAACTCTCGGATCAGTGTAGAGCAGTAATATAACTGGACCCACGTGGGAAGTTCCTAGATGCATCCCAAGGCCTCCCTGTATGCACAAGGCACATGCTTGCACACTCCCATGTTCCAGGCTGGTTGAGACTGGGGGTGGATCATGGTATCAAGACACTGTTGATGGGGGAGGGCACCAGCAGGTGGAGTGGTGATTAAGACGCTGGATCCCATTTGGCTGACTACACGGTTTGAGTCCTGGACCCAGCAACTTGAAAAACACACTAGGTATGTGTGCATATGAACCCAAAATTCTAAGAGGAAAAGGGATTGCGGTGTGGCCATCACCCCTAGGGGGATTTCTCACTTTTGCTTTCTCTCTTTCTCTCTCCTGTGAGTGTATATAGCCTATGGCAAAAAATCTGAAGAAAATAAAGTGTTGGAAGGCATCCCCTCTTTCTCTCTCTCATGAAGACATGAAACAAAATAAAATGAAACTTTTAAAAAATAACCCACCTCTCAATTTCAAAACATCATTTAAAAAAAGAAAGAAAATTCTGCAACCAAATGGAAGATGGCCAAGCTCTTGACTCCAAAAAGTATATTTGTTAGGACCCAGGCTACAGCAGGGTACAGAGAGGAACAAGGTGCCTTGGAAGAAAGCGTTATACTTCCCATCATATGAGCATTCAGCACCCCACGTTCATTTTCAGGAAAACAACTCTGGGCAGCAGAATGAAAACCCAGAAGTCCATTACCAAACCTGTAAACGGAAAGGCAACGTGAAGCTGGGAGAGCACCAATGACCAACTTCCATTAGCCCAGCCAAGGAAGCCCTGTGCCAGCATGCAGTTCACTTAAACCCTGAAACTAATTAGTTCCAAGAAAGATGTCACCTGATGTGATTAAGAGTGGGAGCAGCAAAGCTAAGGGTAATTCTTATACAGAATGGAGAAAAGAGTGGCAGAGAAGAAAAAGCCTCCAAATTCTGCCAAATCTACAATATGAAATTAATTGGAAAAATGGAAACCCCTACTGTGTAAAGCATTAAGAAAAATTAAGAGTAGCTAAAACAGGGGGCAATACACAGCATTATTAGCGCTACATTAGCAATAGCATGACTTGGTGGCTTCAGCACATAAAAGGGACGCACAAGAGGCCAAAGATAGGATGCAGGGGTAGATGATGTGTATTAATTCTCCCTTTTCCTTGCAAGAAACAAATTACAACACAGGTTCACTTCATTACACTGCATGTAAAAGAATAAAGCACTGTTTCCGGGCAACAAACACTTTAGGAGCTTAATATTCACTGTGCAGAATCCTAAAAAGTCGGTGAATGTCTTGGAATTTCACCACACAAACTTGCGTCACCACACTCTTTTGTGTCAGACTGTTTCATTATCTTCAAGGCTTAGCATAATTGGAGCCTCAGTCTAAAAATAGGCTATTTTTTTTCCTTTGCAATTTGATTGGTAAATAAAAATTAAGGGAGTTTTTTATCCCCCTTCATTTGTTTTAAACCACCACTAGCTTCTTGCTCATCAAGCGAAGAGTACCGAATACATTTTCTGGATCTATTTGTTTGTTCTGTGTAAGGCAAACAATCTACGACCTTCACCGTTGTGACAGGTGGCGAGCGCCACAAAAAAAGTGAATAAAAAATATGTTCTAGAACCATCCTGAGTTACAGCTGTGGTAGATGATATCACCACCATTTTATGTCACAAAAGACATATGACAGGAGGAAGCGTTCCTCCCATTCCCCATCTTCCTACCCTTGTTTTCATCACCCAATCCTCTTCCTTAAGAATTTTGTTCTAAGAGCCATATTCATTATGACCACTCAAATTCCCTTGTGGCGAGTGTCAAAAGACAAATATATAGAAAAAATTAAAAGGACAGAAATGCTTTGAAAATCTATGAAGTAGCAGCAAACACTAACCAATCTGAGATGATACATGCTAACACAGTACACATTCTTTCAAACAGAAATGGCACCGTGAGCACATAACAGTATTTTCTCCCATCTCCTAAAGTCTGTTGCACAGACAAACTCTCAAAAAGCAGAGCCGGGGCCGGCAGGTGGCGTGGTGGTTAAGGGTGCTAGACTCCCAGATGGTTGACCAAGGTTCAAGTTCGGGACCTAGCGGCTTGCTTTCTCACTTTCTCTCTCTCTCTCACTCTGTCCCTCTCTGGTCAAATTAAAATCAATCAATCAATCAATCAAGTGAAATAAAATTAATTGTTTATTATTAAAAGCAAAGACAACATATTGTGGCAGTTGAGAACATGCAGACTGCCTTGATTGGAATTATGGTTCCATTATTCACTAGCCTAGAGACTTGGGCAAAGTTACTTCCACTCTGTGTATTCCAGTTCCCTCATCTATAAAACAGAGATAATAGCACAAAACCCTACACTAAACTTGCCTCATAATCAAGTAAATGCAGATCTAACTCAATTGAGGGTAGGTTCCAATCCTCCACCCAGCCTCCATTTATGGAAACAGTGTTAACTTTTATAGGGGGTTGTGGGCAAGGAGCAAAAACAATGTTCAGAAATAATTAGCCTATAGGGACCAGCAGTTAGTGTAATGGCTATGTCGCTGGACTCCCATGTAGTCAACCGCGGTTCAAGTCCCGGCCACGGTGGCTTGAACTCACGCCGAGCATGTGTGCGTGCGTGCCCAAGATCCCTAGAGGAGAATGGAAGAGAAAGGATTGCAGCGTGGCCATCCCCCCCCCGGGGGGGGGGAATTTCTCATTTTCTGTCTCTGTCTGTCTCTCTCCAGCGCTCTCTGTCTCTCTCTGTCTTTCTGGTGAGCTCACGCACCCTATAGGAAAAACCTCTCCAAAAGAAAGAAAGAAAGAATTAGCCTATAATCATTTAGATTTTTCTCAGTTCAGTACATTCCTATACATCTAATGAACAAAAACCCTTTCTCTTCTGTGCTCACCTCTTCCACCCTCCCTCCCAGTAAATAGAAAAACAGAAACGCACTATTTTTCATAACCTAACAATACCGTAACTCTTATATTTTACTCAATTGGGGGAAATATACTTTTTGGAGACCAGCAAATGGCATAATGGTTAAGTTGCTGGAGAGCCACATAGACAACCGCAGTAGGCGTGCCAGACCCAGTGGATTAAAACTCACTCCGGGCACGTGTGCGAGCATGACCAAAATCCAAAGAGGAGAATGGAAGAGAAGGGATTGCAGCATGGCCATCCCCCTTGGGGGGGGATTTCTCGCCATCTCTCTGGAGAGCACACGCGCCCTATAGCAAAAATCTCTCTTAAAAAAAAAAAAAAACTTTTGTTACTGTGCTATGTTGTAATAGGGTTTTACTGTTAGTATAAAGTTCTTAGAATGGTGTCTAGCAAGAATCAAATGCTTAGTACATCGTAACTGTTATTATTATCATCCCTAATTTAACTGTGTGTCTAATGAATTTCTATTTACATAGAGAGGAGAGTGAGACCAGATCTTAGTTCTCTTTGGAAATTCACAATAACTGCTATTCTCGTTTTGTTGAGGACCAGTCAGATGGGCCACACTGAATTGAGGGGGAAGAGGAGAGAACCAGTACACTTCAAACTCAAAAAGATCAAACTAGAAGGCATTAACATAAGATTTAACCACGGATAGATTTCTTTTTCCACCCGATACCACCAAATAATTTACAGTG
Organism: Tupaia belangeri chinensis; assembly: GCF_000334495.1. Classification (NCBI taxonomy): domain Eukaryota; kingdom Metazoa; phylum Chordata; class Mammalia; order Scandentia; family Tupaiidae; genus Tupaia; species Tupaia belangeri. Next base: position 580,894 of record NW_006160117.1, on the reverse strand, counting down.
ATTCAATTGATCAACAAATGGCTTGCACAAATTCCTAAAGAATAAAATGAAAGGCCCTGTAATGGAAAAAAGGCCCAATGCATCCATTGTGAAAAATTTGCTTGTATGAATTGTTCTTACTTCTCTACATGTAAATTCAGCATGTGAACATCAAATAGTTCAATCTGAAGTCTGTGATAGTGAATAAGAAAAACATTTAATAGCTTCAAAAACAAAGAGAGAGCACAGATTCAGTGAACCCTAATAAAACAGGAGTATTTCAAAATGCAATTGATTTCAACAATCCTGATTCAAAGACCAACAGTCCGGTTTCCTCATGCCTCTTTCTCTGTGGCCTGTCTTCTACGCTGACCACAAGTTCTACTCTAAAAATCAGTGTCAACAGACGGTAGCAGTTATTTCAGAAAATAAACGCGAAATCCTCCTGCCACCCAAAATTCTAGAATAAAATACTGCTACAGTTGTAGAAAGAGATCATGGCTGACCAGCTTAGCTCCTTTAATACCAAAATCAGTTCATGTAATCCAATGTCATCCTTCACCTCCAGATTTTGAGATAAGAGATGACAAATGAGAGTCCAATCCAAAACACATTATGGAGACCCAGGTTAGATTCCTGATCCAACCTAAAGGCTGGGCATGGAGGCACGTACCTGTGGTCACAGCTATTTGGGAAGCTGAGGTAGGAAGACCCTGAGCTCAAAGTTAGCCAGAGCACTATAGCAAAACCTTGTCTAAAATGGAGCCATGCTGGGCAGCATGTGCCTAAATCTCTGCTGGGAAGCTGAGGCAGGAAAATCACAACATAGCAAGACTTCATCTGAAAGAGCCAGGCATAATGGTGTATGCCTATGGTCTCGGCGACTTGGGAGGGCGAGACAGGAAGATCACAAAGCAGCGAGACTCAGTTATTTAAAAACAGAAAAGAGGGCTGGCAGGTGGCGTGGTGGTTAAAAGCACTGGACTTCCACATGGCTAACCATGGTTCAAGTTCTGGACCTGGTAGCTTCTTTCTTTTCTATTTTTTAAAAACTATTTTATTTAACTTTGTTTGTTTTCATTTGACTAGAGAAGGACAGAGTGAGAGAGAAGAGAGAGAGGGAAAGTGAGAAAGCAAGCTGCCAGGTCCAGGATTCGAACCATGGTTGGCCATGTGGGAGTGCCCTTAACCATGACACCATCTGCTGTCCTGGCAGCTTCCTTTCTCACTTTCCCTTTCTCTCTCTGGTCAAACTGGAAAATAATAATGGTAACAATAATAAATAAAGTTAAAATAATTCTTTAAAAAAATAGAAAAAGGGACCAGCAGGTGGTATGGTGGTTAAAGGTACTGGATTCCCACACGGCTGACCACAGTTCGAGCCCCAGCCCTGGCGGCTTGCTTTCTTGCTTTCTCGCTTTCTCTTTCTCTCTCTGGTCAAATGAAAACATATTAACAACAAATGGGATTAAATAAATAATTCTTTTTAAAAATTTTAAAAAGAAATCTGAAAACCAAAGTTCAGAAACCAAAGGAATGAACAGATGAAAGGCAGGTAGCTAAATTAAGTCAACAAATACTAGGTATCCACTATATGCCAAGGTCTTTACTACGTGCTGTGCGCAAAGACATGAGGAAACCAGTCCCTATCCTCATGGAGCTCAGTCTAATAAAGATGATAACTATAAACAAGCAAACACCTAAGTCAGTGATTACAAAGTGATGACCATCAAAATAGGAATAAAACAGGGTACCAAGCTAGAAAAAGATCATAATAGAGAAATTCTTGCACCAGTGTACAAAGAGACAAGTACATACATGCTTACTTTCCACAGCAGTGAAACGCAAAGATCTAAGGGACCATCAGTAAAGGCATGGAAACATACACCACAGAATATTCATCTGACGGAATACAGTAGGGCAGTTCATTTGCATGAATGATCGGATCCGCAATGTATCAACAAGGGTTTCACGGGCATAGCTGTTAAGTGAGTTGTATCCCACATGGCGGACTGCACGGCTTGGATTCTAGCCCCAGTAGCTTGAAAACCATGTCAGGGGTGTGTGTGCGTGTGAGCATGGCCAAAATCCCGACAAGATGGAGAAATGGAGAAAAGATTGCAGCATGTCTACAGTCTACTCGGTGATGCTTTCTCTTTCACTCTGCCAATCTCCCTCTGGTGAGCATATATGTACCCCCAACCAATTGAAAAAAATATATAATTTAAGACTATAATGTTGAGGGCAAAAAGCAAGCTGCAAATTCCAATATGATATGATGCATACTGTTCTCAAGTTGGAGGCAGCAGAGGTTCTGACGAGGGTGGAAAGTACACCAAAACGCATTTGTATTTCACTTTTGGCTAACAGTGACTAAATGCTTATTATGTATCCACATGTCTCAATGCATTAACACCTATTATCTCATTTAATTCTGTCAACTACCCCACTAGATATTTACCATTATTAAAAATTAGGAAGTTAATCATCAGAGAGGTCCAATAACTAACCAGTGGGCCTCAATCCCAGGGGAAAGGAGAACCCGGCACAGCTGAGTTTGCCACCTTATCGATGCACTCACGACCTGCTACACCTGCAGGCTGGACGGCAGGTGTAATGCTTAGAGCAGAGTCTGAGAACCCAGGACCTAAGCCTAGATTCCAGTACTGCTACTTGGTTAAGGTGTTTTAGAAATTACTTCCCCACGCCTCAAATTCCTCATCTATAAACTAGGATAATTACGGTATCTACCTATATCTATCCAGCCTCATTACCAGTAAGTACTGCACTCAAACAGCACCAGCTGAAGCCAATAATCACCTCCACATCGTGAAACTGAATGGAAATTCTTTTTAAGAGAGATCTTTTTCAGGACCAGCAGTTAGCGTAATGGCTATGTCGCTGGACTCCCATGCAGTCGACCGCAGTAAAGAGTCCTGGAGTTGGCGGCTTAAACTCACGCTGGGTGCGTGTGTGTGCACGTGCCCAAGATCCCGAGAGGAGAATGGAGGAAAAGGGATTGCGGCGTGGCCATCCCCCCCTGGGGGATGATTTCTTGCTTTCTGTCTCTGTCTTTCTGGCGAGCACACGCGCCCTATAGCAAAAACCTCTCCGAAAAAGAAAAATAAAGAGAGATCTTTTTGTATAGGGCATGTGCACTCACCGGAGAGAGAGAGAAATCACCCCCTAGCGTAATGGCCATAACACAATCCCTTCTCCTCCAAACTCTTCGCAGGATTTTTGGCACGCATGCACATGCGCCTAGCATGAGTTTCAAGCCTCCAGGTCCAGGACTCAAACCATGGTCAACTATGTGGGAGTCTGACGACGTAACAATTATGCCATCTGCTGGCCCCTTGAATAGAAAATTGTAAAAACTATGATCTCCTAACAGTTGTCCCTACATCCCTGAAATATTCCTCAGTAACTTCACAATACCATGTTTCCTCCTTTTCTCCTCCTCTAGCTTCTCTTTTATAGCCTACATTTTTTTAAGTTTATTTTTAAAATTTCTTTCTTCCAGACAGAGAGAAACACACGCAATAGGTCTTCATGTGGTGATCCATCCCCAGCGAGACTGATCATGGTCACAGGTACCCGCATACGAACCCGGCATGTACAGGGAGGAACGGGACATGAACGTGGGACCTTCCCACGTGGGCCCAATCACGTTACTGCTGTGCAACTGTCTGGCCCGTACAGCTTACTTATCAAGCCCATCCTCCGCCACCAAGCCATTAAATGTTGCAGATCACTACGACTGGGTCATCCATTCCTCTTTCCACTATCTCCTCTCTGCCAAAGTAATCTCATCCGTGACCGTGGCTTACGCCCACCTAAAACCTATTCATGTCTGCTCCTTGCTCGATGGCCTGCTAGGCCTGGATGGTATGACCCTAACCACCTCTCCAGCCTCATCCCCCATCTCTCTCCCTTCCTCTCTTCATTCCAGCTACATCAGCCCTCTCTCAGCTCCTTGGCCATAAAGGCTTCTACCCACCACAGGACCTCTGCACATGCTATCCCTCACACTGGAATACTTATTCCCAAAACCCTTTACCTAGTTAACTTTAGCCCACACTCTGCAGACTTTGGCTCAAGTGCCATAGACTCAGGAAACATGTGACTTTTCAGGCCAGGTCAAAGGCCTCTGCTATCAGCACTTATTATAGAAATTCATGTTCCTTTTTTAATTTTCCTTTGGAATATCATAATTATTCATTCGACCATTTGATTAAGGGCTCTCACCTACCAGACAGAAAACTCCACAAAGACAAAGTCCTGAAACATTTAAACTGACCACTGTCTCCCTAATACCAGCGCCATTCCTGATACCTGCTGGGTGCCCAGGACCATGCAGTAATGCTTCCTCTGGGTTGTTCTAATGCTTCCTCTGGGTTGTTCTAAGAAGCAGTAGTAGATGGCTTGCCCTGTGTTGAGGTGCTTTGTAACTGAGCCCCACAAAACAGCAATCATCATAATCGGGGACTCCCTGACAACTGAAAAGCCCGAGGCAGAATGTCTGACTTGATCAAAGCCCCACAGAGCAAATGAGCTGGTGAGCATGGCACCCCTGGTGCGCAGGCCAGGCTTGGCTTCCGTGCATACTTGGGCATTTTTACATGGCTCTGGGGCCTACAGAAGATCCTTTCTCTTGTTTACTGGTAGGTAATCACAACTTTGGCCTAGCAAGCTGTAGCTCTAGTTTTACTGGAATTGTTAGCTAAGGCTTTTTTCATCTCAAGCCTGCAGGTCACAAGCAATGTCATCTGTCTCCATTTCCCTCCATGGTACATACTCAGCAAAGATTACTTGCAGAATTACTGGCTATGAGGCAAGAGCCAGTTATTAACTTAAATATATTCACCTACTCTAAGTCAACCTTCTGAAAACGAGTTTGGCTTTTTTTTTTTTTTCTGCCCTACTAGGATACCACTGAAGAAAAAATATCTGAATGTTTTCCTGTGATTAAACTATCTGCCACCCATCAAATCATGCCATGCCATCTAACATAAATAGAACATGTTGCCTACCCTGTTGCCCAGTGCTCTGCTATATTACATGTGGCCTCAAGAACAATGTACATTATTAATAGCCCATGAGCTCATTCCTTTTCCCAAGGCCCCCAAGCCTCCTCCTCCCTGCCTACGGAAGGCATTCCACCCTCCTGCACAGGCTGAAAATGTAGTCTGTGGTTAAGTCAGCAGGGGCAAAACACCCCTGAAATAAATATAACCCAATGTCTGACACTCCAAATTATGAAAGAAACCTAATATCTTTGTTCCGTTCCCATCCCCACTCAGCTCTAAGCCCTAATGCAAAAAATAAAATAAAATAAAATAAAATAAACTCATAATTAGGCTAAAAACAGCCAATCCTTTGTTTAATGTCAAACAACAAAGCCAATGAAAATAGATAATAGAAAACTAAACCAAAAGTGACAAAGACAAATTAGTAATTAGGAGAATTCCAAGTACCGCACATAAATAATTTCTGGAAATCACTCAGCTTTGTTGTTCTTTGAAAACTGCAAGAAGAGATTCATTTTTTCAGTTACACTCTAATTCATATTGCTTTTTAAAAGATGGGAAATGTTCAAGGTAAACTGTGAGACTCTAATACATGCAAGTTTAAAAGAGATACCAGACAACTCAAACACAGAAAGAAACAATAAAAAGGAAACCAGGACAGCTGTACAACCCGTCACTGGCACTGCCTGTCAAAGTAGGCCCAAGATCTCCCTCAAATGATGACTGCAGGGCTAAGGAATCCCTGGCTTAAAATCAAACGGCTTCTTACCACATACACACACACATAAAGCTCTCCTCCCCGCCTTCCCAAACTCCCACAACTTACCAAACTCACCTCACTGTAATTTAACTCACTATTTATGATCTGGCAAACTGACAGAGGCTCACGCTGCCCACTGGAATGATGAGACACAGAGGCACTAATTCTATTAGTCTTCCCTCAACTAACCAGTCCTGAACCTCAGTGAGCCCAGCAAGCTTGTTAGTCTGGTTTTTTTGTTTGTTTCTTTTTCTCCCATAGGGCATGTGTGCTCACTGGAGAGAGACAGAGAGAGACTGAGTGAGGGCAAGTGAGAAGTCACCCGCAAGGGGGATGGCCACACCGTAATCCCTTCTCCCCTATTCTCCTCTAATAATTTTCTTTCTTTCTATTTTTTTTTTGGGGGGGGGGAGGTTTCTGTTATAGAGCATGTGCACTTGCCAGAAAAACAGAGAGACAAAAAGTGAGAAATCGCCCCCCGGGGGGGATGGCTACACCCCAACCCCTTCTCCTCCATTCTCCTCTTGGGATCTTGGGCACACATGCACACGCACCCAGCGTGAGCTTAAGTCACCAGGTCCGGGACTCGAACCGTGGTTGACTATATAGGGAGTCCAGCGACATAGCCATTATGCCAACTGCTGGTCCCTCTCCTCTAATGATTTTCAAGTCACCAGGTCTGGGACTCGAACTGCAGTCAACTATGTGGGAGTACAGTGCTTTAACCACTGCACCACCTGCTGGCCCCCTGTTTTGTTTATAAATTTGACATGGCTGTGTCTCTATAAAGGGCCTGACTCTGTGGTAAAAGATGTGCTCGAGCCATCAGGCAGCACAGGCTGCCAAAAGTAGATTCTCCCAATTAGCAATGAACACACCCAACAAGACTACAGTAAGGAAGGGGGCGTGGCAACATCTCATACACCTTTAGATTCAAACACTGGGCATGTGATTCACTGCGGGGCCAGAGGGAATCTGCAAGGTTGCCGAATGCCACCTTGTCACCCATTAATCTATTACCTGGACAGATGGGGAAAGGGAAAGCCTGCCAGGGAGATAAGGTCAAATTTTGGTTTTCTAGTGATCTTTTCTCTTCAATCCATCTATCTGCAAGTTGTGAAAAGAGAAAAAACATGGGAGAAAAAAAGGGAAGGTGATACAGTATTTCTCCCTCTCCTAAAAGTAGTATTACCCAGGAAATTACCTTTGCAGATCAACCACAGAATCAGACAATTAAACCTTACATGGATTTCTATGCCACTGGTGAATAGTGGTTAATAACTTCACACTTTTCTTTTTGTCTCTTAACAAGGAGGGAATGGCACTTTTGAAATCATTACTGCTCTGTCATCTTGGTTCATTGCCAAAGCAAGGAGCTTCAGAACACCTGTCAAATAACACGCAGCTTGTGAAAAAGAAACATATACTGAAGTAGGTTTATATAAAATGTTCACATATGTAGAAAGTGGGACAAATTTGGGTTAACAGAAAGACACTCAATTTTCTGGGGGGTGGGGAAGAACGGAACAGATTTCCAGGACTGAATTTACGTGATTTGCGTCAAAGTAAGAAAACTTAATCTATCTCAGCAGAGATCAGCGGCACAGACATAAGGTCAGTCTGACTGTCGATATCCTCTCAGCCTCAGCCACACTCCCAATGGTTTCAGTAACTAAAAGGACAAAATATGGAGGCAAAATAATCTGTCCCTGCTTTCTTAAATAAGAGTGCCTAGTGCAAATGTACAAAATATCCTTTTTCTTCTTGTTCTGAATATTCCCACCATTCTTATAAACTTAATATAGATTTAAATATCTTTTTTTATATACATCACCTCCACCTCCACCCATCTATAGCTAAAGAAATACTAGGTGAGTGCAACCCAAAGTTAAGGCAAACAAGAATCTGCTATGTGGGGCACAGGGCTTAGCGCTAGGTGGTACACCCAAATGTCCAAAATGTAACCCCTAACAAACCACATGAAAGTGCAGGTTAGAGAGTATGGATGTAATCTGACGTTGCAGCCTTTTTTTCCTTTCTTTCTTTCTTTTCTTTTTTTTTTTTGTTAATTAAAAAAAAAGAAAAAAAAAACTTAAGTACCAATACCATTAGGATGTTGGAAAAGTCATGACGTATTTTTCTGTTTTTCTATGCAGAAATGCATCAAGACTTTTCCAACAACCCAATAGTTTATGAAGACCCATTTCAAAGTCTAGTAATAAAAAAATCCAACATATGGGTGGAAAAGGGCCCAAATTAGACCTGGGGATAAGAAAATTCCACCTTTCTTAATGAAAGAGACCATGAAACTCTGTAGATGAGTTATTAACAGAAGATTCTGAAAGACTGGACAAACATCCCACAACCCCAGGACCATTTCTTCTTGCCGCAGACACCTAGTGGTATTAAGTGTGCGGGAGTGGGGAGCAGATGCTCATTCTCTAACAAAGACTAGTGTGAGTCATCAGGGCAGATGGGCCTGTGCCTGGATTCCCCAAAGCTCAGGTAAGACAAAGATGCAGCAACTACCCAGAAATCTCAGTAAACAGCCAGGGGGACAGAGAAGCTGTCTAAGTGGTCTCCTTGAAGCAGCTTTCTTCTCTTCCACTCACGGAACGCAGCTCCTTTCACAGCAGGACCAGACCTAGTTTTTCTATCCCCAGCTGCCGCTAAGATGGAACATCTTGTGTCCTCCTGAACCTGTACCTTTCAATGTCCCAACTCCCTAAGGGCACACAAAGGCCAACCAGGCATCTTGGAGGTGCTACTTTCCGATTGTCAATAAAGAAGGATAAATTCTGGATTTATCAAGTCTCAAGTTTTAACCATTTTGAAATAAACATTCCATGTTTTCCATCATATGTAGTAATCCAAATCAGGTCTCAGTGTAACCTACTTATCTTTTCAAATGAAACACTGTGTTATAATAGAATAACCATGTAATACAATGCGTATCATATATTATACATAAGCATATATTAAGAGTACCAAGCATATATAATAACCATGAATTATTCTACAAATACTCATACATTCATCACCAAACAATAAGGATAAGTTCTGAGAAATGCACTATTAGGTGATTTCATTGTTGTGCCACCTAGATTATATGGCTCACACTATTCTAATCCCATGGGACCACTGTCACGTATGCGGTCCATTGTTGACTAAAATGTCATTATGTAGCATATGACTACACTTAACATTTTTTGTCCTTGTGTTCCTCTCAAATTACTGAAAGTCTAGTGCACCGTAATCCGAATTGGTTTCCCATGAGCTGATTCCACATTAAACCTTCCTCTTCTCATCTTTATACATACCATCAACACATCTGTCAAGTTTTAGAAAGGATGCAAATGGACAAGCACATATAGATATTTTCTGGTACAAGTTCATCAATGATTAGCATTTAAGATACCATTTACTTCACCACAGTTGCTTCCATAGAATTTAAGGGTACATGAAAGAATCTAGGCTCTAAAATAACTGTTAATTTGTACTAGAGGGATTTCAACTCATCTCATCTAGACTACCACAAATTCTGAGCTAGCAGAATGTGAATGAATACCGCGGAACAGTATGTGTTATCAATTCCGAAGAAATGCAAAAAATGTAGACTCTCAACATCAGTTAAACATGACAATAAAAAGGGAATAAAAAGTTTCTGACTTCAAATTTGATAATGCAAACAACTTCAAAAGTGGCAAGTAATCTATGATCACTGAAAAAGGATACTGCTTTTTTTCTTAACATAAATATATCAGCCAAACTATATTAAACCTTCATTCTAGTCGTAAAAGGAATTCTCATATTAAAAAAAAAAATCACAATGTTAGTAGGTCAGCTGAAGTTAAAAGTAGTCTTAATGGTGGCTATTAAAATTCTGGAGACAGAATTAGAACTCTTCCCTCCTACCACCCACACATTTTCCATGGGTCTGGCCTGGCAAGAAAATTCTTCACATTGCCATTTTTAGGTGATAAAAGCATACATTTTTAAGACTAAAGTTCCCCCTAAAGCAGTCTAAGAAGAGGACAGAAATGAAATACGAGAACTTGCAGTTTTATACCATTTATGCATCATGGTTTCCTTTGAGAATCTCCTCAATGCTACACACACTCTCCCCTCAAGAAGTACTCATAGGCACAAAACAGAAGGTAGGACATGCAACTTCAGAGGCTTCAGAGACCTCCCTGCTACTCTACTTGGGTTGAGAGTTCTCATCTAACAATCTAAAAATAAATTAAACTTCAAAATCTGTATTTTTTTAATATGTCTAAAAGATTGTTTTTCTTTCTTCTTACTACTTTATGTTTCACCAGCTATGTCTGATAGTTAGAAATGAGGTTTCCAATCTTCATACTTATCATTTAGACCAGGGATTGGTAAACTTCTTCTGCCAAGGCCTAGATACACATACTTTAGGCTTTGTAGGTCACTCAGTCTATGTAGCAACCATTCAACATCACAGTTGCAACGTAAATACAGCCATAAACAAAGGGATGTGGCTATTTCCCAATAAAAGTTTATTTACAAAAACAGGCAGTGAAATGAATTAGCCTGTGGTTCAGAGTTCGCCAATCCCTGGAACAGAGAAACAAGTTCAACAACTCCACAAAGAAATAAACAAATACAACTATCTCCCAAACTTACACCATCCCTGAAAATAATTTCTGGAAGGACTTAAGAACTGAGAAAAGTCACTTTCCAACTTTTAGAAGAAAATAAAGGAGAATGTTCATGTTACTGGAGGAAGGAAAGATACTTTTCCTTTTTAAAAAATTTATTTCTTCTATGAGTGAGAGAGACAGAGACGAAAGCACCCAACAGGGTCTTAATGTTCTGATCCACCCACCGTCTCAGTCAGCTCCAGACTGAGGGTGCACACAGGGGCCTGGTGTACTCAGGGAGGTCTCTGGATGCAAACCCAGAACCTTTCCACGTGGGTTAACCTCATAGTCATGTTGTACTGCTGTACCACTATCTGGCCCATGAGGATGGTAATATTCCTTAAGGAAATACTTCGGCATTAACATAGTAAGTTTCTGCACTATGAAAGACCACAAGTGACATTAACAGGCAAGCCACAGGATAAAAAAAGATGTCTATGACACAACTGAACAAAGATTAGCCTTTGAACACCTAATAAACATTAAAAGGGGCTGGGACCAGCAGTTGGCATAATGGCTATGTCGCTGGACTCCCATGTAGTTGATCGCAGTTTGAGTCCTGGACCTGGTGGCTTAAACTCACACCAGGCACGTGTGCATGCGTGCCCAAGATCCCAAGAGGAGAATGGAGAAGGGATTGTGGCGTGGCCATCCCCCCTGGGGAGTGATTTCTCGCTTTCTGTCTCTATGTCTCTCTCTGTCTCTCTGGTGAGTGCACGTGCCCTATAACAAAAACCTCTCAAAAAAAATAACAATAAAGGCCAGTTAGGCGCCATAGTGGTTGAGGTGGTTGGATCCTGCACGTGTGGGATTGTGTCATTTGGGTCCCATACCCTGCAGATGAAAAACCATGCCAGATGTACACATGTGCAAAATTCAGAGAAGAGAATAGAGAAAGGGTGTGGTCATCCCCCCAGGAGGTGCTTTCTCCCTTTCTGTCTTCCTCTCTCTTTCTCCAGCAAGTGCATGAGCCCTATACCAAATTTTTAAAAATTCAAAGAAGTGGGCCAACCAGGTGACATGGTGGTTAAGGTGGCTGTATCCCACATGGCCAAGTACATGGTTTGAATCCCAGACATGGCACATTGGAAAATACACTGGGCACATGTGTATGTGCCAAAATCCTGAGAAGTGAATACAGGAAAAGGGGTTATGGCATGGCCAATCCTCCCTGGGGGTGATTTCTCTCTTTCTCACTTTCTCTGTGCCTATCTGATAAACACAGATGCCCTATAGCAAAAAAAAATTTTTTAAATCAAAGAGGCAAACTTATACAATATAATAATTTCCAGTTCTCTTTAGATTATCCTTGGACAGTGACTGAGACTGAAGTGTTGTAGCTCCACTCAGAAATATGAATTATGCTATTTGATAGAAGAAATTCGGGACCAGCAGTTGGCGTAATGGCTATGTCACTGGACTCCCATGTAGTTGACCACAATTTGAGTCCCAGTCCTGGTAGCTTAAACTCATGCCGAACATGTGTGTGTGCATGCCCAAAATCCAGAAAAGAGAATGGAGGAGAAGGGATTGCGGCGTGCCCATCCCCCCCTGGGGGTGATTTCTCACTTTCTGTCTCTCTGTCTTTCTGGCGAGCACACAGATCCTATAGCAAAAACCTCTCCAAAGGAGAAAAAAAAAAAAAGAGGAAGACAAACAGAAGAAATTCACTTGCTACAATAATTCGCAATAAAATCTTATATACTGCTTGTGAATGTGCAAATTTCAGTCCTAGAAATACACTAGAGGGGCTGGTGGGTGGTATCGTGATTAAAGGCACCGGATTCCCACATGGCCAACTGTGGTTCAAGTCCCAGACCTAATGGCTTGCTTTCTCACTTTCCCTTTCTCTCTCCCTCTGTCTCTGTCTCATCAAATTTAAAAATAATAACAAATGGAATTAAATAAAAATAAATAATTTTTTTTTCTTTTTGAAGAGGTTTTTGTTACAAGGCACGTGCGCTCTCCAAAGAGACAGAAAGAGACAGAGAGACAGAAAGTGAGAAATCACCCACCAGGGGCGATGGCCACACCGCAATCCCTTCTCCTCCATTCTCCTTGCAGGATCTTGGGCATGCACGCACATGTGCCCAGTGTGAGTTTAAGCCACCGGGTCTGGGACTCGAACCATGGTCGACTACATGGGAGTCCAGCAACATAGCCATTACGCTAACTGCTGGTACCCCCCCCAAAAATGATTTAAAAAAAATAAATAAATACATTAGGGAAACTTTCACAGGTGATGTTGCCTTCTGTACCGCTGCTAGTAACAGCAGAAAATTAAAAACAAGACCTTAGAAACTTAACAATGTGGATGATGGGAGAGTAAAAGATACATTATGCTTGATTTACTTACTGAAATATTACAGTTGACATGAAGGAATCAAATCTAAAGATGCATCAAGGTGAGCATACTAAAAATATGCACAAAGTAGAATTCTCCCCACTTTGTTTTTTTACAAACTGCAAAAGGATGCACCATGACACATGAATGGTAAAAACTTTGAATACACCACACATGTACATACATATGTTATAAAAGCAAAAACAAAACTAAAACAAAACCCATGAGCAAAATGGCCAAAGTCAATGCCGACAGTAGTGTCCTCTGAGGGAAAGGAAAAGAAATGAAAGCACATGAGGAGGAAATGGTCTTTAGTTGTCTCTATAGTATTTTATTGCTTTTTCATCTTTTTTTGTTTTTAGAAATATTTTATTTAACTTTATCTACTTATTTTTAATTTGACCAGAGAGGGACAGAGTGAGAAAGAGAGAGAGAGAAAGTGACAAAGCAAGCTGCCAGGTCCAGGACACGAACCATGGTTAGCCGCATGGGAATCCAAGTGCCCTTAACCACCACACCACCTGCTGGCTGCAGCTTTTCATTGTTCTTAAATTAGGTTATATATATATATATATAAAAAAAGATTGGGAAAGTAAAATTTTTATGTATTTCTAGGTAAAGATGAAGAACTCCTTTAATAATTAATTATAAGATTCTCCATATTCACTTTCTCCTATCACGGATAGAAACAAAGGCTAGAGGCCCAGTCCTGGGGCCATTTCTAAGGGCTCCTGACAGGTGCATCACCAAGAAAGCCCCAGAGAGGCTTGCCCAGATCAATGTTTGCACGGGATGATTTGGATACATTTTCTAAATGCACAAAGTTCAGCTCCAAACATAACTGAAAGCTAGGCAGTCTACGACCAGCTGACGACCTGGTGGCAAACACTCATTTCAGCCTACCGGGTGGAAAAATGAAAATGCACAGGATCTACACCAAAACAATAGAGTATACATTCTCTTCAAAATCCAATAAGGAATCTAGCCCAAAAACTGTTTTCTCAAGGACACAGAAATAACAGAGTAAAGAAATAAAACAACCCAGATGTCAATTACTCTGTAAAGAGAAATATCACCATTACACTAAGAATTATACATTGAGTATGCTCTTAGGTATATAGTGCAGTAAGTTTTCAATCCCTCATTCAGAAATTAACAAATTCAAAAAGGCAAAATTATATATCAAAATCATTTGCCAATTCTTTTTAAATTAGCCTCTGATACTGTGAATGATGGAGTCATATATTGTGGATCCATAGCCAGAGATATGAATTTATTATAGTTACTTGATAGAAGTATTAGTTTGTTATGATAAATTAAATGACTATACTTATCAATAAAACTTAGAATTTTAAAGTCATCAGTATTTTAAACACTAAGTAGACTATTATAATCATTTGGGCTAGTTTTAGCCTTCTTTAGTAGTTCCAAAATTATTAAGAACCTAAAATGTAGACAGATTTGTCACTAAATGGTCTTCACTATTGTTCACTGAATAAAACCCTTAATTGATTAATGATCTCAGGGTGTCTATCGCCATCTAGTGAACAATCACTTCAATTACCATTCCAGACACTTGACAACTGATACTGTTTTCTTCCTGGCTTAAAAATGTGTCCATCCGCTACTGTAAGCTTGCCCATTTCCTCTTTCTGCCTCTCTACACATGCACTGAGAGCAAACACAAGTACAGATGGTATTTGTATAGATCTACTTTTGAGTGCCTATCAACAAAGTTTCCTATTGCTTCTCTGGAAACACTGACTTCATTATTTTTAAGTAACTTGCACCACTGTGAGGTCTCTCATACAATTCCTTCACCATTAACTAATTCCTCTACCACCGAGCAATTAAAAACCATGGAAGAGTTTAATTGTGAAAGATCACACCTGTGAAAAGACAATATTGATGCCTATTTGACATAACTATTAGCACTTTTATTATAAACCTGTTTTTAAAAGTACAATTAGTAATTGTTCTAAGTACTCTAGCAGCCATAATACATTTGATTACAGAAATTATTAGGTCACCAGAGCCAAACCTGCATGATTCCAACAAACTGAGCACACACAAAATAGACTTAAAAAATAAAGGAGAGGGGGGCTTCAAGCCCTCCACAGACTACTTATTAATCCATATCCGAGTGTAAAATTGTATAATCTTTTGCAATGACAATGCTACTAGGTTTCCTTCTCACTAATTTCCAACTGAACTTAAGTCTAATTTATCTGACAAAGACTTTAACTGCAAACAACTTCTAGGACATTCGGGTTAATACA
This sequence comes from Tupaia belangeri chinensis, assembly GCF_000334495.1. NCBI lineage: Eukaryota > Metazoa > Chordata > Mammalia > Scandentia > Tupaiidae > Tupaia > Tupaia belangeri. Next base: position 565,832 of record NW_006160117.1, on the reverse strand, counting down.
TTATCTTGGCCACTGTATCTTATTACCAAAAATACCAGTTTAATAAGTTACAGAAGTATTCCAAAATCTAAGTAACCTCACTCTCATTTTACAATTCATTATTCCTCTCAATAATTGAGATGCTTGAAAATCTCAGACTTAATAGTATATATGGAAAACACCAGAAAACCCAGAGAGATTATCACATAAACTATTTCCATCCGTCGATGCTAATAATTACCACCAATATTTCAACTATCAGCTTTATTTTAGGAAATAATTTCTGTAGTTGTCCTTGGACCTTCTCTACAATAAGATTTCCAGGGAGCAACTGTGAAATTATTATTTCTCATTAACTTTATATTACTTAAAGGCCTACTTTCCACAGATGTTGTATTTATCATTATTTTTGGAAAGGAGCAAAGGGGAAAGTAGAAACCACAAATTTAAGTCACATATGATTATTTCTAGATTTGCCAGAAATTCTTTGTTTTTTAGTGGGGACAGCAGCATGTTTTTATAGTTTATAGCGAGGATGTGTTATATTTTATACAACAGAAAAATAAAAATCGAGCTTGAACTCCCTATTAAAAATCTAGCTAAACAAAAATATTGCCCTTAAAACACAATGGATTAGGGGAGTGGGGGAGATCATTGGACAAATTTGGGGCTTATCATTATCAACAGTGCCCTTTTAAGCTTGTGGATTTCTGAGCCAATGCAGAAAATGTAACAACAGGGATTTCCCAACAGCAAGAGGCACTCTCCAAGGGAGTAAATTGTCAACTATTGCCTCTCGTGAGAAACTTAAGAGTAACCTTGATCCAATCTCAATAGTCAACCCATGTATTATCACCCAGTTGGGGCATAGTGAGTACATTTCCTAATACAAAAATAAGATGGTATTCTATCAGAAGCCACTGGATACATATATAGAAATAAAATTTAAATAATTTTGAAGTAAACTTAGCCTAAGAAACTGAAAAGATCCTTTCTTCACTTCAACTAGCCCCTAAAACACCTCAACCTTTCTAATATAAAAAAGGCCCTTGTCTTGGGGAGAGTATATAAAAAGATGATCCTTCAGAAATAAGGGGCAGATTAGAAAGCAGAACCACACTCATGAAAGACCTAGGATGGAGGAGACAACCCTAAAATAGAAAAGACTTACAGTTGGGAAGATATAGACTCAAATTCCAAATGGCCCCTTGTTATACTTTACCTCTTTGAGTCTTAGCTTCCTCATCTGCAGAATGGGAACACTATTACCTGGATCAAAGGATTCTGTGTGGTTTTACTGAAACAATGAGGATGAAAGCTTCAAACACATTGTTGGTTTTCAACGTGTTTGTCTGTCCTTCCTCAATATGCCCGAAGGCAAGTCTCTAACACTGGGCTGCCCACAGAAGAGTGGCTGAACATCCTGATGTGTGTCTTACACACCGGCTACATCTGCCCAGCTTCTAATACAGTAGCAACTAGCCATGTGGGGCTACTTAAATTTAAATTCATTTTAACAGTAATTAGAGATATCTAAAATTCCAGTTCCTCAGCCAGTTGGCACTAGTCAAATAACAAGTACTCAGCACCCACTTGGCTAGAGACTACTGGAATGGATAGCCCAGGTAAAGAACATTTTTATCACCTTAAAGCTCTACTGTACAGACCTGGTCTGGACCCTACAGCAGGGGCCAGCAAACTTTTTCCTAAAGGGAAAAAAAAAAAAAAAGGCAAGAAGGTAAATACTTTGGGCTTTCTGGACCATGCAAGCCTCCATACTGACTACTCAGCTCTGCTGTTACAACACAAAAGCAGCCATAGATGTTACTTGAACAAATGAGCCTCACTCTATTCAATAGAACCTTATTGATAAAAATGGTAAGGGGCCGGCAGGTGGCGTGGTGGTTAAGGGCACTGGACTCCCACATGGCTGACTGCCATTCCAGTCCTGGACCTAGTGGCTTGCTTTCTCACTTTCCCTCTCTCTCTCTCTGTCCCTCTCTGTTTTTAATTATTATTATTTACTTACTTACTTACTTGGCTATTTAAATAAATAAAATTAAATTAAGTAATTCTTCAGAAAAAAAATAGACGGTAGGCCGGGTTTGGGCCACAGGGCATATTTGCCCTTCCCCAGCTCTCTGGTATTCTAAGTGCAGACCCCCAGTACAGCACTCTACCCATTAACCACTAACTATCACCCTCTAAGACTGAGCAGTCTTCAA
>NW_006160117.1:548936-563612 GCF_000334495.1 Tupaia belangeri chinensis | reverse complement strand
AAAGAGTAGTTTTAATAGAGTTCAATACAACTTAATATCTAACATAACTGTTCATTTACAAATTAAGAAAAATCCACGGCCCTATGGTAAAAACCACAAAAAAAATTAGAAAAAAGAAAAGAAAAATCCATGCATATAGTACTAATGTACATGAAGCTTAGAGCATTCGCAAAGCAACAGTGCCTAGACACATTTGGTATCTGGCCCATCTTTCTGAAGACAGTAACTCTCAGTATACCTGATATATTCCTGGAATTCTGGATTTACACATCCAGCTGCCTACTTAAGATGCCTGGAGCTCTATTACTCATCTCAAAGGCAACACTTTCAAGATACAATGCTTAATCTCTCTCTCCCAGTAGGGTACGCCCTAGTAAAAAAAAAAAAAAAAAAAAAAAACCACTAGTTAACATCCTGATTCCCACCTTTCCGTCACACTGCAATTAAATCAATCATTAAAAAGAAACAGGTTTCTTATGTCATTTTAGGTCTCGTTCATGTCCCCTTTTCAAAAAAGCCTTCCCTGACCAATATAAACTAATCAAGTAAACACTCTCTAGTTCACCACCCTGTTTTAACTGTCTGTGGAACATTTACTTCCATCATATTTTCTTGGTTATTTCTTATATTTGTCCATTCAGTTATTTACAGTTTGTCCAAACTATCTTTCCTCCACCCTATATTCCCAATCCATTTCTGCCCTACTCCTCACCCGCCAGGGTAGAATGCAAGCCTCAGGACAGCAGGGATCTTTTACGTCGTGCACAACACTCTATCCTCTGTGCCTAGAACAATGCCTTGCATATAGGAAACAAATACACACATATCACACTGAATCGACAAATGAATGAATCCTTATTTTCATGTCTATTTGTCTTCAACTTAACCTATAAAAAGGGTATTCAAAGCTATATAACCATGTAACGAGCTTGAGTCTCACACACAACAACATATAGAGTTAACAATGCTCTCATATTTAGAGACGTGAATATTTTTGCGCCATTTACCTCCCTTCCTTTGTATGTCACCAAGGCAGCCAGTGGTTTGGCATAAAATCTGCTGTAGGAAAATCCCAAGCAACCGTACATACTGTTGGCTGTAAGCTTCAAAGCCTTCTGTCGGATGTCATACTGCAGGTGGTGCAAGGACAGAAGACAAACAGTATTTGCAGATTATGCATGTTAGGTATCTTTCTAGATCACCAATGAAATTCAATATCCCTGAATACAAAGGGACTCTTTTTTGAATTTGTTTTATAAAGTAAAAATTACAGAACATGGGGCTGGCAGGTGGCACAGTGGTTAAGGGCACTGGACTCCCACATGGCCGACCACAGTTCCAGTCATGGACCTGGCGAGTTGCTTTCTAACTTTTCTTCTTTCTTTATCACTCTGTCATGCTCTGATCAAATTAAAATAAATAAATAAATAAATTTCGATAAAATAATTCTTTAAAAAAAAAGTATAGAACATGATTGTTTTGTTCCAACAGAGAAGATTACATTCTTTTGTGTGTTAAATGTTTCTTCTCTTTAGCCCTCCTGCCTACCCTCTACCACCCACTCCCCTCTCTTACTGTCTCTGGTATCTATATGAAAGGAATTCTTAATATACTCAGCTAGCCTCCCAGATCAATGATTTCCTAACCTCCTAGAAACAAGTAAACAGACTCTAAAGCTCCCAGGAGTCAGGAGAATCTTACTAAGATACAGCTTTTGCAAATAAAGGTGCCTCCCATTCTGAGGCAGTCTAGTATTTTGGAATGGTGGCCTCTCCCAAAATGGAAAATTAGCACTTATATTTTTGTCAAAAGCATCCTGTTTATACCACTCCTCAATAATCAAATTTTAAAAGCTGAGACTGTCACTCACGCATCTCTTAGTGAAAAGATATACCTGAAGAACAAGGTCTGGGTTTAAATCTTGCTGTTTCATTAGCTGTTTGACTTGTTTTCTCCGTTCTACCAGTTTCCGGATCTCTCTGGGCAAAATGCCCATTTCGAGGCTTGGATCTGGCAACTCAGGGATCTGTTCTTGTTCTCCATCCTGAGAAAGACACAATAGAAATGTCAAAAATGCAAACTGATGTGAAATAAATTTCTAAAATAATATTTGGTGGGAGTTCTACCTCATGATCACATCCTGACAAGCTATTTATATTCTTATTTAAGTAAAAGTCAACATGCACGGGTGATAAGGAAGAGCTGACATGGTTAGAGAACAAGTCAATAGTCCCTTCTTTTCTCCCAATACTATTAGCCTGTCATTCCCAATATCTCTCACTCCTGTAGGACTCAAAACTTTAGATTTCATTTAAAGGGATGAATTTTTACATGATACTGTTATCCTATCCTCCCTTCAACAAGGCTGGGGAGCAATGCATTTTGAGAGACTGTTTACAGTACAAATGCTGGAGCCAGCCAGTAGTGGTTAAAGCAGCTGGATTCCACATGGCCAACTGAATGGCTCAATTCCTAGACCCACTGGCTTGAGAAACACACCAGGCACATGTGAATGCATGCCCAAATTTCCAAAAGAAATGGAGGAAAGGGAACCAGCAGTTAGCGTAATGGCTATGTCTCTGGACTCCCACGCAGTCGACCGCGGTTCGCGTCCCGGACCCGGTGGCTTAAAACTCACGCTGGGCGCATGTGCGTGCGTGCCCAAGATCCCGAGAGGAGAATGGAGGAGAAGGGATTGCGGTGTGACCATCCCCCCGGGGGGTGGTTTCTCGCTTTCTGTCTCTATGTCTCTCTCTGTCTGTCTGGCGAGCGCACACGCCCTATAGCGAAAACCTCTCCAAAAAAAAAAAAAAAATGGAGGAGAAGGGACTGCGGGTGTGATCATCCCCCATAAAGGTGTCTTCTCACTCTCCCTTTTCTCTCTCCCTATTTCTCCAGCAAGTACGTGTGCCTTCTAGCAAATTAAAATTCATTCATTTAGCCATTAAATATAAACACTAAAACAGACCTCTAGGATTCAAAAAACAAATAACTGGGACCAGCAGATGGCGTAATGGTTCTATCGCTGGACTCCCATGTAGTCGACCATGGTTCAAGTCCCAGACCTGGCAGCTTAAAATTCATGCTGGGCACATGTGGGTGTGTGCCCGAGATCCCAAGAGGAGAATAGAGGAGAAGGGATTGCAGCATGGCCATTCACCCTGGAAGGTGATTTCTCGCTTTCTGTTTGTCTCTGTCTTTCCAGTGAGCACACACACCCCATAGCAAAAATCTCTCTAAAATAAATACGTACATAACCAGCAGCTGAACTATTTTAAAGCGTTTGCACTACCAAACAAAATACTACCAAAGTGCTATAGAATTTTAAAACTGCAGAGAATCAGAGCCATTATCGTAAATGTTTTACACTAAAAGTAAAAGGCTAAATACTAAATCAGCAAATTTCTTTTAAGAATCAGGAGCACATTTAAATTTAAATAGGCCATGACATTTCTAAAAGTTAATACAATATATATTCCTTAGCATTTATGTAGTACTTTTACCTATAAACTGCTTTGCAACCAGTGGAAGAATAGCAACATTTTAGAAAAGCAACCAGCAGTTTTCCTCTATTTCCTGTACAGCAGGAAAAGCATTAGACCATTTTTTTCCCAAGCCTCCATTAATTCTATTAACTGGCTGCAAAGAAAAGCCAGGAACGTTTGCCCTTTCAAAGGTTCAGAATTAAAAATAAAGCTCTGGGCTTAAAGCAAATCAAGTCAATGCCATGTGATAGCCCAGTCTTTACAAAGTATCTGATTTTACAAAGATCAATATCTTCAAATGAACACTCTTACAATAGTAATAGGGACCTATTGTTTTCCAATATAGCAGATGATGATAGCAAACCTATTAAAGAGATCTTGGTACACATCACAATTTATTTACAGTGACTACAGGATTCAGACAAGAAGTAAACTGAAAAGATCTGGAGTCAGGAAATATAGAATCCATGCCCTAGTTCTACCATCACTACTAACTGTGTGATAGTAACTGTTCTGAAGACCAAATGAGGTACTGCACGTGGAAATGATCCTGAATTTATAAACTGCTACATCTACAGTATTTCTTAGATGACCCTCTAAGCTCCCTTCTAACTCTGAAATGATTGTTATGTATCCAGAATCCAAACCGGAAAGCTCCAATAAACAAAATGGTGGTGGGAGTGGGCTGGAGAATGATAATGATCACAAAGCAGGTACAGTAGCAGGGCAGGGCCCAAAGACTATCTATCCATCAACACACTCATGGGACCAGCAGATGGCGTAACATCAGATGGCATAATGATTACATTGCTGGGGCTCCCATCTGGTCAACTGCAGTTCAAGTCCCAAATCCAGTGGCTTCAAACTCACACCAGGTGCATGTGCATGCATACCCAAGATCCCAAGAGAAAGGAGAAGAGATTGTGACATGGTCATCCCCAGGGGGTGATTTCTCACTTTCTCTCTTTCTCTGCCTCTCTGGTGGGCACATGTGCCCTATAGCAAAAACCTCTCTTAAAACAAAACACACACACACACTCACTACCTTTTGGGGACATCTACCAAATACCTTCTCTCTAAAATGATCCCCTAGTCCCACAGAAAGATCCCCCCTTAGCCACCAGATTTGTATTCTTCTGGTCTTAAATAATGGAACCAGGGATGGTCACCAACCTAGACAAGCCTACTAGATTCTCTTTCCTGGCAATATGGAATTTGGATTGATTAACAACTCTCAGGCATGTGGTTGGAACTAAAGGGTATGATAATTCAAGAGCTAGAAGGCAAATAGATATTTTCTGTCATGTATACAAACAGAAAAAAGAAAAATACAAAAAAAAGAATAAATAAAATGTCTACTCAACACACTAGAATATTATTTAGCAATACAAAAGAATGAAGTACTGATAACATGCTACAATGGATGAATCTGGAAAACAGCATGCTAAGTTAAATTAGCCAGATATAAAAGGCCCCATAGTGGGACCAGCAGATGGCATAATGGCTACATCACTGGACTCTCATGTAGTCGACAGCAGTTTGAGTCCCAGACCCGGTGGCTTAAACTCATGCTGGGTGCATGTGCATGTGTGCCGAAGATCCCAAGAAGAGAATGGAGGAGAAGGGACTGAGGCATGGCTATCCCCCCTGGGGGGTGATTTTTTGTCTCTCTGTCTCTTTCTGTCTTTCTGGCGAGTGCATGTGCCCTAGAGCAAAAATCTCTCCAAAATAAATAAATAAAAGACCCCGTATCATAAGATTCCATTTATACGAGAATGTCCAGGACACACAAATCCATACAGGCAGAAAGATTACTGGTTGTCTAGAAGTAAGAGGGAGAGAAGGACAGATATAGAGGGAGGGGACAGTTAAAAGGTTTCTTTGGGGAATAATGAAAATATATTAACACTAATTGTGGTGATGGTTGCAAATGCTGTGAATACAGTAAAAGGCATTAAACGGCCCACTTTAAACAGGCAGATTATATGGTATGTGAACTATACCTCAAGAAAGCTATTCTAGGGCCAGCAGGTGACACAGTGGTTAAGGCACTGGATTCCCATGATTGACGGCGTTTCAAGTCCTGAACCCAGTGGCTTAAAAATCACACCAGGCACATGTGCATGTTTGCCCAAAATCCCAGGAGGAGAATGGAGAAGGGATTGTGGCATGGCCAGTCCCCCTGGGGGGATAACCCCTCACTTCCCCTCTCTTTGTCTCTCTGTCTGTATCTGTCTCTCTCTGGTGAGCACACGTGCTCTATAGTAAAAACCTTTTAAACAAAAAAGCTTTTCAAATAAGACACAGAACCAGTCTGAATCTCTTTTTACCGAACACTCCTTTTTGATCACTAAGAAAGGATAATTAATGTTTCCTTTAAGAAGAAAAACTAGAATGCTAACCCTTTTGGTTCTCTTCCTTCTTTGATCATATTTTTTTTATTAATTAATTAATTATTTTTTTAAATTCGACCAGAGAGAAAGAAAGTGAGAAAGCAAGCTGCCAGGCCCAGAACTGGAAGTAATTTATTTTACTTACTTTACTTACTTAATTTATTTTTATTTGACCAGAGACAGACAGAGAGAGAGAGAAAGTGAGAAAGCAAGCTGCTGGATCTGGGACTCAAACCATGGTCAGCTACACGGTAGTCCAGTGCCCTTAACCACCATGCTACGGGTCAACCCCTCTTTAAGGAATATTTTAAACTTCAATTTCCCTGCATTTTTAAAAATGTATTTCTTTCTTTCTTCCATAAGTAAGACAGACAGAGATAGAGAGGCACCCCCACAACAGGGTCTTCACACCACAATTCACCCTCAGACACAGCCACGCCCAGATCATAGGCATATGCATGTCTGGAGTGCTCAGGGAGGACTCTAGACATGAGCCCAGAATTTTTCCACCTGGGTCTGCCTTGGAGTGTTCACTGCATCACTACGTAGCCTCACTAACCTCATGTCAAGAACCCTCAGTTGAATACAAACCTCTGTAACCTTCTGTGCCTCTGAAGAAACTCTTTGCACTGTCGTGAAACAAATGTTAAATTCCTGAATGATGGAGGGATATAAACTGTTGAAGTCCAGGAGCAAAATGAACTTATCATAAAAACCTGAAATTAAAAAGCCACATAATGTTATTAAAAAGTCTAAAGAAAAGCAGAATTGTCAAGACATCATATGAGAAGTACATTAGAAACTGTATAATACCTAGCTAGCTATGAGGCAGACAAACGGGGAAAAAAGTTGACCACTGCTCCATAAAATGACTTAGAGAGAATACCCACACATCACAAAAGAAGAGAAAGGAAAAAAGGATTCCGTCTTTCCTTAAAACCAGCTACAACCACTCCTTTCTCTAGCTCCCCCATAGCATACCACTGGAAGGGCAAACATCTTTCCATATAGATTATTTTACAGAGGTGTCATATCCAGTTTTAAAAAATGTGAAATTCAGGACCAGCAGATGGTGTAATGGTTATGTCACTGGACTCCCATGTGGTCGACCAAGGTTTGAGTCCCAGACCCAGCAACTTAAAACTCACACTGGCCATGTGTGTGTGCATGCCCAAGATCCCAAGAGGAGAATGGAGAAGGGATTGCAGGGTGGTAATCTCCCCTGGGGGGTGATTTCTCACCTTCTGTCTCTGTCTCTCCAGTGAGTGCATACTCCCTATAGCAAAAATCTCTCCAGCCAAAAAAATGTGAAATTTTCCTTCAAACAAGAATGTCTTCCCAGCTACTCTCCAAACCCAAATAAAACTCCAATGAGTGAGTGTGTTTGTGTGTGTATATATATATTAGTATTAATATTCATATATACACACAGACACATATATATATATATACACACTTTACTTTAACAACTGAGAAGAATAAAATGGGCAGCCACTTACTTGTACACAAACTGTACTAAATATCAGACGACAGACATATATATAAATGTCAGTAGTGGAACGATCCACCCCTTTTTACTTGCAAAGGGTGAACAGAAAGCTAATATATTTCTCTAGGACATTTATAAAGAGTTATCTTCACTTTGAGAAGAAACTGAATAAAAGTCAATGTCCACTATTAAGACAATAATAACAACTGCAAACATGTATTGACAGTTTCCTCTGTGTCAGGCACTATACGAATCAACTTATATTTGATTTTAATTTTTATTCCTTAAATCTCCCTTTGGTAGATAATATTCTTATCTCTGTTTTACAGAAAAGGAAACTGAGGATTACAAAGGTTAACCAAAAGACAAGAGTCAGAACTGAAAGTCAGACATATCTAGCACTGAGGTATTACTGCTCCATTTCATTACAATAATAAAACTGCTTTTGCCAAAGATATTTCCTATTCAGAGTTCAAGTTACTTGACAAAATTCACATTAATTCCTCCACAACAATGTAAATACCCACATACTTAACACTGCTACTCAACTCTATATTAGAAAATAATCAAGATAGCTTTAAAAAAAAAAACAAAAAACAAAGATTCATTCTAGTTCTGTGTACCACAAAACATCTACCTTACCATTCATGATAAAGGGGAAAATTATTTTCCTGTTAAAGTTCAATTTGGAGGTTATTGTCTATACCTTTTTTTAAAGAACTATTTTATTTAACTTTATTTATTATTATTATTATTATTATTATTATTATTATTTTCCAGTTTGATTAGAGACAGAAAGGGATAGAGGAAACATGAGAAAGCAAGCCAGCACGTCCAGGACTTGAACCACGGTCAGCCATGTGAGAGTCCAGCCCCTTTACCCACCACACCACCTGCCAGGCCCACTGTCTATACTTTCTTTAACTTAACTGTCTAATTGAACTGGTCCTAACACAACGGGTAGAGGTAGAGCCCATCTTGATAGTGTGGACAGAAGAGGAGATGCTCCTACCACAAAATAAATAGCTCTCCATATACTGAACCAGGAGTAGGCAAACTAACCCTAACCCTGATGATCCAATATTTTTCTGTTTTTCTATGTAAAAATGCATCATGACTTTTCTGACAACCCAACATGTGCAGATCAAACCTAGCCTACTGTCTTTTTATACTGCCCTTGAGTTAAGAGTCATTTTTAAATGGCTAGAAGAAATAAAAAACAGAACAGGCCCGGTTGTGGTGGTGCAGGCAGGAGGATACCATTGTGTGATACTGGGGCAACGTAGGAAGGCCTGAGGTTCAGATCTCAGGTTGACCTGAAAACACTGGGCTCATCAGCAAGCATATCAGCCAGAACTAGCAAACCTGGGATCCTAGCTGGCTGGAAGGCTGGGGGAGCATAACAGAGTGGCAAGATGAAAAGTATGTGAAATTTAAAGTCATTGTCCATAAATAAAATTGTATTGGAATACAGCCAAAGAAAAGTTCACATTGATTCCATGTCACATGACTGGCAGACATGATTTTCTATGAACAAAAGATAAAAATAAGGTCATTCTGAGTCTTATTTGCTGCCCTATAAGATATAATCCAGGTCTTCTGGTTTCTCAAGTCTAGGTCTACATTAAGGAATTCCTTAAGGCGGAGCCAGCAGGTGGCACGGTAGTTAAGGAGCTGGACTCCCACATGGTCAACCACAGTTCAAATCCCAGACCCAGTGGCTTGAAAATCATACTGGGCACATGTGTGTGTGTGTGTGCCCAAAATCTTGAGTAGAGAATGGAGGAGAAGGGACTGAGTCTTAGCCATTACCCCAGGAAAAAATTTTCACTTTCTCTCTTTCTCTTTTTCTCTCCCTCCCTCTGACAAGCATATGCACCCTATGCCAAAATCCTAATTGATTAACTAAATATATAAAATAAATTCCTTAATACAATGGGTAAACTAATCCATTGCCCAGGACTTACCAACTTTGGGGTCCAAAACTAAGCCTCCAGCATAAGCTGCTTTTTTACGTCCTTTCTTGTACTTATTGGTATCCCCATCAATTTCTTCATCTTCATCACCCTAATATCAAATGAAAGATAACTTCACCAACCAGCAACTAATTAACTGATGAAGGAGCTTTATGATTCCCTTTTTTCCAATTGCAGCACTCAGTTCTAACAAATATTATTTACCTTTTGTTAGTGGTCTACCTGTGGGGAAAGATATGTTCATGAAACCAGATGGACAGCCAATAGGGTAGTTTCCTACACAAATACTACAGGCTGAGTATCCCTTATCCAAAATGCTGGGGAACAGAAGTGTTTTGAATTTCAGGTTTTCTCGTATTTCAGAATATTTTCACATACATAATGAGATCTCTTAGGGATTGGACCCAAGTCTAAATACAAAATTCATTTGTTTCATATATACGTTATATGGACACTCCTCATTTAACAACCTACCTGTTTAACAACCACTAGGGCCAGTTCTCCAGTGGAGAATCCCCTTTCTCAGTCTTTGTCTTGTTTCCACAGTCGATTAGTATTCACTAAATGAAGAGTTCACAATCATGTAAGACTACAAACTTTGTTTCTAAATTTACACTTTATTGTGAACCCATGGTAGTATTCGGAATAAATACAATCAGTTATGCCAGATTTATATTATCATGTTATATATCTAATTGCTTTCTGGCCCACAGCAAATGTATACTTTTTGTATGGATAAAATTATATTATTCTAGTTTGGTGTGACACAATAGCTATGGAAAAATATATACCCTATGGCACCATGACACACCACAAGACATCTGTCTTTAAGTTCCTTACTTATCGACCAATTTAACACTCTAGTGGTAGGAACAGAACATGGTCGTTAAGTGAGGGGTGCCTGTATACTGTATAAGGTACTATAAGTTATATATGCTATATATAGCATACTGTAATTTTGTACAATATTTTTGTATTGCGGTGTTTTGATTGTGACCTGTTCTATGAGGTCAGATGTGAAATTTTCCACTTCTGGCGACCTGTCAGCACTTGAAAATTTCGGATCTTGGCACATTTCAGATTTCAAATTCTCAGAATAGGGATGCTCAACCTGTATATCTCTGAATTAACAAATAAGCAATTTCTATTTTAAATGTTTCCATGAATTCACAGAAACTTCACATTTTTAAATTAGTGGATACTAAGAATATAAAATCTGAGATTGTAAATTGGTCCTCTTAAATTCACTACTCTACATTCATGATGTAAAAACACTAAATAATTCCTCCAGGAATTATAATTCTCATTCTCATTATTACTATGGTCCCTACAAGAAGTATGCCCATATATGGAAAATCAATTCCCAAGTAATGTATTAATGGCGAGAAGAAAATAAATTCCACTGAATTAATATTCCCTATACCAATTTTGATAACATGCATAAAACAAGCAAATACAAGTTTAACATTCAATTTTCGTTCTGAATCAACTACATCTGATAAAACAGTAGCTAAGCTGAGTTTTAGTTCCAATGTGATGGAGGATAGCTAGGAATCCAATTGTGGTGACCTGAATCACACTACTACAGAAAAACACAGCACAAAAATACTCATATATCTAAAGGAATAAAACATTTAACTAGCATTTAACTGAGAGCAGGACCAAGATGGTAAAACATGCTCCATTGGGGAGGTCTAATGTCTCCCTAAAATAATATACATTACAAATAATTTTGCCTGTACAGAGAAAAATGGAGAAGAAAATGACTGCACAAATAGAACAGAACAAATCAGATGCAGTTTCTACAGTACACAGGGGATTAATTATTTTGGAAACAGATGCTACCAGAGCAAAGCGGAAATAGCTAGCCAGGTAACAAAAAGAGGGGGATAAAAAAAAAAAAAAAGGGCAAAATACTATACAATGTTGGACCCACCAGTTTTTGCTGAGGCTTTCTGAAAATCTGCTTGTCAGGCACGATATAGTTGTTTTCATAAAAAGCATGAAGTAACAAGAACTCGTTACGCTCGGATCGTCCACCCATTAGTGTCCTGGACTATTAAATAGAAATTCTTTTGTTACCTTGAGCTCAAAATTACAATGAACAAAAGCAACTGAGTTGGTAAATATAATCACAGCATCTCTTTCAAAACTTTAACAAAGACTCTTTTTTAAAAAAAGGTACCAGGACCAGCAGATGGCTAGGTTAGGTCATTGGACTCCTTCCCACATAGTCGATCACAGTTTAAGTCCCAGACCTGGTGACTTAAAACTCACGCCAGGTGGAGCTGGCAGGTGGTGTGGTAACTGAGATGGCTGGACTCCCACATAGCTGACCATGGTTCGAGTTCAGAACCTGGCAGCCTGCTCTCTCACTTTCCTTCTGTCTTTCTCTGGTCAACTTTAAAAAAATAAAATAAGGGACCAGCAGATGGCATAATGGTTAAGTTGCTGGATTCCCACATAGTCAACCACAGTTCAAGTCCTGGACCTGACAGCTTGAAACTCATGCCGGGCATGTGTGCGTGCGTGCCCAAGATCCCAAGAAGAGAATGGAGGAAAAGGAATTGCAGTGTGGCCATCCCCCCAGGGGGTGATTTCTCGCTTGCTGTCTCTCTTGTCTCTCCAACAAGCACATGCACTCTATAGCAAAAATCTCTCTCTTAAAAAATAGTAAAGTAAAATAATCACAATAAATAAACATTTTTAAAAATTATTAAAAACAAAAAGCTCACACTAGGCATATGTGTGTGCATGCCCAAGATCCCGAGAGGAGAATGGAGGAGAAGGGACTGCTGCGTGGCCATCCCCCCAAGGGGTGATTTCTCGCTTTCTGTCCCTCTGGCAAGCACAAACACCCAATACCAAAAAATCTTTTTTAAAAAAAGGTGCCAAAATATTTTGGAAGTTGTTTTTATTCATTATAGTTAAAGGACACAAATCAAACTGAAAATACTGACAACTTGGCTATTTCTTTACTCGCAAATGGACCACTCCATGAAACAGACACATCCAGATGTTACAGAGATGATCCTTATGTTCGCTCAACTTTCAACATACTGCACCTGGCATTCCTCCCCTTCTCTCAACCAGTTCTTCCTTTTACAAAAGAAGCCCAGATTTCAGAATCCAACTTACTCATTTTACAAGCATGCATTTAGACTCATTATCATATAACAACTACCCCAAGCAAACACTGAATCCAACAGGAAATGCTTTTTCCCCCTTTCTAAGTTAAATTTACCATAATGTTCCCAGCGATGTTAGTGATCTGCAATGCTAATGGAAGAACATTTAGCTCACACATGATCTGCAAAATGAACCTGGCATCTTTCCAGGTGTGCTCCAACAGGTACAACAGATGAGAAGGTTCACTGTACAGAAAGGTAAGAAGGAAACAGAATCAAGTAATTAAAAGAAACAATGACTATAATCAAAACTTCATAAAATATTACAAGGAATTTTTGGTGTAAGTAACTAAAGAGCAATGGCACCTCAGCTCAGGAAATAATTTAAAATAAGGTCGGTATATAACTGGGAAATCATTCTTATCACTGACAATAATCCCCTTCCCCAAAAACAAAAGGAAAAAATATCCCACAAAGATAGAGTGAAGTAATCTGTTAACTACAAACCTATAAATTACCTAAACCCTTTCATTCATTCCATCGAATAGATATCGCATGCTCACTATATACCAGGCATGGACTGTGCCTGAAACAGATAAAATCTTTGTCCTTCCTTGTGAAGTTCATGTCCTCATGGGGGAGATAGAGCATAAAAAAGAAAAAGGTACTTAATATATAGTATGTTAGATAACGCTAAATGTTACGGAGAAAAAATTAAGAAGCAAAGGGAATATTAAGTATCAAAAACAGAGATTCCAATTTTAGTTAGGGAAGGGACAATGGCTTCACTGAGACCATCCTCCCTGGGGGTGATTTCTCGCTTTCTGTCTCTCTGTCTCTCTCTGTTTTTCTGGCGAGCGCACGCTCTCTATAGCAAAAACCTCTTCAAAAACAGTAATAATAAAATAATAACAACAATAATAATAATAAAGAAGACAGAACCAAAAAGATTCCTTGCCGGGTCTACTGTGGGATATCAGAGAGAGATATCAAGAAATCTCAGAGGTTTGAAGCTAAAGATGATTTTAGAAGTTACTAGCAGTAGCAGAAAAAAATATATAGTTGTCATTACTTTAATAAGGAGAAACTCATAGGAAGAACCTAAGGTAAAAGAGCAGGAGTTCAGTCTTAAATCTGCAGGTAGGAACACTGAGTCTGGAATTCGGAGAGTGGTCTAAGGGGGGAAACATCAAAAGCCACATGGTATTTAAATTCCTAACACTCAGTGGGATGCCCTAGAGAGGGAGCATAGTCAGAAATAAGCAGTAGTTCCAAGGACTCAAGAGGAATGGGCAGTCAAGAATGAGAAATAGGGACCAGCAGGTAGTGTGGTGGTTAATGTGCTGGACTCCCACATGGCTGACCATGGTCCGAGTCCTGGGCCAACGGCTTGAAAATCACACTGGGTGTGTTTGCATGCATGCTCAAAATCCAAAGAGGAGAATGGAGGAGAAGGGATTGAGGCATGGCCATAACCCCCCACCAGGGGAGGTGTGATTTCTCACTTTCCTCCTCTGTCTCTGGCAAGCACACACACCTGAGGAGTAGAAAAAACCTTATTTAAGAAATAAGCAAACAATACCTCCAAATAACTGAATGACTGCTACGTCTTTATATTTCCAAACTATCTATGCTAACTCTTGAATAAATGAATTAAGGGTAGGAACCTAAGTTTCATGTCAATTTCCAAACTACTACTAGGAAACATCAAGATAGAGCTAAGACAGGTTAAGGAGATGAAGATAAACTGATCATATTAGAGTAACTGAAGAGGTAAACCAGTTTGAATAATAATAGAGATGTAGGCACTGACATGAAGACAGAAGATTTCCTCTCCATAGCACCACTGGCATGTGCTCCTCCAGTCTAAATGTGGTTGTGGCATCCTGCTATTGCTAAGTTCAAGACAAACAAATTCTGAAGTATCCAGGCTCGTACCTGTACATATTTTGTATATTTTCCATTGGGATTACATCTCTTTCAGTTCTCAGAATCTGCTGAACGAGTTCAGATAAATGGTAGCTTTTACAACGAATCAATTCCTTTGCTGAAATTTCCACATCACAGATCATTCGGCCACAAGTAGCATTCCTTTCACCAAATCCACTCCGACCCTAGGAAGCAGGGACACAAAAACAAATCCATGAAAAGAACAGACATAGAGAACTTTTTTGTTCTCATATGCTTTAAAGCTGGCCCCCAAAT
>NW_006160117.1:542258-548905 GCF_000334495.1 Tupaia belangeri chinensis | reverse complement strand
GAGACCATCTTTCATTCATCTACCACACTGCTGAACATTTACTATGTATCTGACAAGGTAGGCAGCCACATGGGATGTAGCAGGGAATAAAACAGGAAAGATCCCTGACCTTATCTGAGGTATATAACAAAAACAGGTATCACACCTAAGATATTACAGCTTTAGGAGGTAATTAGTATATGGAAAAGGAGAACAGTCGAGCAAAGTGAGGCAGATAAGCATTGTGAACAGCGTAGTTGGGGTAGACCCCACTAAGATGCTATATAAAGAAAATCTTGAAGGGGTACACAGTTAGGAAAACAGGTGTTTGGATGAAGTGTTAATAACGACTCTACCGCCTAAAAGATACGAAGAGGAAAAGAAGCAAGAGCAGGGGCCCCAACTCTGATCTGCAGCAGCAGAATCCTCTGAAGAGTTTTATGAAGGGGACAGATTCCTAAATTCTCTGATGAAACAACGTGCCCATTTGATATATAAGCTTCAAGTGACAATTTCATGCACTGAGCATTATCAGATTCAGAAAGAGGGTGCTTAATACACAAGTCACCGAAACCTCCATACATGAAGCATGCATGCAGAATGAAAAGTACATGGGTTTTAAGAGTCAGATGGGCCTGGGTTCCAATCTCAGTTCTTTCTCTTACTAGATATGTGACCTTGAACATGAGGTTACCATATGCGAATACTTATAAAATAAAATTAGGGGGTCAACCTCACAGCACAGCAGTTAAACACTGCAGAGGAAGCTGGATCCGACATGGCCAACCAGAATTCAAGTCCCATCCCCAATGGCTTGAAAAACATGCCAGGTGAATGCACATGTGCCCAGAAATCTGAAAGGATATAGAATTCGAGGGAAAAGGATTGCAGTATGACCAGGCTTCACTGAGGGGTGTCCTCTTCCTCTCCCAAGCATGCACGCATGCACACCCTCTAGTATACATGCAAACACACAAACATAAATATAAAAACAAAAACAGAGTTGCTGTGAGAGCCAACTGACACAGAGTCCACTTAGCCCCTTGCCTTCTTACGCATTCAATGCTAGCTCCTTTCCACTTTCTTCCCATCTTTCCCCCGAATGATAACAATGATTTCTGATTTCGGAAGCCTGCATTCCTTCCCTAAGGGCTATCGCTTTGGTAATGCTGAAGTGGAGGTGATATTAAAGTGCTTTCTTTATTCACTATTCCTAGGCTCTAAAAGCTGATTTTTTTTGACATATTGGTAATATATTACATAAAAAGTTAATATTCAAAACAAATAAAAAACCTACCCTTCAGAAAACCAGTAACTGCAAGGGAAAAGTACAAAGGACTTGGATAGATATTTTTCAGAAGAAAGCATAGAAATGGCCAATAGGTATATGAATAATCTAATAGCTGATTTTTTAAAATATCAGTGGCATGGGGCCAGCAAGTGGCATGGTGGTTAAGGCAACAGACTCCCACACTGCAGTTCGAGTCCCAACCCAGTGGTTTGAAAATCACACCAGGCACATGTGATGTGTGTGCATGCATATGTGTGTGTGTGTGTGTGTGTGTGTGTGTGTGTGTGCCCAAAATTCCAAGAAAGAATGGAGGAGAAGGGAATGCATCATGGATGTACCCCTTGGGGCAAGATGTCTCACTTTCCCTCTCTCTGTCTCTCTTTCTCTCTCTGTAAACCCACCACAACATGACAAAATCCTAAAAAGTGGCTTTTTGACAATTAAATGCTAGATTCAAAGGAAAAGACATTCAGTGCCAAAGTTAAAATGCACTGAAGTCCCTATCAGAAGATAACCAATTCCTATTCACAAAAGCACAGTGTTCACGGTAGCTATTCCATATTAAAAAGCCAAATAAAGAAGCAAGATTTAGAAAATTATTATTACCCCAAGTTTTGGCATGTTGGATCGCTTCAGTCGACCTATCTTGGACCAGTGAGGAACTTTGCACACATTAATTCTCTGCAGTAGCAATTCCAGTTCAAACCCATAAATA
This sequence comes from Tupaia belangeri chinensis, assembly GCF_000334495.1. Classification (NCBI taxonomy): domain Eukaryota; kingdom Metazoa; phylum Chordata; class Mammalia; order Scandentia; family Tupaiidae; genus Tupaia; species Tupaia belangeri. The sequence continues at coordinate 546,920 of NW_006160117.1, read as the reverse complement.
TTATGACCCTAGTCAGGAAAAGAAGGCAGCCAATAAAATTATAACGAACACAAATTAGAGGATTTATCTTCATATATACAGAATTTCTTTGCCCTTTCTTTCTCTGGTCTCTAATTGAAGACATCATGAGCTTACCTCCGATTGGGGGTCCCTTCTTCTCCAGGAATTTATTCATCAGCAGCATTCATTAGCCTTGACATTAACAACGCTGCTAAGCAGATTGCTGGAATAAACTTTATTTCATCCTAATTGATGCAAGGTTCATAGGATGTCTTTTAATTTGCAACTCATGCCTCACAGTCTCAGAAGCGAATGCAAATTTTAATGTCCTATACTTTTAAATGATCAGTAAAAGCTGTATTAAATGATTTCATTTGGCTTACTCAAAAACAGAGAACCTGCCTGCACTGTATGACAGTTTACAAAAGACTTCTTAGAAAACGGAGGATCTGATCTAATTTCTTCAAACACTACTGATGTAGACCAATGTAGAATACCACTCAATAGTTTAAACAAGAAACTTGTTAAAAACAAGGGAACAAAACAATATAGAATAGAAAATATTTTTAAATGCAATCAGATTTTCAGTTAAGGATCATTTCCAATTGCTAACATACAAATAACATGGTTCACGTGTCTATGCTTATTAAAAATTAGATTTTGTTTTTACAAAAATACAGATCAATAAACAGAATGAAATGTTATTCATTTTAATTGAAAATATATACTACTACTACTTAGGGTAGTCAAAATCATGGAGACAAAAAGTAGAATAGTGTTACCAGGGGCTGGGAGAACGGGGAGTTATCATTTAATGGGCCCAGGGGTTTCAGTTTTACAAGCTGAAAATGGTTCAGGAAATGGATGGGGGAGGTGGGTGTTTGTGGTTGTTTAAGGTTATGAATGACCCAAGACCACTTTAAAATGGCCCAGATGATTAATTTCATACTCTATGTATTTTACTACTATATCCACACACAAACACACCCACTATATATTTATGGTGGTTTTGTCTTTTAGCTAAAAATATCCAAGATGCAAAGGACATGAGCAAGTCTCATTTTCAAATTACCATGCCTGGTATCAAGGCCCCAAATCTAGGTCAGGATTCTAACAAATGACTAAATTTCTCACGCACAGACCTGGCCCTGACACCTTAAGCCAGGCCAGGTATCCTAGGCTCTGCAACATCCCCTTGGGGTCCGAGACACTGTTATTGGAGGCTGGATGAGGGCCTAGTGCTGAACCAGAGCATCATGATGCAGCACTAAGAAAAAAATCTTGGAGCTTTAAAGATGGGACCTAAAATATCACAAGGGAGACGTGTACAAGACACCAGTACGGCACTCAGGGTGTTAACTATACCATTGCCAGAGAAGGTATCCAAGAGAACGTGGAGAAGGATATGGCATTTTGCAAGGCTTGGATGTAACCAAATTACTGATATCACACTTAAAAGCATTTATAGCCTCTCTTTCTTAAACACAATATAATGTGATTGCTCCATTAACCCAGAATAAAAGACAGAAGGAGGGATTCCTATCAAGAAACCTACAAACTAAGGAAAGCTAGAACATGTATAAAGCAAAAGATTGCTTTGTGACTCTTAGAAACTGGAGTAAAAACAAGTCAATGAGTTATTAACTCTCCCTGACTAGGGGGAATACAGCAGGCCATCAAGAGAAAAAAAAATGCCTAGCTCTGAGTTCTCAACAGAAGATGTCAAAGAGATCCACTGAGTTCTTAAAATAGTTTTATGATTTATACCAAACCAAGTGAATTAATTAACTCCCTGGACCAGTATACTGGACCACTAAGCCAAACTTCTGGAGATACTAACAGTTTACACACATGTACTTACTGATGTGGTGGTCTCAAAGTGTAAATAACTGGAGTATCCCAAACCAACAATTCATGGATCACATTAGAAGAAAACAAACTATCTTGCAATGATGGGCTAAGATGTTCCCCAGGTCTATTATCTAAAGTATAGCAACTCCCCACCAGTCCACGAGGTCACTTCACTCTGAAAAGATTCTCTGCTGCTCTGAAGTACCCAAAGAGTCAACCTGCAAAGAACTAAGGAATAAAGAACTTCCGCCCCACATGATCAAACATCTATCTACTCACCACAATGACGTCAGGGTCAATTTTGTGAACTTTTGCAAGGAAAAATCCTAGCAGTGTTCTTTCTGTTGCAGCAACCTCAACCTTCACGTTCTGTTTGATAAAAACACATCAGTCATTGACTCTTCACTCTCGAGTAGCTTGGCTTCTTATTCAATCAGAGTAAGACTTTTTAGGGTTAAAAGAAACCATCCATTTCCAAACTAAATGCAGCAATGCGATTCCTGATTCTAGGTTTTGCAGTAATAATTGCACAAAGTCTCTGAGGAGCTCATTCTAGTAATAAGCATGTGAATAAAGCAAAATTTTAAGTGCTGAGCAACATCAAGTGCAGAAATGTCCCTCCACAGGGACATGCTTGTGCATCTGGACACATTTTAGAGCATATGAATCAGAGGATCTATCAAAAACATCACTTACTTTCCTATATAATCCCTGGTAGAATTCACTGTTTATGTATTTACCATGCAAAGAAATCCCAAGGACTGTAACAAGTAATCTCAAATAGTAGTATAAGAATTGATAAATAAGAAACTAGATGAAAAACAAACAATTTTAGAATTACAAGTGTTTTAAGTATTAATAAAATCTATCTTCACACAAAAGACTTCCACTTGGATTGCTGAATATAAATCAGGTATTCAAAAGAGTCACTCTTATTTATACTCTCTTAAAATTGAAGTTGATAGTCATATGTTTTCTACAACTAGCTCGGTAAAAAACAATGTCGTGTTGACTCTCATGAAATCTTCCTAGGTCATTTTACTTAGCTAGGTAATTGAGAGCACTTCAGAAATAATAGCGTAATCCAAATGTAGCCTCCGACTACTTGACTCCTGAAGCCAATTGAAAATAAGCAGAACCTGACGAGGCTTCCTTCTAACTCTTAATTTTGTTGACAGAAGACATTTCAAAAACAAAACAAACATAAATTTAGTATCGCCGTAATTTCATAAGAGAAACAAAAATTATCTAAGAAATTCTTTAGATGGAATACATTTTATCTGTGTGAAAAATGCACTGTATTTTACTATTCCCTCCCCTCTCCCCTCCCATTTTATTAAGGACCTATGAAAACTTCTTCATGGGACATATCGGGAGCTGAGGGATCACTGATCAATTGTGGCTAAGCCACCTCAACCCTGCCCATACATGCTAGCCCACACCACCCCTGCCAATACATGGTATTTAAGAGACAAATCTTCCCAACTTCACTGGGCTTCTCTCAATTCAGGAAAGGGCTTCATTTCTGCAAAACTGTAAGCATATGACCATGCATTTTGGAAGGGCTTCCAATTAAGATATCTGAAGGAGAGTTTGAGCCTTCCATCTACCAAATACAGTGTAGATTCCACTGTTTCCAGGTGATGAGACATTTAAACATTGTTAACTAATGCTTCCCATTACATATCTCTAATACTTCTTTAATGGGCTAATGCCTCAGTCCAAGCTAGCAAGAATAGATCTAAAAATATATAAACTAGCCTGTTTCTTCCAGTCTATACCATTCTCCTTTTTCTCTTTCCGAACAAATAAAAGCTTCTAATTTAAAAGGAATAAACAACGAGTTCTTTACCTTTTTCTCAACAAGTTCTTTGAAAGCATATGGAAAAATACAGTCCTTTAGTTTAGAAACAACTGTAAGAAGGAAAAAAATAAAGATTCCAATATCCATCTTAGTCCAATTTCAGGCACACATACACTTCATGCTTCTAAATAGAAATTGTCTTAAACATATAAAAATTCCCCCAGGCTGAGACCAGCAGGTGGCATGGTGGTCAAAGGCACTGGATTCCCACATGGCCAACCACAGTTTGAGTCCCAGACCTGGCAGCTTGCCTTCTCCCTTTCTCCCTTTATCTCTCTCTGATCAAATTTTAAAAAGAATGGTAATAGATGGAATAATTCTTTTTTAAAAAAAAAATTCCCCCAGGGCAGGATGGTGGTATAGTGGTAACACAAGGAGGTTGAGCCACATGGAAAAGTTTCAGGCTGTTTCCAGAGACCTCCCTAAACATGGCTAGGTACAAGACCAGCTGAAGATGGTCATGATATGAACACACTGTTGGGTTCATTGTCTGTGTGTATAAACCTCCCTAATCTCTAAAAAGTTAAGAGGGTAAAGTATTTTCACTGGTCATGTTGCTAGACCTTAAAAGAAAAGCCAAATATAGAACCCCAAGTCCCTAAAACTCTTTTGGTTATTTTTTTTTTTAAGTTTTTAATGTGCCAGAGGGCAAATAAAACATGTGATCACCAGAGAGAGACAAAAAGACTGGGTAGGAGGAAGAAAGCACCTCCCAATAGGGTGTGGTCACACCAATCCATTTTCCATTTCTTATCCTGTCAGAATCTGGGTTATGCAGGGAACCAGCAGTTAGCGTAATGGCTATGTCTCTGGACTCCCACGTAGTCGACCGCAGTTCGCGTCCCAGACCCGGTGGCTTAAAACTCACGCCGGGCACGTGTGCGTGCATGCCCAAGATCCCGAGAGGAGAACAGAGGAGAAGGGATTGCGGCGTGACCATCCCCCCT
>NW_006160117.1:525347-542248 GCF_000334495.1 Tupaia belangeri chinensis | reverse complement strand
CTGGGAGGTGATTTCTTGCTTTCTGTCTCTATGTCTCTCTCTGTCTGTCTGGCGAGCACACGTGCCCCATAGCGGGAGAAAAAAAAAAAGAATCTGGGTTATGCACACAAGGCACCCAGCATGCTTTTCAAGCCACCAGGGCTATAATTCAAACTGCATTTGGCCATGTGAGATCCAGCTCACTAGGAATCGGGGGACTGGCCCTGAGGTGGAATTTTAGAATGTTATCAGTAAAAGAAAATAGTTGAAGCATAATTTTGACTCAGAAAAAGACTAGCTCGACCCCAAAAGAGTAATCATTGGAACGAAAAAAAGATACCAAACTGCCTCCAGATTTCTGCTCCTGGAACAAAGTAAACGAGCTGAATAGGTGGCAACCAATCCAATAAAACTTAATTTCCACAGCAGGGGGAAAAAAAGGGACTTTAACAATATGCACTAATACTCTTGAAAAACAACTTTTGAAAAACAAGTTACTGATCCAACAGCTGGAGAAAACGAAGAAAACTCCAATCAAGCCATTAGGAAACCAGCTTTACAGTACATACCACAGAAGTGTGACTGAAAGGGAGGCTGTGGGGCTGCTTTATCTAACGCAAAACTGTGATGGACCAAAGCCACCACTGCAATAACCTGCAAAGAGAGGAGGGGAAATACCACTCATCACAGCACCTACTATACAGTCTCCATTTTCACTAAAGCCAGCAAGAAGGTTAAAAGGTACACATTTTGGTACATAAGAATACTTTTACCTTTTTATTATAAAAATACTTAAACAAGAAATAGAAGAAAATAAACTCCCACTTCTAGTTACAATTAGCAACTTATGTATATCCCTCCCTACTTCTTGCCTCCCTCTAAATTTTTTAAGTTCTTTCCCTTCAAGGTTCCTTCCCCTTCTTTCTTCTCTTCCCTTCCTTCCTTCCTTTCTCTCTCTCTCTTCTAGAGACAGGCAACCTCAACAATCTCTTTATGTCGTGATCCACTCCCAGCCTCAGCCTGCCTGGCATGCACAAGGAGGCCCCAGGATGCAAACTCAGGACCTCTCCACATAGATCTAGCACGACACAATGCTGCATTACCACTGAGCCACCATATGTACCCAACCCTGCCCCAGATAATTTTGAAAGAAAACCCAGACCAATCATTTTATCTTGAAGTAGCTCACCAAGAATCTCTAATACAGGGCTTCTCAACCTCCACACTACTGACATTTTGGGCCAAATGATCCTTTGCTATGAAGGCTGCCTTATGCTCTTCCGGATGTTTAGCCGCATTCCCAGCCTCTACCCACTACACACCAGCAGTACCACCCCTCAGTCCCCTCCAGACATAGCCGAATGTTCCCCCAAAGGCAATATTTTCCTGTTAAGAATCACCACTGTAATACAGAAGTTTTAAATGTAATTAATATACAATGATTTCAACTAATACAATCAGCAGTAGCTTCTTTTTAAAAATTTTATCTGCTACTATTATTTATTTTTTTAACCTGACCAGACAGAGAAAGAGAGAGAGAGAAAGGGAAAGTGTGAAAGCAAGCCACCAGGTCTGGGACTCGAACAGCGGTCGGCCACGTGGAAGTCCAACACCCTAACCACCACACCACCTGCCACTTCCCAGCAATTCACTGCTTCAAGAAACTTGGTTGTTTGACCAGTAGCGCCCAATAGTGTAGATTCCACTATCGAAAACTCAACACTGTCATTTAACACATTCTTCTGTCTCTGTACAGCCTGTAAAGTTACATCAAAAGGCTTGATCAAAACCAGTTTCAGGGCCTGGCTCCGTGGCCTGATCATTGAAATAGTCAGACCCCACATGGCACACTATATTGTTCGAGTCCTAAACCTGGCAACTTGGGAAAAATGCTGAGCATTTTTGTGCATACATGCCCAAAATCCCAAAAGAAGGGAGATATGGAGGAGAAGGGATTACAGCACGACCATGCTCCAGAGATGGAGCGCTTTCTCCTTGCCTTCTCTGTCTCTCTCTGGTGAGTACAAATATCCTCTAGCACATACATACACACACACACCCCAAATTAAAAAAAAAAAAAACAACAACCGAGGTTCAGTTTTTTGGCAAGAATAATTTAGAGGTGCTAGCTATTACTTCTACCAGAAGGCCTGGGCGCATGTCTGCTTATCTCTCCTTTAATGATATAAGCAACCACTGCTGATTGCTGCCTAGATCCAGTGAGTTCACTGGGGATTGCTAAGTGGTAATATTTCATTTTTCCTTGATCATGTGTCAGCTGGAAACCTTCTATGAAGAGAAATTTTCATCAATTTGGAGGCCCTCGGGTACAGTATTATTCAGAAAAGTCATGATCAGTGTTTCATTCAACCCCGGTATTTACCAGTTTTCAAAAGCATGAGTTGCTTCTCTAGCTACCTTCATAAGTGACCGAGGTGGTGGTGTTACTGTTGACGGTATTATGAACTCATGGACTTGGTATTTCAAATCTGTTGCAGTTATTCTTATGCTCACACTATCCCATCTTCGGCCAGTAGGAAACTCTTCAAGTTCATTCCTGAGTCAACCTGACATATCTTTAGTAGATTTTTATATCGTCCTTGCTCTGTGATATAACAAGATGTTCCAAGACTAATCCTAGACATCTTCTGCCCGAAACCAGCCACTTCTCCTCTGAACCCTATTTCTTTCATTGGGAAATGGCATGTGGAAACCTCACTCGGGGCACTAGGGGATGACTACTTTATACATTTTTAGCTAAGAACTAATTGAAGCTTTCCTAAACACATATCTCTTCACTATATCTATTGACTGTATTTATTAATCAATGCTCAATTTAAGAAAAAAAAATGCTCAAATTAAAAAAAAAAAAGCAAGTGAAAATACAGCCAAAATCTGTTTTAAAAAAAGATACCCTGGGACCAGCAATTGGTGTAATGGCTACGTCGCTGGACTCCCATGTAGTCAACCGCGGTTCGAGTACCAGACCCGATGGCTTAAACTCACACCAGGCGCATGTGCGTGCGTGCCCAGGATCCAGAGAGGAGAATGGAGAAGGGATTGTGACGAGGCCATCCCCCCCCAAGGGGGTGATTTCTTGCTTTCTGTCTCTCTGTCTTTCTGGCAAGTGCACATACCCTATAGCAAAAATCTCTCCCCTCCAAAAAAAATGATTCCCCATGATGTCATTAAGGATTTGGAAGAAGACATAAAGAAGCTCCCACTGACCAAAATGAGATGAATATAAGCCTCAAAAATACGTAACGACAAAAATAAACACATTTCGGATCAGCAGATAGCATAATGGTTACATTGCTGGACTCCCACGTAGTTGACCATGGTTCAATCCTGGATGCAACGGCTTAAAACATGCCAGGCACATGTGCAAGTGTGCCCACAATCCTGAGAGGAGAATGGAGAAGAAGAGGGGGTGGCATGGCCATCCCCCCCAGGGAGTGACTTCTCGCTTCCTCTCTATCTCTCAGACGAGCACACATGCCCTATAGAAAAAAATCTCTCTAAAAAATAATATTAAATTGGGGACAGCAGGTGGTGTGGTGATTAAGGACACTGGACTCCCATATGGCCGACCGCAGTTTGAGTCTCGGACCTGGTGGCTTGCTTTCTCACTCTCCTCTCTCTCTCACTCTGTCCCTCTCTGCTCAAATAAAATAAATAAATTAAGTTAAATAAAATAATTCTTAAAAAAAACTTCTAAAAAATTAAATTAATTTAAATTAAACACAACCAATTGACAAATACATATAAAATCCCTGGGCGCTTAATGATAGTCAAAGGGGAAGTAAAAAAAAAAAAAAAACAAAAAAACAAACAAAAACAAGTCATCTCTGCTGATGTTACTGGGTATGCCAATGGTATTACATAAGAAAGTGTGCATGTTTTGAGATAAGCACACCGAGGTATACAGGGGTAAAAAGATATGGTGTATAAGACTAACTTTAGAATACTTCAAGAAGAGGGTCCAGCTGGTGGAGTGGGTGGTTAAGGCATCTGGATCCCACATGGCTGACTGTAGTTTGAATTTGGACCCGATGGCTTGAAATACACACAGGATACACATACATGCACGCCCAAACTTCAGAGAGGAGAATGGGGAAGACGGATTACAGCATAGCCATCCCGCGGGGGCTTTATCTCTCTCTCTCTTTGTAGCCATCCTATAACAAGCACATAACAAGCACAGACATTCTATGGCAAAATTAAAAATAGTAATAAAAAAATTCTTTAAGGGACCAGCAGTTAACATAATGGCTATGTCACTGGATTCCCATGTAAGCGACCACAGTTCGAGTCCCGGACCCAGTGGCTTAAACTTGGGGCAGGCGCGTGTGCGTGCATGCCCAAGATCCCGAGAGGAGAATGGAGGAGAAGGGATTGCGGTGTGGCCATCCCCCCTGGGGGGTGATTTCTCACTTTCTGTCTCTCTCTGTCTTTCTGGTGAACTATAGCCAAAAAACTTCTCCAAGGAAAAAAAAAAAGCTTTAGTTCTTTTTTTTTTTTAAAGCCTCAAGAGAAAAAAAGGCAGGGTAGATAAGTAAGTGTGATAAAAATCTTCCTACCTTAGGACCAGGTGGTGGCACAGTAGTAACACAATTGTGCCTACATGAGAAAAGTCCTGGTTTTGCAACCTGAGACTTCCCTGAGCAGATGGGGTACACCTGCATACCTGTGATTGGGTGGGCTGAAGCTGGGAGTAAATTGTGGTAAGAGCCTGTTGGAAGTGCCTGTCTCTGTTTCTCTCTCTCTCTCTCTCTCTCTCTCTCTCTTATGAAAAAGTAAACTATTAAGAAAAAAATTTTTTGCTACTTGCTGAATATGAGCGATCAGTATAAATTCACTGTATTCATCTGTGTCCACTTCAAGTTCTCCAAACTTTCTCTTCCAAAAAGAACTTTCTTTTTAGGTTTTTGCCATAGGGTATGTGTGCTTGCTGGAGACACACACACACACACACACACACACACACACACACACAGATAAAGAAAGAGAGAGAAGACACCCTCAGGGAAGATGGCTACACTGTAATCCCTTCTCCTCCATTCTCTCAGGATTTTGGGCATGTACGCACACCTGTCGGACATGATTTTCAAGCCACCAATTCTAGAACTCAAAATGCAGAGTTGGCCAAGTGGGATCTAGCACCTTAACCACCATGTCACCTGATGGCCCCAAAAATAAAAACCTTAAAAACCAAAAATAAACATAATTCTAGCAATTTGTCTTTTTTTCCCACTCTGTCTATCTATCTATCTATCTCTATCTACCATTTTATTTTGACCAGAGAGGGACAGAGTGGGGGGGGAGCAAGCCTCCAGGTCAGGACTCAAATAGCAGTTGACCATGTGAGAGAGTCTAGCGCCTTTAACCACCACGCCAACTGCCAGCCCCAATACAGCAATTTAAGTCTTAAAAAAAGAACTGGGCCAATCTCATAGCCTACTGGTGGTTAAGGGAGCCAGATAGCACATGGCAGATTATCGTCCAAATCCTGGCCCAGGCAGCTTGAGAAACATGCCAAACACTTGCGCGTGCATGATCCAAATCCCAGCAAGATGGAGAAATAGAGAAGAAAGTACTGCAACATGACCATGCCCCACTAGCTAGTGCTCTCTCCCTCTGTCTGTTTCTCTCTGGAAAGCACATGCACTCTCTAGCAATTAAAAAAAAAAGCCTCCAATGCCAGACAAATTCAATTCATTCTCCAAAATGGAGTTTGGTAGTGAGTTAGTCTTTATCTTCCAAAAAGAACAATTTTCCTTTGCAGAAAAGCTGTAAAAGTATAGGCAAGTATGCATCTAAGGCATAGGTATGAAATTTGTCCTATTTCTTTACCTCATTTTGATGGTACTTTGCATTCTGCATTGTCTTCATGCTGAAAGACATCACCACAAGTGGAGGAGGCCCAACGTCCTTAATTACATTCACCAAGTCTGGTTTCAAAGCTATTGCCTCAACTTTACACCAACTGATTGGCGGATTTAAGAGCTCTTAAAGAGAACAAATACAAAAGATCAATAGTTATTTACTGAAAAAGATAAACTATTAGAAATAAGACATCTGCAAATAACTGAGATATTATTCAACCCTGTCTTCTAATAAGAAGACCAGAAATCTAAAAACAAGCCATATTATTGGGTTGTATGCAAAATCTCATGTGTGTGTACATATGTTCACTTTCCCAAGGGAAAAATAAATACAAAGCTTGGGACAAGCAGATGGCATAATGGTTACATCGCTGGACTCCCATGTAGCTGACCATGGTTTGAGTCCTGGATCCAGTGGCTTAAAACTCACACTGGGTACATATGTGTGCATGCCCAAGATTCTGGGAGGAGAATGGAGAAGAGATTGCAGCATGCTCATTCCCCCTGGGGGGTGATTTCTCACTGTCTGTCTCTCTATCTCTATCTCTCTGTTGAGCACATGAGCCCTATACCAAAAATCTCAAAAAATATGGGACCAGCAGATGGCATAATAGTTACGCTGCTAGACTCCTATGTAATCGACCATGGTCCGAGTCCTAGACTTGGCAGCTTAAAATTCACACCAGATGCATGTGTGCGAGCCCAGGATCCTGAGAAGATAATGGAGGAGAAGGGATTATGGCACAGTAATTCCCCCTGGGGAGTGATTTCTCGCTTTCTGTCTGTCTCTCACTGTCTGGTGAGCACATGTGCCCTCTTGCAAAAATATCTCAAAAAAAAAAAAAAGGAAAGAAAAAGAAAAACAAAACATAAACATAGCTTTTGTCAGATTCTCCAAAGAATCCAGGACCCAAAACAGGTTAAAATTTAAAAAATGCACTGCCATGGAGAAATTATCAAATGTTTTTAAGAGATTTCACAAAGACTAAACAGTATCGAAGATGAAAACACTGAAAAAATGTGTCAAGTAACAGACCAAACAACCCTATCCATACTGGGTGGTGATTCTCCCCTCCTCCAAAGGTCCACGGCTCACTGTGGAGAATAGCTGGATGACATGAGCCAGGTTGGAAGCACAAGTGATCAACAGCGTAATGACGATGCACCCGAAACAGCTGCCTGACGTAACAAAGGCCTCCCTCAAACTAAACTGCCAGGCATTATGGGCAAGAAAAATCTCGAAGAAGCAAAACAAAAAGGAAAGTGGATACATACTGTTTCCCAACCTTTTGGCTAAGACCAAGTACAGAAAAGGAACACACTAAAATAAACAGACCTTTTCTTCACCTTCCCTTTAAAAAAAAAAAAAAACTATATCAGCAATCTATTTAACATGCTAAGAGGAAATTTCTCCTTACGTGGATTTTTTACTTCGAGCCAACAAGGTCCTTTGATCTTTCTGTTCATCAAGAACAGTTCCAAGCTGGATGTGTTGGTCCCAAACACATGAGAAAAAGTTTCTCCTTTCAAGTCCTGAGGAAGCTGTGGCCCTTCAGCCTAAAAAAGACAAAAACAAAAGCAAACCAAAAAAACTCCTTTTTTTTAAACTATTACTTCACATTTTCCAAAGTCTATATTTGAAATAAACAAAAGCCTCTCCATGCAGCACCAGAAGAAACCTCTTTGATATATATGAAATGTAATTTGCTGCAAATGAAATCCAAAACAATTCACAGTAGGAAACAAAAACAATTCACAATGACAAAATAATGCATCTTGATGACACCCATTAGAAGAAAAATAGGCCAAGAGGCTCCCCCAAAAGAGAATTTCTGTCCAGAGCTATACATGCTTCACTGATAAAGAATAGCCAAGTAAGTACTACTCCGTTAGAAGAATAAAAGCAATAGAGTGGGATTCAGTGAAAATGCTTCCATGGTACTTTTCATCACCACTCTCAAAAACATTTCTTAAAAGTTTCCCTTTTCCAACATCATGGGATCAAAACACTAGAACAGAGGTAAAAAGAGGTTAAGGTCCAGTTAATTAACATCCTGCAGCAACGACCTTGCCTGTCACAGGAGCAAGAGCAGCACTATGGGGATGCTACTGACACTCCTCTCTCACCTTCCCACTGCTCATAAGGGACACTTCAACAGACTAATGATGTCCAACTCCATCATGTGGCATTCATTCCACTTGACAAACAGTCGTGCTGTTTCAACTTATTTATGTAAAGATGCATACTTGAAAGCACAGCAAAGCAGTATAACCTGTAGTCTATGTACTTAAGTTAATTTTATCCATTTCAATTATTCATTACTAGAAGTCCACCTCGATGAACTGTGAGCTACCGGAGCCCTGCCAATGCTCCTAATTGAAAGTCAGTTGAAAGTTCAAAAAGAGAAAAATGTCATTCTCAACCAAAACCCAGTAATTTTCTTTGTTTGACTTACCGAGTATCTAACTTCCAAGTACTCAGATTTTTCGGGGACATCAGGTATCTCAAAAGCATAGTTCTTTTCCACTATCTAAGTAAGCAGATATTTTTAAAAATCATTAAGACAAAAACTTTTCACAAATTAAATTGACAAGTGTTATATACAAAATACATAGGATTATACTTAATCATCTAGAATCTAGCATCCTTATGGAACACAAAGGTAAATAAAGCCAAAAGACACTCTTTTTCTTTTCAAATGGGACTAAAACACCCAGTGACAAAATGCTGGAAGGATTTCTTTTAGACACTCCAGAACTTAGAAATATTTGCATTTAAGAGGGGCAATAGGGCTGGCTCCATGTCCTGGTAGTTGAAGCAGCTGGATCCCCCATGGCCAACCACACAGTTCAAGTCCCAGACCTAGCGGTTTCAGAAACACACTAGGGGTGTGTGTGTATGCGCGTGTACACACACACATGCACATGTATGTCCAACATCCTGAAAGGAGGGAAAGATAGGGGACTGTGGTATAACTATCGCTTGTGGGGAGTGTGTTCTCTTCTCCCTCTCTGTTTCTCTGCCAAGTACATGTACTCTCTCTGGCAAAAAAAAAGGGGGGGGGGCAATAAAAGATTAAAATGTTTTTAATGCTAATGAATTAAATCATTTATTACTATTTGATATTAAGAAACTCCCCCTTGCTAGAAAAAATACCGTTATGATTACAGCTCATATTCACTGAGTGTGGACTGTGTGTGTGTTAAGAACTGTTCTAATCACTTAATAGGGTCCTATTTCTCAATGAAGGAAGAAGCCAGACAAGTCACTCAGCAGCTGCCCAAGGTCACATGCTAGTAAGTGTAGGGCTAGGATATAAAGCCCACTGCCTGTGTTCCTCAGGGCTTGTTTATTTTTTAAGCTTATTTCTTTGACTATTGAGAGAAACAGAGAGACAAGCACAGAGACAGAAAGAAAGAAAGCATCCCCAACAGGGTGGTGATACGACGATCTACACCAAGCCTCAGCCAGCCCTGGTCATGAGCTCATGCATGCCTGGCATACTCAGAGAAGTCTCTAGACAAGAACTTGAAACCTTCCCATGTGGGCCATCCTCACAGAGCATGGCATTTTGCTGCTGCACCACCATATAGCCTCTCTTCATCATTACACCATACTGCTTCCAACATTTTTAAAGACGTGACCCATCAGCCACCATTCAAAGCTCAAACACTTCACACTGTTAACCTCATCCTCAGTAACTCAGTTCTCCCTTTATTGCAATTACTATGAATAGCCAGTATTTGAATGGACTATAGCCCCTACAGTTATGACCAAAGGTATCAATATCTCAATAAAACCAAGACAATTTATCATTCAGTATTAAATGAACGGATTTTCCTTCTATCAGAAACAGCATGATAGCCCCTGAGTTTTTTTCCTTTATCTTATTTTAGGTTTTTGCACACACACTTGCCTGAGAGTGACAGAGAGAAAGAAAGAGAGAAATCACCCCACACACACACCCAGGGAGGATGGCCACGCTGCAATCCCTTCTCCTCCATTCTATTCATTGGGCATGTGCACATACACGTGCCCAGTGTATTTTTCAAGCCACCATGTCCAGGACTCGAACCAGGTAGAATCCAGCACCTTAACCACTACGCCACTTGCTGGCTCCACAGTGCCTGATTTTTAAAGATAAAACCTCATTTAACCTTCTAATAAAAACATCTTGGCAGTAACTAACATAAATGTGATCAGAACGGTTTCTTATCCATTTTAGAATAAGAGCCTAAAACGTTATAAGGACTGAAAACAATTGACTTGCTATGCATTATCTTTCTACTAAAATTAATGAACATTACTTTACAAGCAGTTTAAAGAAAGAGAAAAAAATATGTTTATAAATTTAATACAGCATTTTCACTTTTACAACTATGAAATTTCCATTCGGTGAGCTATAGCTATGCAGAAAACATTCTGTATGAAATAGATATACCATAATTATTTGCTAAATCAGGAAACAAACAACAAGCAGAGCTGGAAAAATATTTCATCATCAAATACAAACCTTAGACTTGAACTTCATAATTTTATATTTTGTTGCTATTTTCTCATCAAATTCATCATAAACATCCTTCATCGTAACTGGAGTTCCTGTTTCTTTCCCTGTATTTAGGTCAATCTTCTATTCTCCCATGGAGAGGGGAATGGAAGGATAAAAAAATTATCTGTATGATCTACACAACCACCAAAAACCCAAGACTGAAAACAATTTTCATCCTTACTCATTTAAACATTTAATAGCAATCTTACAGCTGAGTTCAAAGATATCAACAGGCCCCCGAAATGTACTAAAACCAATGCCCAATTCCTCCCAATGGCACCACAAAAGCGGATCAATGATAAGGATGACCTAGCCTACAAAATGGGAGAATGATGTTGGAAATCTTGCCCAAGGAGCTCCATGGTTCAACTGAGATAGGGAAATATGGGGATGGAGGAGACTGGGAATGTTAAGTCCAGTAAAAAAGGAGGAACAAATGGAACTGACCTTGTCAAATGGCCATGGAGCAGGGAATGTTAGAGCATTCTATACAGCAAAAGCATGAAAATTGGGCCAAATACCATGACGCATTTTATGGCCTTAACCCCAATTATTATGGAGATGAATGGTAGGGGGAAAACAGGGTTATATACTAAAAAGATACTTTTACGTTCCTCCTAACAAGTGGAAAAAGTGAGTTCTACTTCATTTCTCTACTTCTCCCAATCTGTAATGGAGTTGCTGACAATCAGAAGTCACTAGGCAGGCGCCAAGAAAGAAGCATCAGGGTTCTAAGAATTCATTCCCTGCTGAAGGACAGGGTTTATGGCAGATCACAGAATGGGAGTTATATATAATCACTGAGAACTAAAAGCTGATCACGAACATTTACCATTTCACGAGGAAGGAAGTAGAGTGTTCGCTCGATGTTTTTCACCATTACACAACAGCTCACATGGGTTTTGGCTGATTCAATCCGAACTTTGCCAAACACAAATGCTATACCTAAAAGAATAAGGAAAAACCACAAGAAAAGAAATATTTCAATTACATCAAATTAAAGGGGCTATAGGCTCATTGAATCCATCCATACCTTTTTCTCTTTCAAGAACTTTTTTTTTTCACATGAGTTTTGCCAGAGAAAGACAGAGAGAGAGAGAGAGTGTGTGTGTGTGTGTGTGTGTGTGTGTGTGTGCACGTGCATGCATGTGTGCTTGTCAGGTCAGGTTTCCTTTGTTTGTCCACACCACCTGCTGGTCCCTCTTTTTTTTTTTTAATGTATTTTATTTATATTTCTTTTACACATTCAATCACGTATGTCAAAGTAAATATTCCAACATGTATTCATTTCTCACCAATCTAGCTGGGAATATTATACACATCATCCTCAACAAACAATAAACCATCTCTCTGTCCCACAAATGCCCCGCCCCTCCATTTCTCTCCCCAGTGTCCCTCTTCAGTCTCTCCTTCACCCACCCTCTTCCCATACTGTATCTGGTATTTATAACCATTTTCTATGTTTCTATATGCTCTAGTCATTCCGTTTCAGCTATACACTCAGTATATATTAAGTGGAGACATACAATGTCTCCTTCATAGCCTGGCCTGCTTCACTCAGCAGTAAATCTTACATATTGATTCACTCTCTGTCAAATGCCAGGATCTGTGGGACGCAGATATGGTTTATTACCTGTTGATGACGTGTACAGTATTCTCAACTGGACTGGTCTGAGAAGTATTTCATGTTGGGTAAAGTCTTTACCAGCAAAATGAAAAATAGTGATTGACTGGTTAAAAAAATAATTGGAATAATAACAATGATCGGGAAAAACAATGAAAAGATATTGAATGATGAAGTGGGGATTTTAATGTCTCTGTATTGACTGACATGCATGGCATTCCCTCTGGAAAAAGAAATGTAATACACTGTAAAGTTATATGTGATTCAATGTAATATAAACGAGATTATGATGATAATAAGTAAATAAATAAAAGCCAGGGTCTTCTTGTTTTTGTTTTTGTTTTATGGCTGAGTAGTATTCCATAGAGTATATGTACCACACTTTTTTTCAATCCATTCATCTGTTTGTAGGCATTTTGGGTCCATAACTTTTTCTAAAGTTTATTTATTCACTTTTTCCATATGGACAGAGAAGGCATCAACAAGGTCCTCACATTCAATCCACCCCTAGCCACAGCTAGCCCAGATCACGGCCCCCAGTGTGTATGGGGAGGTCACGTTCCCACACAAGTGCAGTTGTGTGATCACTGTGCCACCATTGGGCTCCACATCCATACATTGGTGCTATTATAATAACTCATTCTGACAGCAAATTTATATTGGCTGCCCACTCCATGACTAGTTCTTTACTCAGTACTTAACACTATGCTACACTATCACAATGGTACAATCTGTGACCACTGGGAAGATATGGAACAGAGTAATTGTCTAACTTAATACGAACATTTTCCCTATAACCGTAATAACCTACATTAAGAGAAATGAAATGAGCCAATTATTCTCCTACAAATCTCATATTTAAGCCATTTCCGAGAACTTACAAAATTGAGACTATAATTCCAAATTCTTTTGCAGCACTTGTATTTACCAATAGAAACTAATATTCATATATCAGGATAACTAGGGCACATCAGTATTTTTCTATATATAAAATTGCTTGGAAAGACCAGCAGATGACAAAATGGTTATGTTGCTGGACACCCACATAGTCAACTGCAGTTCAAGTCCTGGACTCTGTGGCTTAAAACTCACACTGGGCGCATGTGCATGCAGGACCAAAATCCCAAGAAGAGAATGGAGGAGAAGGGATTGTGGTGTGGCCATTCCCCTGGAGGGTGATTTCTCACTTTCTGTCTGCCTTTCTGGCGAGTGCACACACCCAGTAAAAACTTCTTTAAAAAATTGCTTGGAAAAAAATATAATTCACCTCTCTTAATCCATATTAACAACAAGTGTCTGATCATAGGGTTCTACTGTTATTCCAGTTCTACCTCACAGGCTACTTAAGGCATCTGCCTAGGCAGTACTGATAATGTTGCTTTCTCTTCTACTTCAGTTTAGCAAATGGTTTAATTACCAAATCAATAGACAAATCAGTAGATCTTTTGAGATCCCTTAGTACTGCATGCCACAAAGTAAAAAAAGAGAAAGAGAAAAAAAAAAAAAGCCTTTCTAGACAGACAAGACATTGCTCATGAAAATCAGCCATTGAAAAATGGCTCCATGTCTGCTGCATACTCACAGTCGCCCTTTCTAGGTCGTGCAACCTGCACACTCTTGTTGCGCTTCAGGATGGTGAAAGCTAAGAACTGAGCCCTGAAGAAGCACTTCGAAGGCAGTCCTACTAATAGTAACTTTGAGTTGAAGATAACTGAGCTCCCACCCTTAAAAAATGGAGAGGTCCTACTTGAAGCTTTGTTCCTCACTGTGGATCCTTACATGAGAGTGGCAGGCAAAAGATTGAAGGAGGGTGATATGATGATGGGACAGCAGGTGGCCAGAGTTGTGAAAAGTAAAAACTCAGCCTGGCCAACAGGAACTGTTGTCCTGGCTTCTTCAGGGTGGACAACACATTCCATTTCTGATGGGAAAAGACCCTGATGGAAAAAGACCTGGAAAAGCTACCTACAGAATAGCCAGATAAGTTACCACTGTCTTTGGCTCTGGGGACAGTCGGCATGACAGGCCTAACTGCCTACTTTGGCCTACTTGACATCTGTGGTGTGAAGGGTGGAGAAAAGGTGCTTGTCAATGCAGCAGCAGGAGCAGTGGGCTCTGTTGAGGGGCAGACAGCCAAGCTCAAGGGCTGCAGAGTTGTTGGAGCAGCAGGATCTGATGAAAAGGTCACCTATCTTGAAAAGCTTGGATCTGATGTTGCCTTTAACTACAAAACAGTAGAGTCTTTAGAGAAAACTTTTAAAAAAGCCTCTCCTGATGGTTATGATTGTTATTTTGATAATGTAGGAGAGTTTTCGAATGTTGTTATCCCCCAGATGGAGATATTTGGAAGAATTGCTATATGTGGGCTGCCTCTACCTATAACAGGACCTGTACTCCTTCCCCAGGCCCACCCCCAGAGATTATCATCTATCAGCAACTCTGCATGGAAGGGTTCATCGTCTCCCACTGGCAAGGAGAAAACCGCCAAAAAGCTCTGAAGAACTTGCTGATATGGGTCTTGGAGGGTAAAATCCAGTACCAAGAATATGTCATTGAAGGATTTGAAAACATGCCAGCTGCATTTATGGGAATGCTGAAAGGAGATAATTTGGGGAAAACAATAGTGAAAGCATGAACAAAAAATGACACGTGGCATCTGGAGATCATTTGGATGGTTACCTGATTTGTTTTCACCTTTTAATAAAAATGTATACTGCCTAAAAAATAAAAATGACTCCAATAATCTAACAGTCAACCCAAGAGCTGGTCACTGTGCAAATCCTGGGCTTCATGAACTACATAGCAGTAATCAACATGGCTGCTGATCTGAGACAATAAGAAAATGCTGGCAAAGGCTACTGTTCGCAAGGGCAATTATCCCAGTGTTGCAAGATAGCTCATCAGTGTTTCCTTTTGTCACTCATCTGGTAGAAAAAAAAAAGATTAAATTTTTCATTTCTGCAGATGATTAAAATTCTTACAAAAGTTGTGTGGTTTTCAGCTGGGTGGGGGTGGTGAAAAAAAGACAGGAAAGATGGGGAGGGGAAAGGCATGACTGTGGAGGATGGTTAAAAAAGAAAAAAATCACAGTAGCTCAGAAAATTAAAAGTCATCCTTACAACAGTTAAAGATGGAAAAAACAAAATTCCATGCAAAGAGAAATAAAGACCCTAATATTGGATTCAAAGATTCAAAGAGCTCATTTTACAGTCAAACTAATATCACACTTCATGCAACACATTTGACACTGTTTACGCCTCATTTGCCACAAAAAGATCATGGTAAACAAAGATTACATTCCCCCCCAAAGTTACTAGCTGAAACCAGGTGCAGTCAGGATTATTCAACCTTGAAGAAGTCATAATGAAGACAGGATATCTTCCCATATGCAAAGAGTAAGATTCTTTTCATAATTATGGAGCATTCAGCAACAACTGACTTACTTAGAATCTGTAAGAAAGTGAGAAACAATAACAGGGTCTTTGGGAGCACTTCGTTTCTATTAGCAGCATTGATTTCACTAAAGCTCAGTGATCATTACCTGCTACCACGATGAAACTGTTCAACCCTCTGAGAGTAAAGGACTTTTTAAAAAAGCTATCTTATTTAACCCCTTGGCATCAATAACAGAGAAAGATGTGTCATAGCGAAGGACTCATCCCGAGAAGTAATACAGAACAGCAGAGTGGACTGAGGATGAGAAGCCCAGACTTCTGCCACTGAAGAGCTTCTTTTGAAGCCTCAGCTTCCTCCTAAGGAAGTAACTTACTAGATGATCTAGGAGGCCTTCGCCAGCATTCAAAATTTCATTTTACCTTAGAATTTGGATGACAGACCAATAAAGAGATTAATGCTGCCTTTTTTCTTGGGGGGGGGGGGTGCATGTGCTTGCCAGAGAAAGAGAGAGAGAAAGAGAGAGAGAAAGTGAGACACCACCTCCCAGGGAGGATGGCCAACCTACAATCCCTATTCCTCCATTCTCCTCTCAGGATTTTGGGCACACATGCATATGCGCCCAGCATGTTTCTCAAACAGCCAAGCCCACACCAAGCCTGGTGTTTAAGTCACTAGGGGACCTGCTGGCCCTAATGCTGCTTTCAATTGCAAAGTATTTTCCAACATTGGCTGAAAAAGTCTATCGTGACCATAGGCAATACCCGGAATTCAAGAACACATATCATAAATTGGTTGCTTTGCAAATACGGTTGTGCTTAACGTTCAACAATAGCCAACAGAAATGTCTGTGATGACAAAATCAGTCTGTATCGGAGCCATCCAACATGGTAGCTACCAGTCACATGCAGCTATTGAGCATCTGAAATGTGAGTAGTGACTGAGAAGCTAAATTTTATTTCATTTTAATTAATTTAAATTTAAAGGGCTCTAGGAGGTCCATGGCTACCATATTGGACAGTGCAGCTCTAGATCCTTGCCCTGCAAAATGATGCTCAGTCCACTAATAAAGAGTATCAACCAGCAAACAAAAAGTGGGAATGAAAGGATAGAGGCTGTACAGGGCCAGCAGATGGCGGAATGGTTACGTTGCTGGACTCCCACATAGTTGACAGCAGTTCGAGTCCCAGACCTAGTGGCTTAAAACTCATGCCGGGCACGTGTGCATGCATGCCCAATATCCCTAGGGGAGAATGGATTGAGGTATGGCCACCCCCCCCCCACCCAGGTGATTTTTCACTTTCTGTCTCTTCAGCAAGCACATGTGCCCTATAGCAAAAATCTCTCTTTTAAAAAAAAAAAGAAAGATTGTTTCTTAAGGCTCTAATCCTTGGCAACTGACACTAGCAAGCTGATGCTTTACAGGTGTACTTACTTTGGAGAGGGGTAGGGAGGACACCATCTACTCTT
>NW_006160117.1:524796-525163 GCF_000334495.1 Tupaia belangeri chinensis | reverse complement strand
CACGTGCCCTGTGTGAGTTTAAGCCACCGGGTCCGGGACGCGAACCGCGGTCGACTACGTGGGAGTCCAGCGACATAGCCATTACACTAACTGCTGGTTCCCATGTTACCCATTCTTAACCCACATTACAAGGCTTTAAGAAGCAAACCAGAAGAGCAGCAAACACACCTTTGGTTCCCTGAAACCTTTCAAGTGCATCTACAAGACTGCCATTTGCTGTGCAGTTTATTTTAACGGCCCTTTACTGAATACCTACTATGTGCCTGGCATTGAGCTGCATGGTGGAAATTTTAAAATCCCAGCCCTCTAGGAGCTTACAGCCTTTGAGGGAAAGAAAACCAAAGACTAGGATCAGTTGAAAATAACA
>NW_006160117.1:518292-524654 GCF_000334495.1 Tupaia belangeri chinensis | reverse complement strand
GAATGAATGAATAAATATAATTAATTAAATAATTTTTTAAAAATAATAATAAAAATAAATAACATGACCAATGCTATGAGAAACGGTATGATAAAGTCACAGGGAGTAACGCCCCGAGGAATATTTAGAGGCAGAAGAAAACTCCCAGGAGATGACACCTGAGCTGAAGAATAAGCATTCCAGTCAGAAAAAAAAATAAAAAACACACACAATAAAGGGACACGGGAGTAAGGCAGCAAGGTACACACGGGGGACTATTTCTAGGGCACAAAATGCATAGATGGCAGGTACCAGAAGCCTTGCTAAGGAGCTTGGGTTCTATTTTACAGGCAGTAATCACTGAGGACTTAGTTTTTCAAAGGAGAAAATGACAGGGTCAGAGGTGCCCTCTGATGAATCGCTCTGGCAGTAATGTGGAGGATGACCACTGAGAGATGAATTAAGTGGGCAGCACAATAGCTTCAGCAGGCAAGAAGGAATTGCGGGTGGTAGCTGTGAGGAAAAAGAGAAGATAGGTCATCGACATAGGAGGAGGAAACTAACAACACTTGTTGAGGGAAGTGAGGAAAGAGGCATCAAGCTGGCGCCCAGGTTTCTTGTTTTGATGAGGCCATTAACCAAATCAGAGAGTAAAACACTGTACTGAGCAGATACAGCAAAGCGGCCGATCATGCCCATGTCTATGCAGCGGTACCAGACGCACTGCTGTTCTGCAGGGAGGTCAGGTGTCCTCGCCCCTGCTGAGCTGTACAATGGGGCAGCCCTGAGTTTCAGCAATGGGTAGGAAATCTTTGCTCAGTCACATGCACTCCTGCTTGCCAGCTTACTTTCCAGCAGAAAGTAACAAAAAGCTAGGAGGGCATCAAATCATCCCACCTCGGCTAACGCAGGGCATTTCTAGGACTGAGTATTTCTTTACCTAAGAAACAAACACTGGCAGGGTGCGACTCCAGGGGCGTTACAAGAGTTTACACATATTTGATAAGATGAAGCGTATTAATGCTCCTGCACACCCCATCAAGACCATGAACACTTTCCCATTGGAAGTCAATGCCTGATTTTTTTATTTTATTTTATTTATTTATTTTTAAATTTGCTATAGGGCATGTGCTTACCAGAGACAGGGAAAAGGGGAGGGAGGGAGGGAGGAAGAGAGGAAGCGAGGAAGGAAAAGTGAGAAAGCAAGCCACCAGGTCTGGGATTCAAACAGTAGTTGGACATGAGAGAGTCCAGTACCCCAACTACCACGCCACCTGCTAGCCCCTCAATGCCTGATGATATTTAAGGAAAACCTAGCATTCAAGTCTAGTGCTCAATACTTACTCTTCTTCCTCATATACCTGCCTTACTGACATCCTAGTACTCCCTCCATTTTTACGGCATGCAGCCCTCTGGAAACCATGGTGAAAATACAGTTTGCATCTAACACAGATCCAAAAGAATATCTAAATAAAGACAACCCTATTTAAGAGTGTACACCATAACTTATATTCTCTGATAGACCTTGTCATACCCAGTTCCACCATTAAAAAGGGCACCAAGAGGCACAAAAGGAAACCGGCAGCCTCCTGGCTTTTCATGAGTTAAGAATTCATACTATTCGCTCATTAAGATGATGTGAGAAACATCCTTCCTCGAATCCTCCTTTCCATCACACCACCCGCCTTCCAGTCATCCCACCCCTCTTCCAATACATCAGTAAGTTTGTATCAAAATGCATGTTAAGGCCCAGCAGCAGTGACACAACGGTAGTGTGGAGTCACATGATGCAGGGTCTGGTTCCTGAATTGACCTGTATGAGCCAGGCATTATGTGTGTGGGCCCATTGTCTTGGGAAGGCTAGAGGGAAGACTATGATGTGAGACCCCGTTGAGAGTGCCTATCACTGTCTGTCTCTTTCTTTCATGAAAAAAGAGAAACAGAAGGACCATCAGATCATGTAATGGTCACATTGCTGGACTCCCACATGGCTGACCACAGTTTGAGTTCTGGACCCAGTGGCTTGAAACTCACGCCAGGGATGTGTTCATGCGTGCTCAAACTCCTGAGAGGAGAATGGAAGTGAAGGGATTGTGGCAAGGCCATCCCCCAAGGAGGTGATTTCTTGCTTTCTGTCTCTCCTGGGGAGTACACATGCCCTATTAGCAAAAATCTCAATAAATAAATAAACAAACAAACAAAGGGGGGGGGAACATATGCTAAATGCCTTCAAGTCTTTTCTATCCAGACACCAGGGCCCACACTAGCAGAGCCCTGGTCCTGGACTAACTGATCTCCAGGGCTTCCACACTTGCCCACTACCTTATTCCAGCCCACCCACTCCACGACACACAGACACACAGCCTATTCTCCACACAAACTAGTATTCTTATTAAAACGTAAACCCAATTGTGTGACCACAGCCCTCTGCACTGTAAAACCCTCCAATGCCTCCCTATTGCTCTCAGAATAATAATCAAAGCCTTAACACAGCTTTCAAGGTCCTTCATTACCTGGCTTTTGCTTTTACCTCCAACTTCATTTTATACTATCTTGTCACTTGATTACTACACTACAACTACACAGACCCCCTCCCCTTCATCTCTCCAGGCCCTGTGCTTACTGATTCCTTAAGCTGAAATTCCCTTTTCTCAGCTCTGCACATACTGCAAATTCTCAGCACAATGATGGTCTCCTCAAAGGCCTTCCCTGGCCATCCTCCAACTATTGGTTCATCAGAAAAATCATGACATATTTTTCTATATTTCTCTATTGAAAATGTACCGTGACTTTTCCAATGATGCAATAATTTCTTCAATGTTTGTTTTTAATTTGCTAGAGGGAACAAATACTCAACAGAGGAAAGAGATGGGGGGTCTGGGAGTTGGGTGAAAAAGCACCCCATGGCGGACTGTCACACAGCAATCTGTTCTCAATTCTCCTCTTAGGATTTTAGGCATGCCAATACACATGCCTGGTTTATTTTCCAAGCCACTGAGTCTGGGACTTGAACTGCACAGTTGGCCATGTGGAATCCAGCCAACTTAATCACCACTGGCTAGCCCACAATTTTTCGTTTCTGTAGGGTGCCTACACTCACCAGAGAGACAAAGACAGAAAGTGAGAAATCAACCCCCAGGGGGAAATGGCCATGCCACAATCCCTTCTCCATTCTCCTCTCAGGATTTTAGGCAGACATGCACACGTGCCTGGCGTGAGTTTCAAGCAGTCGGTCTGGCACTCAAACCATAGTTGGCTGTGGTGGAGTCCATCACCTTAACCACTATGCAACCTGCTAGCCCAAATAATTTTTCATTTCTTTTTTTTTTTTTTTGAGAGGTTTTCACTATAGGGCATGTGTGCTCTCCAGACAGAGAGAGAGAGACATAGAGACAGAAAGCGAGAAATCACCCCCCAGGGGGGATGGTCACACCGCAATCCCTTCTCCTCCATTATCCCCTCGGGATCTTGGGCACGCACGCACACGCGCCCAGCCTGAGTTTTAAGCCACCGGGTCCGGGACGTTAATTTATTTCTTTCTTTTTTTTAAATAATTATTTAATTTTATTTATTCATTCATTTTTTTTATTTGACCAGAGAGAGACAGATGGTAAGAGAGAGAGAGAGAGGAAGTGAGAAAGCAAGCCACCAGATTCAGGACTTGAACCCTGGTCAGCCATGTGGGAGTGTCCAGCACCTTAACCACCACGTCACCTGCTGGTCCCCCGCATCATTTCTTTTTAATAAAGATATTTTTTTTTTAGTTTATTTTTCTTCCACCAGCAAGGGAGAGGGGGTGGAGGGGGGGAGAGAGAGGGAAACACACATGCAGAACCCCTAACAAGGTTCCCACACTACAATCCACCCACTCAACATTAGTCAAATCATGGGCATTCTGCATATACCTGACATATTTATTCAGGGAGGTCCCTGGACATGAACCTGGAACATTCCCATGTCGGTCAGCCTCGTGGAGTATAGTGTGTTACATACACCACTGGATCCAAATCATTTCCTTCACATCATTTATCAACCTATCTTATTTACTTCTAACTTCCACTCACCCACTCTCACGCCAACAGAATGTAAGCTCCATTACAGTGTAGGGAATTTGTCCAGCTTGTTTACCTCCCTTCAGTGCCCGGCACCCAACGGGCATTCAAATTAATGACTGATTCCACTTAAAGTACATTTCTTAGAACTCCAGACACATCAATGTGAACTACAAACACACATTTCAAGACCACCTATAACTGATTTTTGGAATAAGGATCTTTAAGGATTATTCACACCATACCTCCTCTCCATCAGGGTGGCTCATGCACTTTACAAAAAATGAGGACTATCTTTTTTTTTTTAAGAATTATTTTATTTAACTTTATTTATTTATTTATTTATTTATTTATTTAAATTTTACCAGAGAGGGGGAGAGACAGCAAGCAAGCGAGCAAGCAAGTCACCAGGCCAGGACTCGAACCGTGGTCGGCCATCTGGGAATACAGCGCCTTTAACTACCATGCCACCTGCCAACCTCAGAAATACCCTTCTGATGCATGTGAGGCAGGCCTGCGCCCACAATCACCCAAGCACTGAGGAAAAAGTTGCTACTTTGTATACAGGCATATAGTTACCTTAGGTATGATTACCTGGTTGGTTGTACTGATCTTCATAAGCATCCAGCCAATAGAACTGGAACACTTGGTCCCCATCTGTCCCTTTTACCAATGGGAGGTGACTGGAATCCACTTTAACTTCCTGAGTTGAGAAATTACTGTCATCTTCCTGACCAATATCCCAACAAGAGACATCTGGGAGAAAACTTTCTCTGCAGAAATCACATTTTCAAAAACCTTTCAAAATCTAACATTCCAACTGTAGAGCTATTTGTCAGAGAAGTCATAAAAAGCTCTTACAAGTAGGATGTGGTCCCTTTCCCGGGATCTGCTTCGTGTTTCACCCCCTCTGCTGGCTCATTCTCTTGGTCCCAAGTCTTGGCAGCCACTGGTTCCATGTCCACCTCCTCAGCATCCATGGGCTCATCAAAGTCCCCATCTTCAAACTCCATCATCCCTGATTCCTGCTCGTCTTCTATGTGTTCAGTCTGTACCAGCTCTCCTGTGGGCACCATACCATCACACATTCCTGACACATACTAGTTGCATGTGGCACAAAGGCTTGCCCAACATTGAAATGGCAGCCCACTCCTTTTCCCAAACTATATTTGCAGTTTTCATTCATCTCCAAATGGGATTGTTTTTATTTATTTTTTTTTTTTTGCCTTGCTGTGTTTAGTTTTTGCTATAGGGTGTGTGTACTCGCCAGAGACAGACAGAGAGGGGGGGAAGAGAAAAATCACCCCCCAGGGAGATGGCCACGCTGCAACCCCTTCTCTTCTCGTCTCCTCTCAGGATTTTGGGCATGTGCCCAGTGATTTTCAAGACGCTAGGTCCAAGACTTGAACCATGCAGCTGGCCATGTGGGATCCAGTGCCTTAACGTCCATGCTACCTACTGGCCCAAAATGGATGTTTTTAACTTTTACTGCTATGAATTAAAATCTTTCACATTTAAACTTGACACCGTAACACCTCTGAAATAGCCTTCCCTTTTTCTATCACAGGGACTCCATTTCTGATAGCAACCCTGGTACTTCTGCCTTACATTAGACTTACCAGAAAATTCAGCACGTTTTACAGGAATAGGAGTTAAAGGAGGCTCTTTCCTGAAGACAGGGGGAGCCGTTTTTCCTGAAGGAACTGCCTGCAAACGTTTTAAATGTTTGTCAGTTAGGCTTGTATAATAAACATATACAACTGAACTACCCTGACCTACCATGCCTATGTATATATTATTAATGTAAAAGCTTCATTTATTTTACTTACAAAAGATAACCAAAAAAAAAGAAAAAAGACTTGTTTCTAGAAGGAAAATTATGGCATTTAGCACACTTATAATACCTATAATAAACACATACTAGTTACTACAAAATTTACTATGAAAAAAGCGGGCATGTGCTATTTTCAAAATATATGAAACTATATATTGAATGGAAGACCTAATTTAAAACAATAAATTCCTAAAGCATTACCTTCACAAAGAAAAGCGACAAAATAAGTTTAAAGCAACACTCTAAATCAAGACTGAAGGTATTTATTTTCACACACTTTACCTTGGGGGTGTGCACAGAAAAAGGATTCAGTGAAGCTCCAATGGATCTTTTCTTCAGCCTTATTACTGGTGGTGGAGTTACTTGAGATGCCTGAAAGTAAAGTTAAGACAGATATTTACTGCCATGCTTGGTTTATCACAAGACAGAAAAGATACATTTCTTCATTCATGGAAGCCCAATAAGTAAAGCATTTTTTCCTTCCCTGTCCCCTATTT
>NW_006160117.1:509586-518261 GCF_000334495.1 Tupaia belangeri chinensis | reverse complement strand
TAGCAACAATACTACAGAAATCACCAGAAAACCGGAATAGATATTGAATCCACCCCTCACCAATTTTTTTTTAATGTAATGTACTCTTTCACTTACCCTTACAGAATATTACACTTTTTAAAAAACTGTTAAGACAGAACTACATGGTACTGATGTTAGTAACTTTAATCAAGGGTCATTTAAAACCAAGTACACCTCTAAATGAGAAATGGCCAAATGCAAATTCAGAGTGAGGCCTGTTTTGAGTTCTATCAAGAATAGCTCACAGACTCTTCCTTCACTCCCACTAAGAATTCACGACGAGGATCTCGTGCCTGGTTGTGCAGACTGACAGGCTTCACTCTATTCAGTGAGCATACACTACAGCAACTGAACATCGGCAGTGAGCATTCACAGAACTGACTCCTGAGTATATTCTTACTATTTCACACACACACCCACACAGCCCCATCAACATAATCACATAGCTGTAACAGCTGGAAACTACTCACCTAAAATGGTAAGAAGAAATCAACCGGAAGGCATTTTTTTGTTTTGTTAATATGGGTTTTGGTTGTTTTTTTTTGGGGGGGGGGGGATGGTTCTGTCCTTAAATTTTAAAAAAAATTCTAGCTATATAGCCTGCTTTGTATAATTACTGAATTGTTTCTTCAACCTATATCCCCATGTGTATTTTATAATTCCTAGAGATTCACTTACCCCAGTGTTCAAATCCTGTAGAATGTCACCGAGGAGATCATCCTTTGACAAATCTATAGCTTTCTGGAAATTACAAAGGAAGATAAAATGAGAAAGACCTACACTTAAAATGTTCATTCAGACTATACAAAATCCATGAAAAGAGCCTACCCAGTTAGTTCTCACCTGCTCATTTGTCACTCTGAGTGCTAACCTATTATTCCCAGATGTTAACACTGGTGTGTATATGATTTCTGAATCTATAGCCCTCATCCCCTAATTTCATCCTCATTCCATGACCTTCCAGCTGATCACTGAGATTAAGCACACTGTCAATTCAGCTTTTCTGATCAATTTTCTGTTTCCCTAAGTTCCAACCACTGAAGTGTCTAAATTCATGCAGAAACGTACATCTACCTTAGTGAATGAAATCAGAAAGATGTTACTTAAATATGTTTTAAACACCCATTATCTGTATAATCAAATATTAAAATTCACTTCACAAAGGAAAAGGTAAAACATAAGAAAACCATAAAACTCACATCTGCGGTTTTCTTTCCAGCACTAGCGATGAACATTGACTTGATATTGTTTGGTTTTGTCACCGCAGGCTTCTTCACATTTCTCTTATCTTTGCTGCGTACTTTACTGCTATCTTTTCCTATTGGAATATATGCTATTTAGAAACATGTACTGGCAAAAATCAAAAAAGAAAAACTAAGTCTACCCAACCACTCTCTGTACATGAGAATTTGAGAAGAAAACTGCCAAGACTTATAAACACAAAAAGATGAGATTTTTATATAAGGTGCATAGGCAAGGATTTTTAGAATGAGCTTAATAAGAAAACTTGACCTAAATGTTATTATGAAAACTGACAAAAAACCAGTTAAATATCAAGATGACTTAATTATTATTGTTCATGCTAATAAAAATCTTTTATAGGGACCAACAGTTGGCGTAATGGCTATGTCGCCGGGTTCCCATGTAGTCGACCACGGTTTGAGTCCCAGACCCGGTGGCTTAAACTCACACCGGACACGTGTGCGTGTGTGCCCAAGATCCTGAGAGGAGAATGGAGGAGAAGGGATTGTAGCATGGCCATCCCTCCAGGGGGTGATTTCTTGCTTTCTGTCTCTCTGTGTCTCTCTTTCTTTCTGTAGAGTGCATACATCCTATAGCAAAAACCTCTCAAAAAGAAAAGAAAAGAAAAGAAAAGAAAAGAAAAGAAGTTAAAAGATAAAGTAAAACTGGAACTAAGGAATTAGTCTAGTAGCCTTCATGAAATCATGTCTTTACAATGAATCTTTGCTTGATGCTGAGCCTGTCAGGAAAACTCAGCTGTGAAAAAACAGGATTACCAATTATAATACTGTATAATACTGTAGCATCCTGATGTCTATTTTCTAAGGAAGTGCAACCAGACACATGTAAAATATATTAGCAACATTAAACAGTACTGACTCATTTGCTCATTAAAGAACATCTTTTATCATATGTTTTCTTGACTATGTGCAAATCATCTACAAACTTTTTTAAAAAGATTTATTTCATTCCTATTATTATTATTACTATTATCTAATTTAACCAGAGAGAGAAAGGGAAAGGGAGAATGCAAGTAGCCAGGTCCAGGGTTCGAACCATGGTCAGCCATATGGGAATCCAGCAACATAACCCTTATGTCATCTACTGCTAGCGCCTTTAACCGCTACGTCACCTGCCAGCCCCCAAACTTATCTAATACTATCAATTTTACTCTTGCTTTCTGGTACATTCCAGAACAATCATGAACTAAAAAACAAAAAAAAGAAGAAGAATTAAAATAGTGTGGTAGTCACATATAAGTAGACCAAATGACATAAAAGATGAAGTCCAGAAAAGATTGAATTACTTATAGAAACTTAGCATATAATAAAGGTAGCATCTCATATCATTAGGGAAGAAATAAACTTTTATTTTTTTACTCTTTTTAATTGCCAGAGGGCACATGTACTCCCCAGAGACAGAAAGAGACCCAGTAAGAGAGAAAGTCCCCCCCACCCACCCAATGGGGCATGATCACATCATATACCCCTCTCCTCTACCTCTCCATCCCATCAGGATTTTGGGCACACACACACATGCACCCAGCACGTTTTTCAAGCCACCAAAGGCCAGGATTGCAAATGCAATTGCCACATGGGATTGTCACATGGGATCTGGCTCCCTTAACCACTAGGCTACAGGGCTGGCCCAGTAATGTTGGCTAGTCATTTGTAAAGTAAGCCAATATAGGGGCTGGCAGGTGGCATGGTGGTTAAAGGCACTGGATTCCCACGTGGCTGACCGCGGTTCAAGTCCTGGACCTGACAGCTTGCATTCTCCCTTTCCCATTCTCTTTGTCTCTCTCTGGTCAAATTAAAAAATAATAACAAATGGTATTAAATAAATAAATACTTTTAAAAAAAAATAAAAAGAAAGAAAAGAAGTAAGCCAGTATAAACACTAATTAGATCACAGATCAAATTTTTTTTTTAGATGAAACTATACAAGTACTGGGAAATAGGGGCTGGTTCCACAATGCAATGGTAGAGCACTGGTCAAGAGATGCCAGATCCCACATGGCAACCATGTTTCAAACCCTCAGCATGTCAGCCTGATAAATACATGTGGCATGCACATGCGTAAGTGCCCAGGACCCAACAGGCTGGAGGGCTGGTAAAAGGGATAGTGGTTTGACTATACCCTACGAGGACTCTCCTCTCCTCCCTCCCTCTCTCTCTCTCCCTCTCTCTCTCTCTCTCGCATGTAAACACATGTGCTCTACCATATATAACATTTTTTAAAAGTGAATTTCATTGTAGTCGGAGTGTGATAAAAACCTATGATTCAAAAATCATGTGCAAGAAAAAAAGATTGATAAATTCAATTACACCAGAAATAAGAAAACAAGAACTAGGAAAAAACTTTGGCAATATGTATCACAGGTTAAAAAAAAATTTCCCTGATAATTTCCTTGATATAAAGAACTTTCAAAAAAAAAAAAAAAAACCAAGATATAAAGAACTTTAAAAAAAAAAAAAAAAGACCAAATGCCTAAAGTCTTTTCTTTTGGAAATGATAAACATTTATTTGGGTAATAATACAAACATATGTAAATATTAAGTTTTATGAAAAGATGCTCAATTTATGTATGAAAACAGTGCAAAGGCAAATCACACTAAGCTACCACTGCTCACATATCAGAGTGACGAAATGTCCAAAGCTTGACAAATACACTAATTAGGGAGGCTATAGGGAGACCTTCAGACACTATCCATGGAGTGCAAAATGGGACAACTCCCCTGAAGAGTGATCAGATAGTTAGATAGCTAACAAAACTTCGTGTGTATTCACTCTCTAAGCCATCAATCCCACGTCCAGGAGTTTCCCGAGAAAAACACAATGTGCACAGAATTACTAAATGTGGCACTCATTGTAAAAGCAAATTGCTAAAAAGTAACCTGAATGTCCACCCATAGAAACCACTACAACCATACCACAGAATACTCTGCAGCTATATAGAAATATATGTGAAAGAAAGATCTCTATATATTTATATAGAGTGATTTTCAAGATATCTTATTCAGGCAAGAAAGCAAAGCATAAAACTATTTAGCTTTTGCCAAAAAAAGGTGCATATACATACATTATAAATACACACACACACACACACACACACACACATATATATATACGTATACACACAAAAAAATTTAGGTCATTGAGAAAGTCATGACACATTTTTCTATGCAAAAAAATAACCAAAACATGAAAACAAGCCAAATGTCTATCAGCTAATAAAAGGAAAAGCAAAATGGGGCATATCCATAATGGAATTTTTTTAAAGATTTATTTATTTATTTAATTCTATTTGTTAATTACTTTTTAATTTGACCAGAGAGAGACAGGAAGGGAAATCAAGAAAGCGAGCTGCCAGGTCCAGGACTCAAGCTGCGGTTGGCCACGAGGGAATCCAGCACCTTTAACCAGCATGCCACCTGCTGGCTCCACACAATGGATTATTCTGTCATAAAATGGAATAAAGTACTAATACATGCTACAACATGGATTAAACTTGAAACCATTATGCTAAGTAAAAGATGCCAGACACAAAAGGTCACATATTTTATGATTCCACTTACATGCAATGTCTAGAATAGGCAAATCCAAAAAGACAGAAAGTAGATTAATGGTTGCTAGGGGCGGGGGGAGGGGAGACCGAGGAGTGACTGTTAAAAGAGTATGAGATTTCCATTTGAGGTGATAAAAATGCTCTGGAACGAGACAGTGATGGTTATTAACACTGAGTGTAATATGTGTCACTAATAATAAATGGCAAATTTTATGTTTTATGTATTTTACCACAAGGAAAAAAAGGTATCTTTCATGTATTTAAAACTGTGAAAAGGTTTTCAGGACATCTGTGAAAAATGTGAGCCAGGAGAACTGTATCAAGAAACTTACATTTTTGGGACCAGCAGTAGACGTAATGGCTATGTCACTGGACTGCCAATGTAGTCAATGGCGGTTCGCGTCCCAGACACAGTGGGTTAAAATCACACCCGGCACCTGTGCGTACGTGCCCATTTTTGGGACCAGCAGTAGACGTAATGGCTATGTCACTGGACTGCCAATGTAGTCAATGGCGGTTCGCGTCCCAGACACAGTGGTTTAAACTCACACCAGGCACATGTGCGTACGTGCCCAAGATCCCGAGAGGAAAATGGAGAAGAAGGGATGGTGGCATGGTCATCTCCCCCTGGGAGGTGATTTCTCATTTTCTGTCTCTTTGTATCTCTCTGTCTTTCTGGGGAGCGCACGTGCCCTATACCAAAAACATCTCAAAAAAAAAAAGAAGAAGAAGAAACTTACATTTTTATTGAGATTACTTAGAGCAGTTTGAAAACAGAATTAGTGGTCAAAAACTTTAGTATACGAAATTTGGGTCTTAATATAGAGTATAAAATAAAGGTTTGAATAGCAAAGAATCATGAAGGGGGCTTTAATCTCATCATTTTGATCCTTTAGACAGAGGACCCCCCCAAAAAAAAAATAAAAAAATAATGGGACCAGCAGTTAGCATAATGGCTATGTCGCTGGACTCCCATGTAGTCGACCACGGTTCAAGTCCTGGACCCGGCGGCTTAAACTCACACCAGGCGCATGTGCGTGCGTGCCCAAGATCCCAAGAGGATAATGGAGAGAAGGGATTGCGGCGTGGCCATCCCCCCGGAGGGTGATTTCTCACTTTCTATCTCTCTGTCTCTCTCTGTCTTTCTGGCAAGCGCACTCACTCTATAGCGAAAACCTCTCCAAAAAAATAAATTAAAAAAAATTAAAAATTAAAAATAAATTCGAGGTGAAATTCTTCCACAATATGGTGTTTGTGTTTTGATGTTTTCCCACTGTTTTTTCTTCACTGGATATGGTTGATATTTTTCTCTGTTTGAAAACAACATGCCTGAGCCAACCAGTGACATGGTGGTTAAGGCAGTTGGACCTTACATGGCCAACTGCTTGGTTCAAGTCCCGGACCCGGAAGCTAGAAATACACAGCAGGTGTGTTTACGTGCAAGCCCAAAATCCCACGAGGAAAATAGAGAAGGAAGTGTGTCATGGCCATCCCTTTTTTTTTTTAATGGCCATCCCTTTTGAGTGAATGCTTTCTCACTTTTTCTCTCTTTATCTCTCTCTCTCTACCAAGCATACATACCCTAAAACAAATTTATTTTTAAATTCCAGGGATTGGATCCATACCACAGAGTTGACCTTTTACTTCTAAGCAAAACTCTGCCATTTCTTATAAGTGTTTAAAATAGATTGCAAAATTCCATTTTCCTTCCTAAGATATTGTGACTTTATTAGGCTCCTAGTAAGGGACACTGAAATAGTGGGAACTTGTGGGTGAATGGTGGTGGCAAAGCAAAAAATAATTGCTAACACTAGTTCTCTTCCAGAAAGTCAAATCATTCTCGCCAATAATAGAGTCCTGGGAAGAAACAACATGGTAACTGTGGAAACACAGAGATGGCTTCTCTACTTGACAAACACCGCACCTTTCGTTGTGTCCACTACCGTGACTGGCACTGGGATGACCAGGACATAGGTCCTTTTCTTGAGAAGCTCCCTGTGTAGTCTAATTTATAACTGACAAAACCAAAGCCCAGATAGGTGATGGGACCAGTTTAAAATGATACAAGTAAGAATAAAGCCATATCTCTAATCCAAGCCTCCTCGGTTCAGGGAGATAAGAATGGCACAGGGGCCCATTCTCGCCTTTGGGGACTCACAGAAAGGGGGAATGCACAACTAGCTACTCTGCAGACAGTTTCTACATTACACAGGTTGACAGAAACCAGGAAGATGGTCCACATATTCTAACTGGTGAATAAATGACTAACATCCCGTACAGAAAACGTACACGAGTGCTTCTTTTTCTTAAGAATTATTTATTTATTTCAATTTGACCAGAGAAGGACGAAGTGAGATCAAGAGAGAG
Source organism: Tupaia belangeri chinensis (assembly GCF_000334495.1). Lineage (NCBI taxonomy): Eukaryota > Metazoa > Chordata > Mammalia > Scandentia > Tupaiidae > Tupaia > Tupaia belangeri. The sequence continues at coordinate 511,063 of NW_006160117.1, read as the reverse complement.
AGAGAGAGAGAGAGAGAGAGAGAAAGCAACCCGCCAGGTCCGGGACTCGAACCGCAGTCGGCCATGTGGGAGTTCAGTGTCCTTAACCACCACACCACCTTCTAGTCCCTACATGTGCTTTTTTTTTGTAAAAGGAAACATAAGGATAAAACGAAAACTAATAAAAATGGTTACCTAGAGAGATGGGTAGAAACAAGCAGAAGGCACAGAGCTAAGAACAAGATTTATCTGAGTATCTCTCTATATATCATTTTGATTTTTAAATCAAATAAATGTTTTACAATATTACAAAGACAAAATTTTAAAAAGGACTATTTAAAAACTGTTTATAATAAGAGACAAGAACACATGTAAGCATGAGGGAAGGAGAGAGAGGGAGAGAAAGAAGGAGACAGATTGGTATTTTTCTCAAAGGTCTCATCGTGATTCCCCCATGACAGCCCCAGTTAGCTAGGACCATAGGTACATATCACTGCACCGGTTCGTTTAGGCTGGGCTGGGAACCAAACCCAGGAATTTCCAGGTGACCTCAGCCACCACACCCTGTGGCTAGGCCTAAAGACTGAAATGGACTAGAAATAAAAACAAGAGAATCTGTGTAGCAAGTTTTTAATATAACACAGAGAAAAAAAATCAATACTTTATTTAACTTCTGAACACAATACGCTGACTGTAGTCTCTTATATACCAACAAATAAAACATCAAAGAAATTATAAACATTACTTAGAAAGGTAGTTAAGAGGTACTCGTTTAGTAGTTCCAAAATTACTTTATGTCTATCTTGGAAGACAAAGAATTAAGATGAAGAACCCAGTGGTGCTAGATTTGAAACAATCAAATACATCAATACGAATTCCCCTATATAATCTGTTAGTTCACTCCCTGAAACGTCCTAGAAGCCATCACACCCCAACAGCAATGAGCGCATCCATCTCCCAGAACTGAGTATCATTGCCCCATTAAGAGAACCAGAACTGAGGGGTGGGCAGGTGGCGTCATAGTTAAGGCCGCTGGACTCCCACATGACTCCCTGTGGTTCAAGTCTCAGATCTGACAGCTTGCTTTCTCACTTTCCCTCTCACTCTGTCCCTTGCTAGTCAAATTAAAAAATTAAAATAAAGTTAAATAAAATAATTCTCTAAAAAAAAAAAAAAGAAAGAAAAAGAACCAGAATTGTTTGGAGAAATGGTTCATTTTATGTCTGGGCCAGGAAGAGTCCAAGATAAACATCTAGGGCCCAGCAACTTGAAGAACATGCAGAGCACATGTACATACTCTTTCGCTCTCTCTCCCTCTCCCTCTCCACTCTTTCTCCCTGGTGATCACGTGTGTCCTCCAGCAGTAAAACAAGCAAAAAAGAGAAATTCCCAATCTCATTTTAAAGAAACTAAAGCAGGCTTGTTTAGTAAAAAAAAAAAAAAAAATTTGCCAATGACTATATAGCTAAGAAAATCCAACACTCACTCCTACCACTTT
>NW_006160117.1:502658-509481 GCF_000334495.1 Tupaia belangeri chinensis | reverse complement strand
GGAATTAAAAGCCACCACTTATTGCAGTCCTCAAAATCAGCACGTCTAAAATGACCACAGGCCTGAAAATTTCAAAGTAAGTAAACAACCAAACACTTTAAATAGAGATGTAAAACTTTTCATAGTACTTTTTGCTTCTTACATTTAACTTTCTGTGTAACTATTCTCTCAACGATACAACATATTCTATACCTGAAAACAATTGTGATAAGCCCTTTTCCCTCACAGGGAAACCATATCAGAGTATACTTCAAATTTTAGACAATTCTTGCAATCTCAAGACAACACTATTGAATACAAAATACAGTACCTTTCCCACTGGTGTCAAGGGCATCATCTTCAAGGTCATCATCAAAAATCTCTCGGCCATCTTCCTGGTAGCCAATACCATCTAGATATAGGAACAAAACATTTAGAAGAATTATTTATTTAACTTTATTTATTTTTACATTTTTAAAAAGGTTTTTACCATAGGGTATGTACACTCGCCACAGAGACAGTAAGAATGTGAGAAATCAACCCCCAGGGCAGGTAGCCACACCACAATCCCTTCTCCATTTTCCTCCTGGGATTTTGGGCACACATGTGCATGTTCCCAGTAGGAGTTTCAAGATGCTAGGTCCTAGATTCGAACCACATTTAGCCATGTGTGAATCCGGCACCCCAACTATTATGCCACCAGTTTTTGCTGTAGGGCATGTGTGTTCACCAGAGAGAGGCGGGCGGGGAGTGAAAAAGCAAGTCACCAGATCTGGGACTCAAACCACAGTTGGCGATGTGGGAGTCCAGCAACTTAACCACCATAACACTTGCTGGTCCCAAAACAAAGTATCTAATACTGGGATCAAGTTTCTAAAAGTGGCCAATAATACTTTATCCGTGACACACACCAAAAATGCTTTAAAATCCACACAGATCTTCTCCTGGCCTATGCCACTTGTAAGAATTCTGTTCACACAGATGTCAGATGAGACAACATCCACGCAGCAGGTATGGAGTCAAAACTGAAGGATACATATGTACTTTGCCTAGCTAGGTGAGTGAAGGAAATCATCTGGCTCACGACATCAAAGTTTACAACAGGGTACTTTGTAACAGTTTTACTCTACCAGAAGAAAAAAGGAAAAGGATCAAGATCACCACAAGCTCAGAAAGGCACCCCAGTCTCCTAGGAAAAACCAGCTAGATAGTGAGTCCAATTACAACAGAAACATAAACATAGTCACAGGCACAGCCTACATCTCCTCCCTGCGGTCGGCACTTGCAAAAGCCAGATCCCACTAGCAAGAACCACTCGCAAAAGCCAGATCCCACTAGCAAGAACCAGCGAGCTCTCTACGGAGGTGTGAAAACCTTAGGGACTAAGTGACTTGACCAAGATCATACCGTGGAAACGTGGGAAAGACACAATTTGATTCTGCATCCCTTAATTCCAAATGCTGTGTGTTAGCCCCACAGGCCCAGCACTCTTCCCGCTTCCTACACAGCCATTTCCTAGAAGATTTACCCAATAACCTGAAGTATGTGCCTAGATTCTCCAAAATATCCCCAAATAAACTTCCTCAGGTCCTGCTTATGCTCATATAATTACAGAACATCCAAACCGAAGTCATGATCCTAACAATGCCTTATATCTGCAAAGCAGCAACTCCACCACACGAGAACCTCCAAGCAGCAACTAAGAGTGCCTGGCAGGAAATTCCCTCCCACATACCATCATCCACGATCCAGTCATCATCCTGGCGTGCCTGAACCAGCTTCGAATACTGCTCTTCATCAACTTCTTCATAGACACTTGTGAAGTCCTCGACCTGCCATTACACAAGTTAGGAAAAAAGCTTCAAATGGAGTGAAAGTGTTAAACAATTCTGATGAAAATAATTGTCAAGTTGAAACCAGAATGGCAGCCTGAAGGAGTAGCTGCAACCAAATTATGAGTTCTGACATTCAACACCACTACAGGGTTTTCCTTAAATAGACATCAATTAACTTAGTATTCCTTTTAGGTGGGTGTTAACATAAGATATTAAATGATTCCATTAGCATAATACACTTGTCACACCATCAATTACTCATCTACTTCATAAAAAACAAACTGAATTATAGCCAATTCTTCATTAGCTGCTTTGGGGATTGTTCACTTGTGATTTCTAGACTGGTTTCTCCTACACTTCACAAACCTGCAAGGCATGTCACTTGCCTCTCCACTCACTCATGTATGTTCTGCAAATAACTAACTGGAATAACTCTTCAACCAAATATAATTCAAAAGGAAAATCTCCCTCATCTATCCCCCTCCAAAAATTCGGAAAACAAACATACTCTATTCTACAGGCAAACTGGAACTGGTTTTTGAGTAATCCCTGTTCATACTGCCACTATTCCCTATCATTCTAAGGACTTGATACTGCTCGGGGTCTTCAATGCTCAGCTACGGGAAAGACAAGTCCAGCGGCTTCAGAAACATGCCAGGTGTGTGTTTATGTGTGCCCAAGATCCCAAAAAGAGGGAACAATGGAGGAGAAGGGATTGTGGTGTGACTATCCTCCATTGGGGGATACTTTCTCACTTTCCCTCTCTCTGTCTCTAGTGAGCACAAGGGCCCACTAGCAAAAACTAAAAAATAGTGCCCCTTTCTCTCAAAAGTTCTGCCTTTTTCAAATGGGTGGTGGGAGAAATGATGAACTCCACCCAAAGAGGTGGGATCCTGGGGAAAAAGCATACAGAGCTGAGAGAGCCCGTTGGCCAGAGCTGACTGGCTTTTTGCCACACCTACAAGGCTTATAATAATTACAGGATTAGGCTTAGTTTTCACCTCCCTTTTAACCTACTCTACAGGGATCACTGGCAAATACTGATTTGGCCTTTCACCACTTGGTAACAAACTACCTGCCCTACCAAATTAAATTTTTAAAATCCCAGACATAAACTATTCCAATCAACATTACTGTACTGATGAATTCTCCTTCAGAGGGGGGTGGGGGCAGCATGATCATTTTCCTTGTTGAAGTCTATCAGGCATTCTTTGACTCTTACTTAAGTAATTTGCTTATATACTATCACAAAGACACCAGAAAACTATATGAAAAAAAAACATTTTGAATAAAAAGTCATTTTGACTCTATCTTTAAAAACAACATTGCTACTGCTCAGCACGAACTCTTTGAGCCATACAATTAACATCACAGTGTTTAAAGAAAAAATCAGCCACATTGTGCCAACATCTGAAATGCCCCATGGAACTCCTTTATACAAGTACCTACATTACAAATGCTTCACTCCTGCTTTTCTGTAATCCTTTTAGCAACCCTTTATGATCTGGTTGCCTCACTTAACTTGAACAAATGGTGCCAAATGGCAAAAATTCACTTCCATTAGCTTAATTGTCCAATGCCATATAGACCCTGGTTAAACATGCATAGAAAGCAATCAAAAAAAAAAAAAAGGAAAAATAAAACATACATAGAAGGGGACTTTAAAAAGTTTGTAGGTAAAAAAGAGAATTAAAGTACAAGTCTATTTTGATTTGAAATCCACACATAGTTGTTGAGTTTTTTTTAATAATACAACACATTTCCATGAACTTTTTGAACTTTCAGACACCCTTCGTATTCTGAAACCAGACTGCTGGGTTCAAATAAAGGATCTGAACTGGGACCTCATTAAACTTTGTATGCCCTGGATATGTCACCAGCAAAATGTTGTTGATCATGGTACCTAAGTTCACTTGACTACTGGAAGGAAATAAACATACTGGGAAAAGCACTTAGAACTGGGTGGTTAGCTCACAAAGTAAAATTAGGTGCTGCTATTGTTACTGTTTCTCATTCATTAAACACTTTCAAGCCTGGAGGCAGTTAAGATACTCTGGGAGGATTGAAGGTGATGCCGGCCACTGTTGCGTGATGCAGATGGTAGCCACTGTCTTACCTGAGGGCCATAAAGAGTGTGCAGAGGAAAACACACCAAAAGAGCATCACATCAACCTTACAGAAGTAGGGCTGTCTCCACTGCCATTTCCCTTACAAATCAGGTGAAGAACAATTCTCTCCAAGGAGAAGTAGTGAACTAGACCTTAAGACTAAAGTAGAAGCACCTCTAAGTTTCCCCCTCAAAAATGGGACTCAGCAGAGGTGTGCCAGGCTCCAAAAGGAAAATTACACATACAGCTCCTTTCATTTCAGAATTTTAAAATCACCTGTAAAGTGTCTCACAGGAATTAAGAGCCGGGTACTCTCCCTAATGAGTAAATCTACCTCATCAAGAGCCAGGTACTCTCCTTAATGAGTAAATCTATCTCATACCAAAGCTTGTTCAATATTAAGAAATTACTACCACAGGCCAGCCCACAGCCTGGTGGTTAAGGTGGATGGATCCCTCATGGCAACAGCACAGTTCCAGTCCTGAAGCCAGTGGCTTGAAAATCTCACTGGGCGTGTCTGCATGTGGGCCCAAAACGAGGTAGGAATGGAGACAGGATTGCAGTGTGACCATTCCCCATGAAGGGGTGTTTTCTCATCCCTACCCCTCACCCCCACCCCCTAGTAAGTACATGTGCCCTCTGGCAAAAAAATATATATATATCTTAATTACTATTACAAGAAATATATGACTATTTCTAATTGGTGACAAAGGTGACAGAAGACTACCTGCAGGCTATAAATTAATGAAGCACAGGAGGAAATAAAAAGGAAATGGTTACTTACTTCATACTTATACTTCTCACCAGCTTTAGCCTTTTTCAGTCTTTCTAGAGCTTCCTGGCGTCCTTTCTTTGACTTTTTTTCTCGCCGGGCTCGAGAAGCTACAAAACTCCCTGACTCTGATGCAGGTGGAAAAAAAAAAAGACAAATACACATGTAATCTTACAAAATTACCAGCCATCTTTCCTCAAAGCCAAGGAACATTTGTAGCCCACAGTAATATATATTTTCAATGTTACCAAGGATACATTTTATAATGTAAGTAAGTCGCAAAGTTCATGGCCAAAGAAGCAGATCCTATGGCTCTTCAGAAACACTCTTTAAAATCCAGTTACAACAACTGAAGTCCCTGTTATTTTTTCTTCCAAAAAGAGGAAAATCCCAAATTCAACTGCTATCCTATGGAGACACTAGAGAAGAAAGATCAGCCAACGGTTTTCCATCTGAAAGGACAGGCCCCAAGTAATCCAGTGAGTTATAAAAGACAAACAATTCATTTTCTATTCTATTAATCAACATTCAAAAGGCTTTAAGGGGCAGGTGCACTTTGCAAAGTGCTAGGCAATGAGAGAGACAAAGAAGATAAAGAAGACATGGCCTCTATATTCACACTATTTACAATCTAATATGGGAGATAAGTAGCGAATGGCTCTAAAACACTACCTAGAAGTAATCCATGTCCTAACAGGTTCAGATAAAGCACCTGGAATTTCAAAGGAGGGCTATATTGAGGACTGGGGAAAGTAAAGATGGCTCATAAGGAGAGTCATCTTAACTCTATCACTGCTTTCAAGACCTCGGTTATGACATTATGACAGTAAAAAAAATTACAAAGATTAAAATGTATTTTTGTCAAAAATTATTGAACTACTTACTGGAGGGCCTTGAGGTTCATTCATTCCACTTTTGAATTATTCATGCTTTTCAGCTTATAAACTGACTGCCCCACATACATACTGAAAAGAACCCATCCACAGAACTCAGCCTTTCCTGTGTACCAGCGGATGATAACCAAGTCAAGCACAACAGTGTTGCCTGCGTGCTATGAGTTTAAGCTTGGCACAATTGCCATCCATGTCTGTGAAATTAAGAATTTTATTGTATTTGGTGCCAATTAATTTATCAAAAGGAATAGGCACAGAAAAGAAGTATTATTAAGAGGCATCTTAAAAGCTTCAATCGCACTGGAATATTTCTAACAACATTAAGCTGTTTGACTAAGTAGCTGAAATACAAAATACTTATCACCTTTAAGATGTAGTTTTAAAGTGTATTGCCAACGTACAGAATGTTGGCAATAAATTTTTAAACTACATCTTTAAAGTGAAGCAGAATTAGAAATCTTCCCTCCCTCCCCCCAGCTTTCTGGAAATGGAATCTCTCTCTTCATAACATCTCAGTCTATTGTTTGACTTTCACATTTGACTTTTAAATCCATTTTCCAAAAGACATTAAGTAAAAATTAAGGAACACAGGTACTTAACGACGACAGCCACAAAATTTTGGATGTCACTCAAATGATTTTTCCAAGATCACAAGCAGGCCTACATGAAAAGGTCTCAGAGATTACTGAACAGAGTCCTTCAGCCCCCCCAGCCACAAAATTTTGGATGTCACTCAAATGATTTTCAAGATCACAAGCAGGCCTACATGAAAAGGTCTCAGAGATTACTGAACATGATCACTGAGAGTGAGAATCTGGCCTCAGGGTATTCCCTTCTGGACTCCCTTGACTCCAGACAAAATCTACAGGTCTTCCAAGGGACTTACTCCCTCGGCAACAATTTTTCACTCCACAGGCTTCAGGGCCCAATTACAAATAAGACAGAGTTCCCTATCTTCAAGGGGGCTCACAATCAAAGCAAAAGGGCGTGGAACTACCGTCATAATATATACATGGTGCCACAGAAGAATAACACAGTATTGAGGAAACAGTGAAAAGAGTCATTAATTTTGCCTAGGAAATCAGGGAAGGCTTCACAAAGGACTCCAAGAAGGGCCTAGAAAGAGGAGTGGAATATTACCATCAGAGAACAGGGTAAAAAGTGGCCAAAAAAAAAAAATTGAAAAATTGAAAAAAAAAAAAAAAAAAAAAACGAGGAAAAGGGATGAGACAAAAC
>NW_006160117.1:495920-502343 GCF_000334495.1 Tupaia belangeri chinensis | reverse complement strand
AACCGGAGATTAGGGAGAAGCAGCACAGGGCACCTCTGCCTTTCCTGGGTGCCACTTGTTACAGTGGGACAGCTGCCTGGTTGTTTTAAGCTCCCAGATCCTGAGACTGTTTAAGAAGTGTCTTCTTGGGAACCAGCAGTTAGCATAATGGCTATGTCGTTGGACTCCCACGTAGTCGACCGCGGTTCACAACCCGGACCCGACAACCCGGACCCGGTGGCTTAAAACTCATGCCGGGCGCGTGTGGCGTGCACATGCATCCTATAGCAAAAACATCTCCAAAAAAAAGTTTCTTCTTCACAAGTCGTATTTTTTTGTTTGTTTGTTTTTGAGAGGTTTTTTTTTTTCTTTTTTGCTATAGGGCTCATGAGCTCGCCAGACAGACAGAAAGAGACAGAGAGATAGAAAGTGAGAAATCACCCCCCACAGGGGATGGCCACGCTGCAATCCCTTCTCCTCCATTCTCCTCTCGGGATCTTGGGCATGCACACACACGCGCCTGGCGTGAGTTTTAAGCCACCGGGTCCGGGACGCAAACCGTGGTCAACTACATGGGAGTCCAGCGACATAGCCATTATGCTAACTGCTGATCCCTCCACAAGTCTTGATGAGAAGCAGAGCTTATGTCCCATCAGAGAAACTGAACAGGCAGAAAGTCTTTCCCAGAAACCCTTGTAGCTAGGGCTTGGGCACATAAAATAGGTTCTTCTGGTTAGGAGCACCCAGTCAGAACTTAAATCAGAAGTTAGTGTCACAAGGAAGGGGGGAGCGGGCCTAAGAAAGATTCTAAAAGTAGTAACAAGAGGATTGAGAGTTTGAGAGGACAGTGCCAGCAATGTCCTAAAGTGAACACTACAGCATCAAGTATTTGGTCATGATTGGCAATGCTCACTGGCCCAGTTTTGTGGCACAATGTTAATCATTTTTCCTGGATAAACTGCCCCAAGACCAGCGTCCCAACCCTCCTAGAGTTTCTGTGAACAACACAATATTCTTTTCTTTGTTTTTTTAAGAGGTTTTTGCTATAGGGCACATGCGCTTGGCCAGAAAGACAGAGAGACAGAAAGCGAGAACCCCCCCCACTCCGGGGTGGGAGGGATGACCACACCTCAATCCCTTCTCCTCCTGGGATCTTGGGTAGGCATGCACACATGTCCAGTGTGAGTATTAGCCACCCAGGTCCAGGACTCAAACCCCAATCGACTACATGGGAGTCCAGCAACATAGCTAGCCATTACACTAACCGCTGGTCCCTCCACAACACAATAATCTAATAAATTCCTTTTCTGTTTAAATCAGCTAGAGTTGGTTCTGGTAGCTTACAACTAAGGACTGTAATGCAGTGCCTCAGGGTCCTCACCTGTGAAGTGCTGATGATCATGGCAGCTTTAAAAAGCTGTTAAGGAGCAAATGAAAACACCTATCTTAACTTTCGACCTAGCAATGTAGGAAAGGCTAGAGTGTTTGTGTTTGTGTATGTGTTTGTCTAGTGCAAGGTAGTCAAACGAACATACACAGAAACACACTCCACACCTGCCACACCTAGTAGTATCCTGTCTGGCTTCAGAAAGCAAAAATAAGCAAAGCCGTTTTCTCAAGGAAGCCTCAATATAGCACTGCACATAATTAGATGTTTACAATCTCAACTCCATGAAGATGGAAAGAAAACATGTCCAGCCTACCCACCATTGGAATGCCAGAGTCCGGCAGAATGTCTACACCTAGTAGGTACATAATAAATATTTGCTGAATGAACCATCTACCTACTTTTTTGATCACCAAATTCTCCCTAATCTCTTTTCATATGTCATAGCTAGTTATAGACTTTTAACTTTTCACTGCCAATGTCAAGATCCCCCCTCCTCCTAATACTTGGGAGGGAAAAAGCCTAGGTTCTCTCTTTTGGTATATGAGTGTAATGTTTTGCATAGGTTAAGTTAGATAAATAAATAAATAAATAAATAAATAAATAAAGAGCACCAAAAAAATCCATTTACAAAGGTTTAAATATTTGGTTCAAATTTATCATCTCAAGTCCCTCCAGTCTCCCCCAAAGCGGAGAGCCTAGCCTTCAGCAGTCTTTCAGGTAACAATTTTGCAATCTGCTCTAAGGGAAAAATTCTAGTCACAAATCCCTATCAACTACTTAATCAACACCGTAACTTCAGAAGGGGTCTCAAGATTGCACAGTATCCTCCAGAGAGTGATTTCTTGATGTTCACAGATGACATACAGTTTTTAGGGTGAAGAAAGAGCTTAGTAGCAAATCACTGATAGGGCTGCAAAGACCGTTCATGTACTCACATCCTATGCCCCATTTGTAATCCAGGCTAGTAGACTCTCCAAAATAAATTGTCTCAAGAAACAAGGCTGGAAGAACAAACTGAAATCTGTGATTCACAACCAGGTGAATGCAAAGCAGGCTGATTAGGAAGCAAGTTCTCATTATTTGTGATGTTTCTGAGTGACAGGAGGTCTGAGCTTGAGTTAAGGAAGTAAAGCATCTGATTTTAAGTTAGAAGTTCACTGAAGTTAAGTTACACTTTAGTGGAACACTGTTAAAAAAAAATCAGAAATCAGACAAAGCCAATTGGAAATAAATTCTTGGAAATAAAAGATTACCGCTGACTGAGTGATGTTCAGGGCATCTGAAATACTGAACTGATGCATTTTCTTTTTTAAGAAACTTCAGAAATGACTAGATTGTGAGAACTATTTCTATGCAGCACTTGAAGAACTTTCCATAGAATTTGAAAGAAAACTGTTAACATATAAAGCAGAAATCCACTACCTAAAACGATAAAACGCATCTGTATCTGGTGACAGCACTTCGAGCTTTATTTCCCGCTTAGTTACAATGTATAACGATTTTCCTCGAAGTGCCTAGAGACGTGGGCGCACATCTGGTCTGTCCCAGCCCTTGATTGGATTCTTAGACTAGAAACAGTGAAATAATTTTGGCCACGACAGTTCCCAACAGGGTCAGTCTCAATGAAGTAGTGCCCCGCACGTGGGTTCCACTCACTAAAAGAAATAAAAAGTGTGGAGACCCTCAGTGTCAGAAGAGAGGCTTGTCTCAAAAAAAAAAATCCCTTGCAGGAGTTGTTCCCGTTTGCCAAGAGCAAACTGCCCTACGAGGAAGCTCCGTCCGACGCCAGAAGAGCCCCCTCCTAGGACGACCATGGTCTGAACCTAAATAGACAAGCGGGGCGACCCCAGCACGCGCGCCTCCTTGCTAAAAATAGAAGAGGCTCCCAGAATCCCCACCACCTGTGATCACGCCGCGGTCCCCGCACTCCCAACCAGACACCCCGCGCGCACACGCATCCCTCACCGCTGCCCTGCAGCTCGCAGTCATCGCCGTGCACAGGCGCCATGGTCCCAAAGTCTCCCGATTCCGCGCCAACCAGCCCGAAAGTGGGGCGGGGGCCGATACAGGCGCCAGCCCGAAAGCCAATCAGCGACTTCGGAGACTGCGGACTTCCGCCCGGAAGGCCACTGACGTGCTGTGCCGCGCGGCGCTCCGCCCCGGCCTTCTCGCGGGCTCGTGTTTGGCGCCCTGTAATGACCCCTTAGGGAAAAACTAGAGCTGATGGGAGGCTGGAGGAAAACCGACAAAGAAGCGGTCGGGCGCTGGAAAGGAGCTTCCTAGACACTCTGCGCAGGCGCAGACTTGCTGATGGGAAAAGATCTGGGCGCGTGGGAGTAGAGGCTCTCTGGGTCTGAGAGTTGATTGTCCGGGAAAAGAGGTGCGGACGGGCAGAAGGAGGGGAAGTTGTTGGACTGTTTTCCCCAGAGCCTGGGAAAGCTACTGCCTCCTGCTGAGCACTCTTAAGTTTTGCCTAATACTCTGTTTTTCAGTGTGTGATGTGCTTGAAAAAAGGAACATCGCCTGTGGTCTTGCCTGTGCCTGTGTCCTTCTTGCTTCTCAGAGTGTGCACACAGTAGGAATGTGGTGTTTTTTCTTTATAGTCGTCTGTAAAACACCACTTAAAAAAGTAAATGCACCACCTTAACCAACTGACCAAAAGCAGAATCACTAATAAGTCGCAGTCAGACCTCTCGAGCTTCCTGGTGTGATACATTTGAAAAAACGAACAATGTCGCCTGTGTTCTATGGTCTTCTCACTTGTGCCTGTGGACATCTTGCCAAAAAAAAAAAAAAGTCTAGCAAGAGCTAGCCCCTAGTCTAGTGGCTAAAGGGAAGGGAATCCCACATGGCTGATGGTGCTTTGAATCCCAGTCTTGGCAGCTTGAAAAACACACACGAGATGTGGGTGCTTGCCCCAAATCCCAACAGAATGAGAAATGGAGAAGGGCTATAGTGTGGCCATGCCCCAATTTGGGGGTACTTTGTCCCTCTCTGTCTCTGTCTCTCTGTCTCTGTATATCTCTGGCAAGTGTGCAGGCCCTCTGACAGGTAAAAAAATGTCTAACTAAAATCTACCCATGAAGAAATAATCAGACATATTCAAAATGTAGAAAATGTACAAAACATCCAGGCATGGATTCCTCCAAAATGTCAATGTTACAAAAAGACACAAGGGCTTTAGGTTCTTGTGTATGGTGCAACGTGTGCAATGCATGCACTGTACACATCTCATTTTGTTCCAAGTAGGTATAACACTTGTGTTCTTATTCATGTCTGCTACACCTTTGTAACATTGTTTCCTACGTTTGAGTGCATGCTCCTTGATCCCTCCCTCACGGAACAAAAATGTTGTGGTCATTTCTCTAAAGGATATAACAGTAGTTTGGTCTGTCCTCTAGCATAGCTACCAATATTTGTTTCTTCATTTCTGATTGTTTAGAATTTTTTTCTCAATTCGCTATAGGGTGCATGGGCTCACTGGAGAGGGCAGAGAGGAGGGAAAGTGAGAAATCACCGCCAGAGGAGATGACCCCACCACAATCCCTTCTCCTCCATTCTCCTCTTGGGGATTTTGGGTACACATGCATACATGCCTGGCACGTTTCTCAAACCCCCAGGTCTGGAACTCAAAATGTACAACTGGCCATGTGGGATTCAGACACCTTAACCACCACACCACCAGCTGGCCCTAGGAATTTTTCCTTCAGCTTCATAAGTCCCCTAATACCATGTTAAGATGTGATCCATATGTTGTGATACGTAAGGAAGTAATTCACACTTAGACACACTTGTTTAAAGTACCAGTAGAGACTTAGGCATACATTTCCCTTTGAAAAATTGTTGGGAGTGCAGTGTGGTGGTGTAGGCAATGGGCATGCTGCCACTCAATGCTGGGGCCCATGTGGAAGGGCTCCAGGTTCATGTCCTGGGTTTACCTCAACACGTCAGGAGGCAGGGCCAGCATGTGGCATGGAAGTTAAGATGCTGGATCTCACATGGCCAACTTCACAGTTTGAGTCCCAGAAAATTATGCTGGACACATGTGCATGCATGCCCAAAATCCCAAGAGGAGAAGGGATTGTGGCATGGCCATACCCCTCAGGGGGTGATTTCTCACTTTCCCTCTCAACACATCAGGGACATCCTCAATCCTGGCTGACTACAAAACTGCAGGGAGGATTACGGTATGAAGACCCTGTCACAGGTCTCTCTCTCTCTCTGCCTCTGTCTCTCTTTCTCTCTTTCTGGAAATGATTAAATAAACTTTTAAAAATTGGAACTTTTATAATTTTACAATCAATGTATTTTAATAGGAGAACCATTTGGCTAAGCATCAATAAGAACCAAATCCTTTACTTAACAATTTCACAGGTCTGATAATTTTCCACATGCCACTTTATGACACTAAGTATTTCAAATTTTGTTTCTCTTTCACTACTGCTATGGTCTATTCCCCCAGTTCCCCAAATTCATATGTTAAAACCTAATTACCTGGGGACCAGTGTGTGGTGTGGTGGTTAAGGCACTGGACACTCCCACATGGCTGACCATGGCTTGAGTCCCAGACCTGGTGGCTTGCTTTCTCACTTTCTCTCACTTTCTCTCTCTCTCTCTCTCTCTCTCTCTCTCTCTCTGGTCAAATTAAAGTAAATAAATAAATACATAAAATTAAACAAATATTTCTTTTAAAAAAAATAATTACCTAAGGTATGGAGATGATTAGGTCATGAGGATCTTAGTACCAATTTAATGAAAGGAATATATGATAGTCAACTTTAATGAAGTCAAGCAGATCAACTGGCAGAAACTTGGGTTGTGATCAAATATTTGGAGCGTGTTTGTGCTTTATATATTATACTGATCCTCCTAATAACCATGCGGGTAGGTATGTCAAGAAATTGCTAGTTGCTTACTTCTACATCCACTCTTCCCTTTCTTCTTAATAACGGAATGTAAATTTTTTGAAAGTTTTTAAAAAGTTATTCCACAGGGCCAGCAGATGGTGTGGTGGTTAAGGGTGCTGGACTCCTGCATGGCTGACCACACGGTTC
>NW_006160117.1:488358-495889 GCF_000334495.1 Tupaia belangeri chinensis | reverse complement strand
TCCCAGACCTGGCGGCTTCTTTCTCACATGCCCTCTCTCTCTCTCTCTCTCTTACTCTGTCCCTTTCTGGTCAAATTAAAATTAATTAATTAAATAAGTTAAATTAAATAAGTCTTTTTTATCCCTATAGGGCACATGTGCTTGCCAGAAAGACAGAGAGAGACAGAGAGATAGAAAGCGAGAAATCACACCCCCAGGGGGGCTGGCCACACTGCAATCCCTTCTCCTCCATTCTCCTCTCGGGATCTTGGGCACACAAGCTCACGTGCCTGGCGTGAGTTTAAACCGTTGGGTCTGGAACTCGAACCGCAGTCGGCTACATAGGAGTCCAGCAACGTAGCCATTACGCTAACGGCTGGTCCCAAGAATTATATTTTGTTTAACTTTATTCTTTATTTCTTTATTTTAATTTGACCAGAGAGGGACAAAGTGAGAGAGAGAGAGCACGGGAAAATGAGAAAGCAAGTCACCAGGTCCAGGACTCGAACTGCAGTCAGCCATGTGGGAGTCCAGCACCCTTAACCACCACACCTCCTGCTGGCCCCAAGCCAAGATATTCTTTCCCAGACTTCTCAGAAGTGTTATTTAAGCAGTGATTTTAGCTTCCCAGTCTCTCTTTCTGCCTGTGCACGTCAGCCTGGTTCTCCCTGTGATTCTGCGAGCTACCTAATACTCTCTCACGAACTTCTTTTCCTCTCCCTCTATTCTTCTCCTCCTGCCCCTCATTTTCCTCTTTCTTTTACCTGCCAGAAGTCCATTTCTGTTGCTTGCAAGTAATATCTCTGGCTGACGCACCATGTTCTTTGCTTTATTCTCATCCATACTCACCAAGAAAGCTCCTGGTTAGTATTTCAGATACTTAACTACTAGGACAGAAGAACACCAGACAGCGGATGAGAGCATCCCAGCATTTGGAAAGTGATGGTCCCATCATCAATGTAGGTATTTATTCCGGTTAGACCAGGTCTCCTATGCTTTTAAGTAAAGTAGGCCTGTCCCCAAGAGACCATCCTGGGTGTGCTAAAGAAATGCAGTCAATACCCACTAAACCAAGGACAAGACTCCAGACTGTGGAGACTGAGAAGGGTGACCCCAATAAGCCTAACCTACAGCAAGCCAGCATGTGACACTCCCAGACTGCAATCCCCAAACACACCACCCCAACCAAGTAACCTCCCTAGGAAGCTTGACATCCATAAATATATCTCTGCCTTGTCTCTCACAGCACTTATTTATTAAAAAGTGAATTTACCATTTTTGTTCATTAATCCCTTTCAGACAAAATAATTATTTTGTAAGGCTGGGTTTTCTGTGTCTATTAAATTGAGAGGAAAAGAGAGACACACTACAATTAGCTATTAATCATTTTGTTTCATAACCATTCCATCTCATATCTGTTATTAATAATCTAGCTATTATCTGATTGCAGAAGAACCAATAGCAATTTAAATGCGTGCTGTCCATATAGATATGTTGCCACACGTGATACTCTCTGAGGTTTAATCTCAGAGACTAGAACACAAAACATCAAATCTATAAGCTAGGGCCCAGCAAGTGGCTTAGTGGTTAAGGCACAGGACTCCCACATGGCCGAATGCAGTTCAAGTCCTAGACCCAGGGGCTTGAAACTTGCACCAGGCATGAGTGTGTGCATGCCGAAAATCCCAAGACAAGAATGGAGGAGAAGGGAATGAGACATGGCCATCCTTGCCGGAGGGTGATGGCTGACTTTCTCTCTCTCTCTCTGGTGAGTGCATGTGCTCTATAGCAAAAATCTCTTAGGAAAAAAAGTCTATAGGCTATATCTTCGAATTAGTTGAATCCTAATCTTCACAGCCTTACTGACTTTCAAACAAAAAAAAATTCTACTTTCTGAGACTGGCAGGTGTCATCTCAAAGATAACAAATAGTTATCTATGAGATCAGTTAAAAATAAGACAAATAGGGAACCAGCAGTTAGCATGGTGGTTAAGGGAACTGGACTCCCATATGGTCAACAGCTGTTCAAGTCCTGGACCTGGCAGCTTGCTTTCTCACTTTTCCTCTCTCTCTCTCTGTCCTTCTTTGGTAAAATTGAAATAAATAAATAAAGTTAAATAAAATATATATTTTTAAATTTTACTTTCTTAGGATAGTCATGAAAACTAATTAATTAATTAACAAACAATAAAAGCAGACATTTCTGAGCCAACTGATGGCATGATGGTTAAGACAGCTGGATCTCACACAGCCGACTGTGCAGTTCGAGTCCTGCACCCGGCAGCTTGAAAAACATGCTGGGCACATGTACATGCACACCCAAAATCCTGAGAAGAGAACGAAGGAGAAGGGATCATGGCAGGGCCATCTTCCTGGGGAATTTCTCACTTTTCTTTTCTCCCTCTCTCTTTTTTCTCTTTCTCTCTGGTGAACTCACACAGCCTATTGTAAACTAATAAGAACAAGAAAAAAACAGACATCTTCATGTATATCTTAACTAGAAAGTATTAATTAAGCCAAGAACTTAGAGTGAGAATTAACTATTTTTGAATACCATTTTTTTAAAATAATTATTTAGTTTTATTCATTATATTATTATTATTTAATTTATCATAGGGCATATACACCCACCAGTGAGAAACAGGAGGTGGAGATGAGAAAGCAAGCCACCAGGTCAGGATTCAAACCACAGTGGACCCTGTGGGAATCCAGTGCCTTCACCACACCAGGCCACCTGCTGGCCCCTTTGAGTACCACTTTTTAAAAATTTAACTATTTATTTGTTTATTTATTCATTTAAATTTGACTAGAGAGGGACAGGGACGGGGGTGGGGGAGTGGGAAAGCAAGCAGCCAGGTCCGGGACTGGAACCACTGTTGGCCATGTGGGAGTCCAGTGCCCTTAACCACCACGCCACCTGCCAGCCCCTAGAGTACCACTTTTATTGAGAATTAATTTTAGCCATCCAGGCCAATGCATCTGTATCCCTTTCTCCAGTCCAAAAGTGCATAATACTCTTAGACCCACCCTCCTAGAGAGCAAGGTTAGATCCGTACCCTCAGGAGATCCCAAATGAATTATTAACCAATAGGCAGATCCTCTGTGATAACTGAGCCCTGGCTGACGGCATAAACAGGCAGTGGTGAATAAAACTAGCCCCCAAAGACAAATAGCGGTGCTAATGCTTCAAAATCTTCGGGAACCAGCAGTTAGCGTAATGGCTCTGTCGCTGGACTCCCACGTAGTCGACCGCGGTTCGCGTCCAGGACCCGGTGGCTTGAAACTCACGCCGGGCGTGTGTGCGTGCGTGCCCAGGATCCCGAGAGGAGAATGGAGGAGAAGGGATTGCGGCATGACCATCCTCTCTGGGGGGTGATTTCTCACTTTCTGTCTCTCTGTCTCTCTCTGTCTGTCTGGCGAGCGCACACGCCCTATAGCGCAAAAACCTCTCCAAAAAAATTAATAAACCTTCTAAAATAGCAGCATGAACTAACAGTTGGGAATGGAAAGTATTAAAGGTGCTGAAACAAAGGTAAGAAAGAATAATGAGTTAGTTCATCATGTAGTTGGTCAATAGTGAATTTTAGCAGAGAATGACACCAGGAAGGTTTCTTAATTTACATCTGGCCAGTGCTCCGTAGAGCAGTGGTTCTCAGCCTTGACTGCAAATTAGAGTTACCAGAGCAACTTTTCATACTTCTAATGCCCTGTAGCTCCCCAGCCTGGTTAAACCAGATTTTCTGAGGATGGGATCCCAGTGTGTGGCCAAAGTTGAGGAAGGATGGTGTGGATGAAGCATTGCTAAATTTTCAGCAGTATGACTGACTTAAACATTGAATATTTAGTCAAACAATACATGTTTACAAGCGCCTGGACAATTCCTCATAAGGAAGGAGACCTCATCTCCCTCCTGCTCTAAAGACTCTCACTTCTTTTCTTTTTAGAGAAATCTTTCTTTAAGAACTATTTTACTTAACTTTTTTGTTTTTTAATTTGACCAGAGAGGGGTAGAGTGAGAGAAAGAGAGAGAGAGAGGGAAAGTGAGAAAGCAAGCCACCAGGTCCAAATCTCAAAGCGTGGTCAGCCATGTGGAAGTCCAGCCACCTTAACCACCACGCCATCTGCTGGCCCCAAGCTTCTCATTGTTAGTGTCTTACAATATTTAATATTGTGGCTTCCCGAGTTGAGTAATGGCTGGATTGTCTAAGATTTTATGCAACATCAGCACTAGATTTATTAGAAATAGATCCTATCTTGTTGTTCAGCACCTGTCACCAATAGAAATCACAATATGGGGCCAGCCATTGGCATGGAGGTTAAGACACTGGAGTTTACAAGGCTGACTGCATGATTACAGTCCCAGACTCAGCGGCTTGGAAAACACACCAGGCACGTGTGCGTGCATGCCCAAAAACCCGAGAAGAGAAAGGAGAAGAAGGGACTGCAGTGTGACCACCCCCCACAGGGGGTGCTTTCTCTCGCTCTCGCTCTCTGTCTCTCTCCAGTTTCTATGATTTCACTTTATCTACCTGAACACCCAGGCATGTCAGCGACCCTGGATGGCTGAAGGGCTGGGGAAAGCATCACAGGATAAAGACCCCATGAAAGGTACCACCTCCTCTTTCTATATCTCTCTCTCTCACTCCAGAAATAAATAAACTTAAAATTAATCATCTAAGACTACTTCCGGATAACATTGTAGTACAGATACCTGTGACTTAGTACTCCCAGTTCCTGCCGCCCTTACTCGGTGACTTTCTTGTCCTTTTATTTATTCATATTCTATAAGCAACCAATACATTGTTGTTATTCTGCTTTAAACAAATAGTTATCTTTGAGATCAGTTAAAAATAAGACAAATAGGGAACCAGCAGTTAGCGTAATGGCTATGTCACTGGACTCCCACGTTTTCAACCGCGGTTCGCATCCCGGACCCGGTGGCTTAAAACTCACGCCGGGTGAGTGTGCGTGCATGCCCAAGATCCCGAGTGGAGAATGGAGGAGAAGGGATTGCGGCATGACCATTCCCACTGGGGGGGGGGTGATTTCTCGCTTTCTGTCTTTCTGTCTCTCTCTGTCTGTCTGGCGAGCACACGTGCCCTATAGCGAAAAAAAACCTCTCCAAAATAAATAAATAAATAAATAAATAAATAAGGCAAATAGAATATTTTATTTGATCTTCATTTATTCCTTCTGTGATGTGCCTCTTTTCTCTTTTCTTTGTTTTAGAGAGATATCTACTATAGGGCCCGTGTGCTTGCCAGAGACAGGAAGCAAGAAATCACCTCCCAGGGGGGATGGCCATGCCGCCCTCCCATCTCCTCCAGTCTCCTCTCGGGATTTTTGACGTGCATGCACACGTGCCTAGTGTGAGTTTTAAGCCAGATCCTCACTGTGAGATTCTGGTGGGATTCCTGGAGTAAAAGCCCACAAAATAGCCAAGCCACAGTGAAAGGGGTGCCACTCAGCAGTAGTACAATGTTCTGCACTGCTGGAAGCCATATGGAAGATCAGAGTTCAGTTCTTGAATTGACCTGTACATGCTGGGCATGCAAGTGCCCATGATCTTGGCTGGCTGAAAGGCTGAAGAGAGAATTGTGGCTTATGACCAGTTGAAGATGTTTCTCTCCCTCTCTTTCAACAATTAAGTAGCAGTCTCTTAACAGGAGAAAAGACATATAAGTTTATTCTATACATGGGGCTTCACAACAGAGAAATGTGAATATCCAATAATCCAGTGAGATCTCGACGTTTATATACCTCCTTCATAGGAGAGAGGGGAGGGAAAGGTAGGCAGCTTAGGAGACAGTAAATAATTTTTGTGGATGAGGAATAGGTGACAGCCTGTGACAAAGTCTGTCTGGGCATGTGACTTTCAGTCTCTTCTCCTGTGATAGGGTTAATCTTTCCTACTTGGTGAGATTCCTGGGGAGGAGACTCATCACAATTGAGTTCTTTTTTGGAGGCTCTACCTTTAGGCAGATAAGGGAAATTGGAACAGAGCTTCTCCCTGTGCTTCAGGGAAGAAAGATCCACCAGGAAGGCAGGTCCAAGAGGTTTTGGTTCTGAGGCTGCTGGGACCTTCCTACCTTTAGTTCAAAGCACTCAGCATGCCCAAGTGACATACATTAGAATACCATTTTCTTTTTTGTCTTCCTTTTACTTTTATCTACATTTATTTTATGCTGATTTTATTTCCGTGCCGCAAGTTTTTGTTTCTTCAGTTTCTTCTGGGATATCTTTTTCTTCGGTGCAACTTCCTCTTCCGGTTTAGGAATAGTTTGCTCCTTTTCAGTGAGGATCATCTCAATGTGGCAGGGGGAGCTCATGTGGGGGTTAATCCAGCCATGAGCTCTGTACCTATGACGGCGCATCTTGGCTGCCTTGCTCACCTGAATGAGCTCAATGACCAGAGAATCCACATCTAACCCTTTAAGTTCAGCATTACTCTGCCTTTTTAAGCATGTGCAGCAAAAATTCAGCACTCTTTTTGGGCCACCGACCTTGTGTCCAGTCCCACTGTTTAGCCTGGGCACATCGACCAACTCCACCATTGTAACGATGGAATGGCACACACGGCTTCTGTAAAGTGACATCCTTCAGATACTTGGTGGCTTTTTGGATATGCATACCCTTGAGGGCCTGGGCAGTATCATGAATGTTCTTAAAGTGAACACGAACCTCTTGACTTGCATGACTTTGTGGGGTTCTCTGGGTCAAGTGAATAGCAAACCATTTTCAAGGATCACCTCAGGCTGCTAAGGAGAAGAGGCTAGAATACTATTTTCTGATCCCCACCACACCATATATGTGTGTGTGTGTGTGTGTGTGTGTGTGTGTGTGTACACACCACATTTTGTTTGCTTATCCATTCATCCACCAGTGGACACTTGGGTTGCTTCCAGCTCTTCGTTACTGCAAATAATAATGCTGTGAATGGCACCATATGTTTTATGAGAGATTTTTGCTATAGGGCACGTGCACTCACCAGAGAGACAGAGAAACAGAAAGCGAGAAATAACCCCCCAGGGGGGATAGCCATGCTGCAATCTCTTCTCCTCCATGCTCCTCTTGGGATTTTGGATATGTATGCACATGCACCTGGCATGAATTTCAAGCTGCCAGGTCTGGTACTTCAGCCACGGTTGGCCACATAGGAGTCCAGTGCCTCAACCACTAAGCCACCTGCTGGCCTCAGCACCATTTTTAAAAAGACATTTATTTTTTTTATCCTGTGATTATTATTTTTTAAATAATTATTTTATTTTATTTATTCATTCATTTATTTTTTAATTTGACCAGAGAGAGACAGACGTTGAGAGTGAGAGAGAGAGGAAGCGAGAAAGCAAGCCACCAGATTCAGGACTCGAACCCTGGTTGGCCATGTGGGAGTGTCCAGCGCCTTAACCACCATGCCACCTGCTGGTCCCACCCTGGGATTATTTTAGCACTTTTTTGGAAAAATCAATCTGTCAAATGCACGTGGGTCCATATGGGTTTTCTATTTTATTCTATTTGTCTTATATGTATATTAATGGCAATATCACACTGT
>NW_006160117.1:475010-488014 GCF_000334495.1 Tupaia belangeri chinensis | reverse complement strand
TGAGAAAAGTTAAAGAAGATTTCATTTATTTATTTATTTATTTATTTATTTATTTTAATTTATATTTTATTATTTTTATATTAGATGTAATCACATCTTTACAGTGTATAGCATTTCTTTTCCCAGCATGATTACCATGTGTCTTGACTATTGTGACTTTATAGTAAGTCAGAAAACTTTTTACAAATTTATTTTTTAATTATCATTTTTTTAAAAATTTGACTAGAGACAAAGTGAGAGAGAGAAATTGAGAAAGCAAGCCACCAAGTCCAGGACTCGAACTGTGGTCAGCCATGTAAGAGTCCAGCACCCTTACCCACCACACCACCTGTCAGCTCCATGAATCAACAAACTTTAAAGATATTTATTTGCTTGGAGCTGGGTTGTTTCACCAAATTCCTGCAAATAAAACTTCCATGTGCCTAAAACAACAGCTAATAACTTTCAAGCTCCTTGATCCTTACAATATCTCAATGCATTTATTAATATTTTTTTGACACCGGTTAGTCTCCAGATCCTAATTCTGTCCTCAGCATGATTTATCTGTGTCCAGTTATTTCAGAAGTATCTCCCATTGTCAAACCAGATTGGTTTTCTTTGGACTATTCCCCTATCTACTCAAAGCCACATTTGACAAGAAGAAAATAGTGCAATGTCAATTAACAAAATAATTTGATAGTTAACAAAATTTTATTGAGCATTTACTACATGCCAAGCACTGTTCTAGGCTTTGGGGATATCAGCAGTGAAGCAAAGTCCCTGCCCTCATATTCTGCTAAGAGAGGCAAATGATAAACCAATAAAGATGATACATCCCTTGGTGATTGGTGTTATAAGCAAAACAAAGCAGGGTAAATGGGAATTAAGAGTGATGAGTTGGAGGTAGTAAAGATGATTAAGGTGGGGAAATATTCAATTTAATAGCACTTGTACACTAATTTATAATTCCACAAAAGCTAGTACTGTTGTAATCATTTTTATTTTTCACTTGGCTTCAGGCTTACCACAAAGTAGACGCTCAATAAGTCCACAAAAACAGTAATATGCAAAAATATTCAAATCTTTTTTTAAGAGAGATTTTTGCAACAGGGCACCTGTGCTCACCAGAGAGACAGAGAAACAGAAAGCAAGAAGTCACCCCCACAGGGGAGATGGCCATGCTTCAATCCCTTCTCCTCCAGTTTCCTTTCAGGATTTTGGGCACAGACACACACGGCCGGCGTGAGTTTTAAGCCACCAGGACTGGGATTGAACCACATTCACCCACAAGAGAGTCCACCAATGTAACCATTATGTCATCCACTGGTCCTAACAAAAATACTTAAATTTTATTCTTGAACTTGGACGGGGCTTGACTTCATGTGAATGGACTATGATTCTACTTCATACTTTGCAAATGCAAAATTTACACTTCGCACTCCTTCTTCAGAACTATCAATAGTTGATTCCAGAAAATGAGAAAAAGGAAAAAAAATGTAGGGGGTCATAAGTAGTCACTTCCCTCCAGGACCAAGGAGGCTGCCATCTCCTCATCTGTCCTCTGGCTTCATCTCATGGCTAAGATCCCCAAAGTGGCCATGGATGAAGTCTAAGAGTTTCTACAGTCCGATTATCAGCAAACACATTAAAAATGAGGGACAGTCGGGGCTGGCAGGTGGTGTGGTGGTTAAGGGCGCTGGACTCCCACATGGCCTACCATGGTTCGAGTCCTGGACGTGGTGGCTTGCTTTCTCACTTTCCCTCTCTCTCTTTCTCTGTCTGTCTCTGATCAAACTGAAAAGTAAAGTTCAATAAAATAAATCTTCAAAATAATTTTTAAAAAATGAGGGACAGTTACAAAATGTTTCTGGGATTCATTTTTTCATCTAACAATCTTTTTTAAAAAAAATAATTATTTATTTAATTCCATTTGTTATTATTATTTCTTTAAATTTGATCAGACAGAGAGAGAGAGAAAGGGAAAGTGAGAAAGCAAGCCACCAAGTCCGGGACTTGAACCTTGGTTGGCCATGTGGGAGTCCTGTGCCTTTAACCACTGCACCACCTGCTGGCCCCTTAACAATAATTTTTAAAGCACTGCTATGTACCAAAAACTATGGAAGAGTGAAGCAAATTATTTAACCTCAGCTCAGAACCTAGCCCTTGACCACTTAGTTTGGTTTGTTTTGTTTTTGAGAGATATTTTTTGCTAAAGAGCGCATACGCTTGCTGGAGAGACAGAAAGAGACAGAGAGAGAAAAAGTGAGAAATCACCCCATGGTGGGGGGTGGTGGGGGATAGCCATGCCACAATACCTTCTTCCCCATTGTTCTCTCAGGACTTTAGGCACACAAGCACACATGTCTAGCATAAGTTTCAAGCAACTGGGTCCGGGTCTCAAACCACGGTCCACCATGTGGAAGTGCAGCAACTTAATCATTATACTACCTATTTACCCCTTGGCCTTTTAGATTTAAAAATGTCATGTTGTTGATATGATCAGACTTTTGATGACGACTGACCTGTAATTTACTGTAATTAAAATCACCAGAAAATGCTAGTTCATTCATGTCTACAGTGATTTCGAATACCTCTAGCCAGGCCTGCCTCTAACATTTGTAGGGTCAGAGTATAAACATTTAAGTCTGAAATCATGCCAACAGATGTATATATTCCACCTTGTAACTCAACAAATTAATATACATTGTGAATGACTAGGGATGCCAAGTGGCTTGGCGTTCCCTGCTTGAAAGGTGGGAGGCCAGAAAAGAGGAGGAACAGAGCCCCTTCCCTGTCCCACAGTGCAGGGTGGAGCCAGTCCAGACATCTAGGTTCTGTTCATCCTCCTCTAAAAGCCCCTGCTTGACTGCCCTTGTACCTCGGAGTACGCAACTCTGCAGTGAGGTTACCCCAGGAGTGAGGCCCTGAGGAAGACACCAAGAAAATCCTAGAAACAGGCTCCATGAAGGGGCCAGCCAGTGGCATGGTGGTTAAGGTGGCTGGACTCCCACATGGCTGACCATGATTCGAGTCCCAGAGCTGGCAGCTTGCTTTCTCACTTTCCTTCTTTCTCTCTGGCCAAGTTCAAAATAAAATAAAATAATGATAATGAATAAAATTAAATTTAAAAAATGGAATGGGGCTTCCAGGTGTGTACTGTGTCTCCTTGGTCCCATGGACTCCTCAGGGGAGGAGAGCCAAGCAGAACCCTTAAAGAGGGGACCCAAGGCCATGATTCAGGGCACACCCTGCCCACTGATGAGGTACTGGGAAGGCAAAGAGGATGCTGCTGGGGAGTTGGTGCAGAAAATGGGTTGTTCGCCAGCTCTGGAGCTGAGGCTGAATTGACCACCTCCCCCAGCATAAGTCTATGCTACCCTCTGCCTGCGAGGCTGCTAGAACCCGTAATTCAGGCATGTGTCTCCTGTGATGGAGCTGACACTGTTTGCTTCCCTGACAACTCCCTTTTCTCTAAGGATCGGGAACTACAAAGGCTCCCTGACTAGGAGAACACACAGGTCTCCAGAAAGGACACCTTTCTAAATGTTAGACAAGGTACTAAATAGGGTAGCTGAGATCTGTTGCCAAATCTATTCTGACTGTGCGGCTTAGACAACTTAGTCTCCATCAGCGAAACAACTCTCAGAACTCGAGAGTGTCCCTTGTAGTAGACTACCCAGAATTAAAAAAAAATTTTTTTTTTTTACCAGAAGACACCTGTGCTCACCAAAGAGACAAAGAGAAGAGAGAGAGAAAAAAAATGAGAAAGCATACCCCATAGGGAATGATCACATTGCAATCCCTTTCCTCCATCTCTCCCACCTTTCAGAATTTGGGGCTTGCATGCACACATGCCCTGTGTGTTTTTCAAGTTGCTGGTTCCAGGACTTGACTGCCCTATCAACCATGTGGGATCCAGCCATCTTAACCACTACACCTCAGGCTGGCTCTACCACCAGAAATTCTTTATACTTTTTTTTTTTTTGGTTTTAGAGAGATTTTTGCTATAGGATGTGTATGCTCATCAGAGAGACATCCCCAGCGGGGATGGCCATGCCACAATCCCTTCTCCCATTCTTCTCTTGAAATTTTGGGCATGCATGCACGTGTGCCTGGCATGAGTTTCAAGCCACCAGGTCTGGGACTCAAACCTCAGTTGGCCATGTGGGTGTCCAGCACCTTAACCACTATGCCACCTGCTGGCCCTACCACCAGGAATATGTTTTTAAAGAATTATTTATTTATTTAACTTTATTTGTTATTATTATTTTTTAATCTGACCAGAGACAGAGAAAGGGAAAGTGAGAAAGCCAAGTCCCAGCCTCAAACTGTGGTCACCTCAACCACCATGCCACCTGCCGGCCCCCACCAGGAATTTTTAACATGGCCCTGGGATACCATTTTAATGAGACTCTCAAAAGTAAAGACGGCCCCAGAAAACCACTAATAAGTATTCAGATAATAAATGACTCAATAATTCAACATAAGTGGCATTAAAGCCAAGTCCCAGACTCAAACTGTGGTCACCTCAACCACCATGCCACCTGCCGGCCCCCACCAGGAATTTTTAACATGGCCCTGGGATACCATTTTAATGAGACTCTCAAAAGTAAAGACGGCCCCAGAAAACCACTAATAAGTATTCAGATAATAAATGACTCAATAATTCAACATAAGTGGCATAATTTACTGACCCAGCTAGGTCTGTGATGATACAGTATGTAGCTGTGTTTGTACCCTGTTCTCATTCTATTTGCTTTATAGTCATAATTAAAGCCTATCCTCTCACCTTTCTTGTGCTCATGAAAAATAATCAACAACTTAAAAAAAACAACATTCATGCTAGAGGGCATATATGTGTGTGTTTGAGATTGAGAAAGCACCCCCACAATGGGGCCTGTTCATATCGTAATCTGTTTTCTTCTAATTCTCTATCTTGTCAGGTTCTGGACACATGCATGCCTGGTATATTTGCAAAGCTGAAGGATCCAGGACTCAAACCCTGGTTGGGCATGTGGGATCTGGCTTCATGTGGGATCTGGCTTCACTTTTTGCAGCACACAACCACTGTGCTAAGAGGCCAGCCCAATAATCATCTCCTTCAAACAGGAATTAACAGAGGGAATGGATTGGCAGTAATTTGTCCTTTAGACGTTAAACAAGAAACTTGGAAATATTGGGTCATCGGAAAAATCATGATGCATTGCTGCATTTTTGCATAGAAAAACCATAGAAAATACGTCATGACTTTTCCAACAACTTAATATAAACAAAACATGCTGTTCTTCTAAGAGATGACAATAAGAAGCCATTTCAAAACAGGCTTCTCTTGTTGGGCCTCGATGATACAAGAGTGGTTTTTTCCATTACTGAGAAGAGCAAACCAGTGCCAATAGAGGCAGATGATTTTCCTGACAGTTGAACCAGGCTTCAGTTCATTTCAGAGAAACCTACTCGAGTCCATCTGTCTGTGTTGTGTCAACTTGGGCCATCGTTTCAATGAATCCAGTGAGTCACTATGGAGGAAAGAATGTGCCCAGGACTTGGGGTCTTTTTCTTTTTCTTTCTTAGTTCGCAACCTGGACCCCACCCCTAGAGTGCATCTTACTTCTGATAGCCAATTCTGACTTCTTGGGGAGATGACCTGTAGGGGATAAAAATGAGGATGAAGGGAAGTCACAGGAAGAAAGAAACAAGAGGTATCTCTTGAATCTGCAACGAGGCTTTGCAGGGGGAGGGCTACGGGGAACTGTGAGGAGAGATCAGCTGTAAATAAAGCATCTATTTCTTCAGATTCCTCAGGTGCCTTTAGACTCAAGCTCCACGGAGGTTTCTCCCCATTGCCTGCTAAACTATGTTGGAAGTCAGAGAAGATGCAGGTTAAATGGGTGGAAAGAAAGGCTGAAAGCATCCTTTGACGGATCAAAGGTTCACTAACCTAGAGATAGGAATATAGGAGAAAGCTACTAAGGGCTTTCCTGATGGAGTGTGACAGAAGAAATCTTTGCCTGGCCTAAGCGAATTTAGGTGGGCAGTCATCTTCATTCTGAACTGAACTCAACAGCCGAAGTTCCCATAGCCCTTTGGTACAGTCAGGTTTAAAAAGAATCCTTTTCTCAGAAAGTTCCAAGCACAGGGACCACCAATTGGTGTAATGGCTATGTTGCTGGACTCCCATGTGGTCGACCGTGGTTCGCGTCCCAGACCCGGTGACTTAAAACTCACGCTGGGCGCATGTGCGTGCGTGCCCAAGATCCCGAGAGGAGAATGGAGGAGAAGGGATTGCGGTGTGGCCATCCCCCTGGGGGGGGGTGATTTCTCACTTTCTGTCTCTCTGTCTCTCTGTCTCTCTCTTTCTGGCAAGCACATGTGCCCTATAGCAAAAACCTCTCTTAAAAAAAAAAAGAAGAAAGTTCCATGCAGAGGCATATTTAAAGAGTTCTTTTAACACACGGAGTTATCTGAAGGGGAAATTACCTTAACACAAATTATGAAGACTCCACATTGTTAAAATACACAAATGCATTATCAATAGTGCTTAGGATAGCTCAATGGAAGGGATAAAATGTTTATTAGAATCAATTAAAATACATTTGAGAGATTTATTCTCTTCATCTTTATTCTCCCATTTGAAGAAAGTGCTGAGTTTTATCTTAACACTTCAAGGTCTTGATCACATTTTATCTGGAAAAAAAGAGAGAAAATGTTTGTCATTCCAGGAGCATAATCAGTTGAGCCGGCACACAATGACATAGTTAATTCACCAACGGAATTTGTTGCCATAGCTCCAGTGAGGGACAGAGTAGATTAAACAATGGCCTTTTTCACGACTGCAGCTTTCACCACAACCTGCCTGTCCCCGCACGACAGGCCGTCATAGCGCCAGCCTAGAGCACAGCAATTGTCAATGAACAACAGCCCAGAGGGGACAAGAGAACGGTTGTGGTAAAGAAAGCGAGAGCTCCCAGCAACTTGAATCTCTGCTTATTCAGTAACTGGGACACTCTTAGCTCTTTTGAGCTTATCTTTAAGCACTGGGCATAGAGAGTTGGCTTGAACTTTGGTCAAGTACCCCATAAGTCCAGAGCAACGAAAGTTTCACCCTGTGGCTTAAAAGAACTCCAAAGGGAAGAGGATCCTAGAGAAGAGAGAAGGAAGGTCAGGAGCAGACATGGTGGGCCACCAGGAGTGCACCATGGAAGAGGACACCAGGGACAACTGCCCTCCCAAACTTTGCCGCAAGGTAATGTAGATGCTTTATTATTCATTTTTGCCTCTGCATATCAGTTGGTTCAAAAGGTAAAGTTCTGTGTATTGGAAAGTGTTGCAGGCCTGTGCTAATTAGTAGAGTTCCACTGAAAATACAAATATTGCTGTTCCATCTTAAGGTGATAAAAAAGAAAAATGAATTGTAGCAGGGGTCTCTTTATCCCCTTAGAGAGTGGGGGGGTGTCAAAAAATTCATAGAAATGCATATTGTAAAAAACACATGCACAGAGTTTGATTTACAGAGACAATGACGTGGTGGTTAAGGACGCTGGTTTGAGACAACCATTGACAACACATGGTTGACCGTGGTTTGAGTCCTGGACCTGACAGCTTGCTTTCTCACTTTCTCTCTCTCTCGCTAAATAAATAAATAAACAAATGTTTAAAAAATGCTAAATAAATAAATGTTAAAAAATTGCTTAAAAAATAAAAACAAAACACCACATGCACAGAGTTTGATTTACATATATGTGTGTGTGTGTGTATAGATAGATACAGGTAGATTTTTGCACCAAGATTAACTTGTACTTTAATTCTATTTCCTACGAATTTTTTGAAGTCCTCTCATCAGTAAGTTACCTAGATAGGGTTTGATGACAGGAACAAATTTACTTTCTAAACAAAAATGTCAAATCAATCTGAGGAAGTGTAGGTAATTCAAGGCAAAGGATGCCGTGGGAGCCTGAGGGCATTGGAGAAGTGTTTTACCAACAACGAAGAGCACAGTCCTGATAAACCGTTCAATTCGTTGATAGTAGAGATGGCAGCATTCGTGTGTGCATATATCCAAACTCAGAAAACATATGCATTAAATATGTGGAAAAAAATGTTCATTATCCTATAAAATGAGAAATTCTCCTAGTGGAAACATCACAGAATCCTGACTAGAACATCTATTTCTGAATTTCATGCTCTGAAACCATCACATAAGTGAGACCATCTGACATGGTCTCTTATTTTCTTGGTGGGGAGTATCTAAAGGAACACGTATTTGAAAGGGAGCCCTGTTAAACCAGGGGTTCTAGATGGAGAAAGTTTATGTAGTAGGAGAAAGAGCTAAGAAGGACTCCAGATGATGTGAAGAAGAAATTTAGGGCCAGGGGCAGGTTCCCAGTAACGATGCAATTTCTCTGCTTCCCAGTGAAGTTGGTTTCACTTCACTTCCCTGAGAGTGGTTTCTTGGGCCTCAGGACACCAGCCCCTCTTTTCTGTCCCAGTACTCCTTCAGAACTTTCCCATGTCCCTTGGAATGGATGTAGATGGCTGATTTAAGCGCCATATGCCTCAGAAAATAGGCTGGGTCCATACCAGCAGACACTTGAGCTACATGACTAGTAGATCATTTCCTCTCATTGATCCCTTTCCTGGTAACCTCCATATTGTCTCAGATTTGGAGAACTTTGTAGATTTTAGGCCCATGAATTTTACTAGTTCATGTTATTGAGTTAACAAGGGGAAATCAGGAGGCATTAATTTAATCATTAATTGATTCATGCCTTGCTCCAAAAATGGATTCAAAGTGGTATCAAAGCAACTAGACTTGGGCCAGCAAGTGGTGCAGAGGTTAAGGCATTGGATCCCACATGGCTGAAGGCGCTGGTCTGAGTCTCGGAGCAGTGGCTTGAAAATCACACTGTGTGTGTGTGCATGTGTGCCCAAAATCCTGAGAGAAGACTAGAGGAGGATGGATTGTGGCATGGCCATCCTCTCTGGATGGTGATTTCTCACTCTCTCCCCCTCTGGTGAGCACACAAATAAGACAAAACAAAAATGATGAGACTCAGGGGTTGTCCCTGTAGTACAGTGGTTAGACCCTGCACAGTGGTTGACTAGATTTCCACACGGTTGACTAGATTTTAAGTCCTGGCTCCACAGGCTTGAAAAACATGCCAGCGGCCCATGCTTGGGTGCCCAGGATCCTGATAAGATGGAGAACTAGAGGAAAAAGGATTGCACCATGACAAGGCCCCATTGTGGGGTGCTTTCTTCCCCCTTTCTCTCTTTCTTTCTCTCTTTCTCACATGCACAGGCCTGCATGCTCTTTACCATGAATTTAAAACAATACAAATCTTTAAAACCTTGAGTCAGTTCTTCACTGGTACAGACATAGAAAATGGAGATGATCTTTCTATGCTCCAGCCATGTAGAATTAAATCTGTGCAAATATCACTCTGTACTCTCAAACCTTTTGTGA
The DNA here is from genome assembly GCF_000334495.1 of Tupaia belangeri chinensis. Lineage (NCBI taxonomy): Eukaryota > Metazoa > Chordata > Mammalia > Scandentia > Tupaiidae > Tupaia > Tupaia belangeri. The sequence continues at coordinate 478,572 of NW_006160117.1, read as the reverse complement.
GTTGAAAATTAGACAAAAGCTTCTGATGTCATAGTTTCCCAGTAACATCACTTACCATTAGAAAAATGGCTGATATTTTCAGTCCTTAATAGGTGACCATACCCCGTACTATGGACTTTCCATGCCTTATTCCTTAGGGTTATGTTCAATGAAAGGGCCCAAGCTCCTAAACCTCTCCTATCCTGCTATTGTGTCTCAGTTTCTCTTAGTTAAATTGAATGGGTTTTATTAACCACCTTTTGGGCAATTAAGATGGATTACATAATTAATTGGGGCAATAATAAACAGTGATTGATTAACATTTTAATCACACTTTGAAATTCTCAATGTATTTTTTCACACAAGTGACTCAACTTATGTAAATCTAACTTTCTTCTAAGTTTTTTTTATTTATTTTTTATTTTATTTTATTTTTTTGCTATAGAGTGCATGCGCTCTCCTGAGAAGAGAGAGACAGAGAGAAAGTGAGAAATCAGCTCCCACGGGGGAATGCCACAATGCCTTCTCCTCCATTTTCCTGGGATTTTGGGCATACACTCACAAGTGCCCAGGGTGCAGTTAAAAGCCACTAGGTTTGGGACTCAAACCATGGTTGGCCATGTGAGAGCCCAGTGCCTTAATCACTATACCACCTGCTGGCCCCTAAATTGAACTTTCTGACTGCGAGCCCATTCGTGTACCATACACTGATAGACCCAAACTGACACATGACCACTTATTTCTCTCTCTCTCTTTTTGTTACCAGAGAGCACATGTGCTTGCAAGAGAAAGAGAGAGAGAGAGAGACAGAAGGCACCCCTCAGTGGGGGATGGTCATGCCACAATCCCTTCTTTTCCATTTCTCCATCCTGTCAAGATTCTGGACACGCACACACAAGAGCCATGTGTGTTTTTCAAGCCATAGGGGCTGGGATTCTAACTGTGGTTGGCCATATGGAATCTGGCTCCCTTGACCCTTAAGCTACGAGGTCAGCCATTACCATTTCTGGCTACAGCTAATGGTGCTGCTTACCAGCCAATAGTAACAAGCCTTGTCATTAAATATTGTATTTGAAAAGCGAGAGTAATTATGAATTTAACAAAATTTCAGAGCTCATTGGCAATGGAAACTTCTTTTTTGAAAAAAGTTTACCCATTCATCTATTTTTTCGGTGTGAGAGAAGGAGAGGCACCCTCAATAGGATCTCCAGCCAGAATCCACACCCAGCCCAAGTCAACTTGGACTACAGACACACATGTTTATGTGCTGGGCATGCACAGAGAGGCCCCAGGACTCCAACCTGGGATCTTCCCATGTGGGTCCAGCATTATAGAGCATTAATTGCATCATTGTTGTGCTACCAGCTGGCCCCAGAAACCCCCTTTAAATGAAAGAGTTGGTTATTTATTTTCCACATATTTAATTTTGGCACTTGGTTGGCACTTATTTGGTAATAAGAGAATGCCCAAATAATATCTCAAGTCCTTTAACCTGAAATCTTGTAAAATACATATTGTTTATATTCCCATTTTCAAGTGAGAAAATTGAAACTGAAACTCACAAAAGTTGGGTAAATTGTCCAAGGTAGTAAGAATAGAGTTGGAATTCAGGTTCCTAGAACCCAATTTCACTTCTTTAAAAAAAAAAAAACCTATCCTGCTAGAGCCAGTGGCTTGGTGGATAGAATGCCTGGATCTCAGGCATTTGACTGAGCTGTTCCAGTCCTAGACTCAGTAGATTGAGAAACATGCCAGGACTACATGTGTGGGTAGCATACCCAAAATCCTGGAAGGGGAATGGAGAAGAAAGAATTGATCTATGGCTATGCCCTCTGGGGGGGGGGGGGATTTCTCACTTTTCCTCTGTCTCTCTCCTCTCTCCAGGGAGTGCACATGCCCTGTGGCAAAAACCTAAAAAACAAATAAGCAAACAAACAAACAAAAAACAGAGAACACTTACACTTCTGAATAAGGTGATCACAAATCACACATGGCTATTTAAATTGAAATTTATTTATTTATGTTTTAATTGCTGGAGACAGGATCTTGCTATGCTGCTCAAACTGCCGTCAAACTGGTGATCTTCCTACTTCAGCCTCCTGAGTAGCAGGATTGTAGGCACGCACCATGGTGCCCAGCCTAAATTTAAATTTAAACTACTTAGAATGAAATAAGATACAAAGTTCAGCTCTTCAGGTACACTAGCCACATTGCAAGTGCTCAATAGCTAAGCATGGCTAGTGGCTGCCCTATTTAGATGGTGTAGATACAGAATATTCCATTATTGCAGAAAGTTCTACAGAATAACACTGAATTAAACCATTAGGTCTCTTTTAGATACGTTGACACATGTCCTCAAAATATATTGTGGTCAGTTACAAGTAAGATGGAGTTTAAATTTTACAGGAAAATCTCATTCATTTTAAGTCTCCTCATTTGCATAGCACCAAGTTAACTTTGATCTGCAAATTAATAATATAGATAAGAGTCAAGGAGACTGTTAAACGCACTTCAGAGACCAAAGATTTTTAAGCACCATCAAATAACTCCAGAAGCACTCACTTAGATGCAAGCAATTGATATGATAATTACACATCATTTTTATTTATTCATTAAAACAGGGATCCCCTAAGGTGCCCTTGTAGGAAATAATGTGGATAGCCTAGTTATTTCTAGCAACCCTTCTGCTATTTCTACATTCTATGTAAAATCATTTTATACTAGATTTATCTTTCTTTCTTGATACCACTGAAATTTTGACTAGCTCAAGATCTAATTCCAAAACCTTTGCTTCTTCCACTATATTCTGTGATTCCCAAGAAGACGTGCTCCTGTGTGCACCGAGTAGTCTGGCACATAGTAGGGGTACAATAAATATCCACTGAGTGACTGACAGCTCTTTTATGATACCACTCATTGAAGCTGGCAGGTGGTGTGGTGATTAAGGAGATGGACTCCCACATGTCCAACCACAGTTTTGAGTTCTGGACCTGGTGGCTTGCTTTCTCATTTTCGCTCTCTCTCTCTCTGTGTCTCTCCAGCCAAATTAAAAAATAATAATAAATAAAATTAAATAAATAATTCTTTAAAAAAAATCCACTCATTGAGTGGACTCCAATTTTCTGCAGAGAATACATGGATCAAATGAAGATCTGTCTTCCGTTTTTTTCATTCCCCTTTGCTTGTCTTTTATATCTTCTTGGTAAGATAAGGGCTTTCTGTTTGTGAGAAAGAGAGGACGCCCAAATATTCAGGTGGGGGGGAGGGGGGAGAGAGAGTGTGATCTGGCTCAAGGATTCAGAAACTAAATCTGCCAGCTTCTTCAGAAGCAAAAGTTGGTGAGTAAGCAATGCTGCCTTCCTATGGCACCAGACATCAGCTAGTTCCACTGGCCCTTAAATATTACGTTGAGCACATTTTCCAGCTACATGCTGGTTCTAGATAACAGGCTAGAAGAAAGAATTCTGAGTTGTTTAGAGAAGAATGGCACTTTCCTTTCTTTCTTTCTCTCTTTCTTTCTTTCTTTCTTTCTTTCTTTCTTTCTTTCTTTCTTTCTTTCTTTTTCTTTTTTTTTTTTTGGAGA
>NW_006160117.1:472724-474940 GCF_000334495.1 Tupaia belangeri chinensis | reverse complement strand
GCCGCAATCCCTTCTCCTCCATTCTCCTCTAGGGATCTTAGGCACGCACGCACATGTGCCCGGCATGAGTTTAAGCCACCGGGTCCGGGACTAGAATCTTAGTCGGCTACATGGGAGTCCAGCGACATAGCCATTATACCAACTGCTGGTCCTGGCACTTTCATTTCTCTTGTTAAAAAAAGTTTATTTCTTCCAAGAAAGAGATGGGGGAGGGGAAGAAGACCTCCAACAGGGTCTTCAGCTGTGATCCACCCGCAGCCTCGGCCAGCCTGGATCACAGGCACACGTGCACACCTGGACCCTTCCCATGTGGGTCTAGTTGCATTACTGCCGTGCTGCCATCTGGCCCTGGCACTTGCATTTCCATTTAGCTTTTTTGTTTGTTTGGTTTTGTTTTTTAAAATAATTATTTTATTTAACTTTATTTATTTATTTAAATTTGACCAGAGAGGAACAGAGCAAGAGAGAAAGACAGATTGGGGAAGTGAGAAAGCAAGCTCCAGGTCCAGGATACGAACCATGGTGGTCCATATGAGAGTCCAGCACCTTTAACCACCATGCCACCTGTCAGCCCCTCCATTTAGTTTTTTTTTTTTTTTTTTTTTGCGAGAGGTTTTTGCTATTTGCTATAGGGCATGTACGCTCACCAGAGAGACAGAGAGAGAGCGAAAGTGAGAAGAGAAATCACCCTCTAGGGAGGATGGCCATGACACTATCTCCTCTCCTCCAGTCTCCTCTCTGGATTTTTGGCATTCATGTATATGCACCCTGCATGAGTTTTAAGGCGCCATGTTCAGGACTCGAACTATGGTCAACTACATGGGAGTCCAGTGACGTAACCATTATGCCATCTGCTGGTCCTAGCCCTCCATTTAGCTTTAAATCATATTTATTTATGAGAGAGTGCACATGCATGCATGCATACACACACATGTGAGAGAGAGAAAAACCCTTAATAGGGTCCTGTCATGCCACGATCCCCTTTTGGACCTCCAACTCTTCAGAATCTTGGGTGAGTGCACACTGGTGTTTTAAGGTCAACTCGAGATCCGAACCTGTGGTCAGCCATGTGGTTTTCAGCACAGCAATTTAGTACACTACCGCCTGTGCCACCAAGGATAGGCCACATTTCTAAATCCTTAGTTGAAGTGGCTTCTTACAGCCTGCTGGAACTGGTCATACCAAACTTTAATGTCCTTTTAGTAAATATAAAACCCAATTCCTCAATTTAGCAGTAAGTTTCAAAGGATATGATTTGTGACCTCCTTGTCCTTTTAAAAAAGTTAAGCATAATAATTGTATATATTTATGAGACACAATGTGGTTTTTCAGTGCATGACTATAATTTCTAGCATGCAGACCATAAGCAGAGAAAGAAAAATGAACAGAAACAATGTGAATGTATATTAAATACCTGGTCTTTATGTGAAAGCAATTAAACTTAGTACCCTCCAATGAAGGTTGGATAGCTAAGCATTTTAAAAGTAACTAAATGGGGGACCAGCAGGTGGTGCAGTGGTTAGGGTGCTGGACTCCCACATAGCTGACTGCTAGTTCAAATCCCAGACCAAGCAACTTGCTTTCTCACTCTCCCTCTCCGGTCAAATTGAATAATAATAATAACAAATAAAATTAAGTAATTCCTTTTTGTAAATATTACATTTTAACTTTTTGTTCTAAAACACCATTAGGCCTTCTTTTCTCACACCTCTCTGTGATTCCTGCGGGAACCCTAACATTGCAGGAACAGGCACATATTTGCACATCCTTCAGCTAACACAGCAGTCTTGGTCTCCTTTGGAAACTACACAGTAGTCTGATCCAAGGGTCGCATGTGCTCTTTACTAGCAGATGTATGATCGCTGCCATGGGTGCCTCGGCTCAGAGTCCTCCACACTGACAGGTGGAGCACATGCCGAATGGGAACCTGGCTCTCTGGAGTGCACTAACCTCTCTCTATAGACCAGAGGTTTCATCCACTGTGATCCTCAAAGATAAGACTTCCCTACCTTCTCCCCAGCTCACCAAAATGGCTCAATTAGCATGCAGAAGAAGGAGGAGAAGCTAGACTTGTCTGTGATGAAACCTGGGGTTTCCCAGGTATTCTCAGTGCTGGGAACTCAGGGGGAAAAGGAATCTTACTGCTTTCTCTTATTTTTGCCCTTTATTCTTTTTTTTTTTTTTTTGAGAGGTTTTCCGTTTTAGGGGTGTGGCGG
>NW_006160117.1:465416-472668 GCF_000334495.1 Tupaia belangeri chinensis | reverse complement strand
TGATGGCCACGCTGCAATCCCTTCTCCTCCATTCTCCTCTCGGGATCTTGGGCACGCACGCACATGCGCCCTGCGTGAGTTTTAAGCCACCGGGTCCGGGACACAAACCGCGGTCGACTACATGGGAGTCCAGCAACATAGCCATTACGCTAACTGCTGGTTCCCTTTGCCCTTTATTCTTAAAGACTTAGATCTCAAATACCATGGGGTTAAGAAAGTGGTGGGCCCAGCCAATGGTGTGGTAGTTAAGGCAGCTAGGTTCTACATGGCCAACTGCATGGTTTGAATCTCAGATCTGGTGGCTTGAGAAACACACTGAGTGCATGTGCATGCATGGCCAAAATCCCATAAGGAGGAAGACGTGGAGGAAAAGGGATTCCAGTGTGGCCATTCCCCATGGGGTTGCTTTGTCACTTTCTCTCTTTGGTAAGACGCATGACTTCTGGCAATTTTCTTTTTTAAATAATATATATGTAACACAAACTCTTAAAGATATATTTTTGTTAGGGACTGGCCCCATCACCTAGTCATCCCACATGGTCAAACATAGTTCAAATCCTGGACCTGATGGCTTGAAAAATAGGCTATGCACAGGTGTGTGTATACCCCAAATCCTAACAGGATAGAGAAATGGAAGAGCAGAAATTGTGGGGTGACCATGCTCCATTGGGGAGTGCTTTCTGTGGTTTGGGTCCTGGACCTAGCAGCTTAAAACTCACACTGGGCACACATGTGTGCATGCCCAAAATTCCAAAAGAAGAGACTGTGGTGTGGCCATCCCTTCTGGAGGGTGATTTTTTTGCTTTCTGTCTCTCTGTTTCTCTGGTGAGCACATGTGCCTATAGCCAAAAAAAAAAAAAAAAAAGAAAAAAGAAAAAAAAGGTTATAATGATAACTCTTTTTTTTAAAAGAATTATTTATTTGTTTATTCATTAATTTATTTTAATTTGATGAGAGAGAGAGAGAAATGAAAAGTGAGAAAGCAAGCCACCAGGTCTAGGACTTGAACTGTGGTTGGCCATGTGGAAGTGATTTGTTGCTTTCTGTCTCAGTCTCTCTGGTGAGCACACATGCCCTGTAACAAAAATCTAAAAAAAAAAGAAAAAAGAAAAGAAAAACAGAAATAGGAACCACATCATCGATCCTTAAACCATTTCACCTTCATAGAGACTTTAAAAATTGTTGTATTATGAGCTGCCTCTATGGCTTGGTAGTGAAGGCACCTGTATCCACGTGGCAGATCTCATGGTTTGAGTCCCAGACCTGGCTCTCAAATGAGGTGTGTGGGCGTGTGTGTGTCTTTGTGTATATGCCCAAAATCCCAAAAGGAGAGAGAGAAAGAGGAGAGGGGATTGCAGTGTCACCATCCCCCATGGAGGAAGCTTTCTCTTCTCCCTCTCTCTGGCAAGCGTGTGTGCCCTCCAGCAAAAGAGAAAAAATTATATTGTAATTTCTGATATGTTTATAATAGTTGTACATTTTTATGGGATATAGTATGGTTTTCCAACTCTTCCATGCAGTGCTTGAATGCATTTCCAAATCAAGGAAATGAACATATTTATCTTCTCTAACATTATCATTACTTTGTATTGTGCATATTTGAAATTCACTCTACTGGTCATTTAGAAATACATATTCAGTTGTCACCAACGCTCTTTACTGTACTGCACTGTGCTGTAGTGTTCTCTAACTCGTTCCACTGGTTTATATACACTCGTGTGTCTGTTATCCAAGTACTCCCCACGCCCCACCCCTCTCTCCCTTGCAGCTTCTGGCGTCCACCATTACTGTCGCTACTTCTGTGCAACTCAGTCTTTCAGCTCCTGCTAAAGAGATTTACTTCCCCGCACTTTTGATCTTCTCGAGCGTTTTACTCCACTGCCCTACAACACACATAAGACACCTCACAGAAATGGCCTTCCTGTTGTTTGTCAGTTGAATACACAGTTAACCACCATTAACCTAACTCCTTCAGTGCATATAGCGCCGTGGTCTTGACCTCGACTACCCTGACTTTAGAAAGGGGATGGAGGGCAAATTATGCATAATGGTTTTTATTTAATAATGACATGTTAGGGAGGCGTCATCTAAACAGTGATGGGCTATTTTAACAAGAGAAATATAATCTGTTTAGGAAGCAGTGTCTGAAGCCCCTTCATTCCAATCCTCCCACATTGGCACTATGAGTCGGGAACAAAGACTAGGAAGTGGGGGGGGGATGGGAGATGGTGCATTCTTTCCACTAGTTAATAAAGCGATGCCCTGCCTTCATAGTCTATTAATTAAGAAGGTAATCAGTGCATGCTTCGAGTTTGGTGTTTGAAACTCAAAGGCAATAAAATCAGAACACTGCTCAGATTTTTTTCCCCTCATACAGAAATGAATAACAAATTAGGGCCACAGAGCCAAAGTAATCACATTTTGAATTTCTCCTGAGTATGCTTTTAATAACCTGTATGTGTTGGGTAAGAAGAACAAAGAAAGGCAAAGTTAATTACCCAGGAAAATCTTCATCAAGGAATTTCGGTCACATTAACCCAGGGTTTCTCAACCTTGATTCATCTGATATTTGGGGCCAGATAATTCTTTGTTATGGTGGCTGTCCTGTGCTCGGTTAGGGTTAGCATCTAATCATCTAGGTTGATCTCTAACTAGATACCAGTAGTACCTGCCCACACACACACGTGTCATGACAACCAAAAATATCCCAGACACCCTCAAATGTCCCTTGGGCAAAATTATCCCCTGTTGAGAACCACTGAATTAACTACCTATATTCCTTCATGCTCCCCACTCCCTGGGGTGCTCCAGGGTTTGCTGTTTTAAACTCTCAGAACAAAACCTTTTCTACCAGCTACATTTTCCAGGAAATTATTTGAAAAGAAATAGATTGGATCAAAATGACTTGTCCAGTGGCGTAATGGTCATGTCATCGGACTCTCACATAAGTCAACTTTCCTTCAAGTCCTGGACCCGGTGGCTTAAAACTCACACTGGGTGTGTGTGCATGCGTGCCCAAGACACCGACAGGAGAATGGAAGAGAAGGGACTGTGGCATGCCATCCCCCTTTGGGGAGTGATTTCTCGCTTTCTGTCTCTCTGTCTCTCAGGGGAGGGCACATGCCCTATAGCAAAAATCTCTCTAAAAAAGAAAAAGACTTGTTCAGATAACAAGAAGGGCTCTTTATATTTTTGTATTGAGAAATAGCCGACAAAAAGAACAAAGAAAAAACGGTCTAACAAAGATATTTATTTAAATTACAAAGATATTTATTTAAGTTACTCAGCTAAACACTTACATTTAATTCCTACAAAACCCCCTCAGGGGCATTATTAGCCTTATTTTATTGTTGAGGAAACTGAGGCTTAAAGAGTTTAAGATATTTGCTCAACAATATAGTTTTTGGGGTTTTTTTTAGAGGCTTTTGCTGTGGGGCATGTGCGCTGTTGGGGGGGGAGAGACAGTGAGAAAGAAAGTGAGAAATCACCCCCTGGGGAGGATGGCCATGCTGCAATTCCTTCTCCTCCCAGGATCTTGGGCATGCGCACACACACGCCTGGTGTGATTTTCAAGCCACTGTGTCAGGGACTTGAACCACAGTCTACCATATGGGAATCCAGGGACGCAATCACTATGCCATCAGCTGGTCCCTACAGTTTTAATTTAGTCGTGGAGCTAAAAGTCTAACAAAAAGTTTGTGCATTCATGCAGATAGCCTCAGTATATGCACTTAAATTAGAGTGACAGCTAATAAAGCAAAATGACCAATTTTATCTTTTTAAAATAGAATTTTTAAGGCTAGCTCCAAGGCACAGTGCTAATGTGTGCTAAAGAGAAGCCAGATTTCATGTAGCTACCACAGTTTGAATCCTCAGCCTGGTTAGCCTGAAGCACACTGAGCACGTGTGCGAGGGCCCGAGATTTAATGGACTAAAGGAAGAGGCTCACTGCATGACCTGATCTTGTGAAAGGTTCTCTCTCTCCCTCTCATGTGCATGTGTGCATGCTCTAAATGAATAAAGAAACTTTTTTCCACTATAATTTTTATTGTATATTCCAAACCTATACAAAATTTGACAATAGTCTATTCCTATTTGTACTGCTCATGCACTCTCCACCCAACTCCAGCAGTGACCATGAGCACTCTGGCTTCATCTAGAGCTTCCTGACATTGGCATTATTGACGTTTCGGGCTGAATAATCATTGTATTTGTCACACACACACGACAAGGCCAAGATCTGACTGATATGACTGCTTAAAATGCAATGAATCACTTTTAGATTCAGCTTATTACTTACATAGCAAAAGAAACAGTAGACAATGGTGTTGGCTTCCTGTGGTCCTGGTCCCACGCACCAAAAAGGACAACACTGAAACAAAAGGGGCCAGATGACCTCAACTCCTGGTCCTGAGAAACTCCTGTGGTAGACTGCAACTATGTAGTTTTCTATTCTACAGCTCTATATGGACAGGAAGCCCTATATCCTAACAGATCCCAGGCTGGCAGGGGAGATAAGGGGCCAACTGCTCACAGGCCTCCCATCCTGTCATATTTCAGGAGGATGACAAGATGTTCTTCAGCACTTGAATGAGCTGCCTTCAAGCCTTTGCCTGTATAATCTATGTGGACACATTCAAGGTCATCAGGGTGCCAGGGCAGAGCCCTCCCTGATAGTGGGGCACTGTTCCTATGCATTAGAGGATATTTAGCAGCGTTCATTCAGTAGATGCCTGCAACATCACCTCCCAAGTTGTGACAGCCAAAAATGTCTCCAAATGTATCTTGGGGGTAAAATGACACCCAGCGGAGGGCTCTAGGCATTCCCCACATCCAAACTACATAATTCATGTGCAAATATTCAGTAGTATTTCTAACATAAAGTTAAAAAACATCAACACAGTCCCATACTATACCTAAACAAATGAACTACTCCCTTCATGGCATCCTGAAATTGTTCCAATTTCTAGTTGTCTTATAAATGTCATTTTTTAGTGTTTTCTAGATCCTAATTATACAGTCTGCACATTGCACTTGATTGAGATATGTCTTTTAGATCTCATTCAATCCATAGGTTTCTTGCAAGTTTTTCGTTGAAGGAACTAGGTTTGTCCTATAGAGTTTCCCACAATCTGGATTTTGCTGATCACATCCCTGTGGTATTAACATTCTCTTAGTCTTCTGTAATTTCCTATAAATTGGTCTCTGATCAAGAAGTGCGATCAAAGATAGCTTCTATTTCCTTAGCTGACTACTTCATAGATGGTGCATGTACTTCTTTTTTCAAAGTTTATTCAGTTATTTGTCTTATTAGAGAAAGAAAGGGGCACCCCCAACAAGGCCCCCACTTCAGAATCCACCCCCAGACTCACCCAGCTCAGATCACAGGCATGTATTCAGGCCTGGTGTGTTTAGAGAAGTTCTGGAATATGAACCCAGGGCCTTTCCCATGTGGCTTCTGTTGTATTTCTGCTGAGTCACTGCCTGGCCCCATGGTGCATGTACTTCTACCAGGAATATGTAACACTTGGGGTTGTCTGTCTTTCTATCATGTTAGCAGTAGATAATGCTCAGTGCCTAGAACCAATCATTTATGAAGTGTTATAAAGTGAGGATAGGGCTGGCCCTGTAGACTAGTGGGTAAGTAGCTGGATTCCACATGGCCAACTGCTGTTCAAATCCCAGCCCTGGCAGCTTGAAAAACATGGCAGGCATGTGTGTGTGAGTGTCCCAAATCCTGACAAAATGGAGACATGAAGGAGAAGGGATTGTGGCATGCCCATGTCCATGGGGGAAGGTGTGTGCTTTCTCCCTCACCCTCTCTCTCTTTCTCTCTGACAAACACATGCACCCTCTGGCAATAAAAAATGTGGGGATAACTTAAGACCTTCTTCATTGTCTTAATATTACCCTCTTCATTATCTACTTATTCTAAGATGAGCCAATCCTCCTCACTATTTGGTCACTCAGAGGGACAGTTTGTATATAAATAGTTTGTAAACAAAATAGAGATTCTTGAAAAAAGACAGCTGAATAATTTTGGGATCAAATCCATGCCTTACTGGGACCAGCAGATGGCATGATGGTTACGTCACTGGATTCCCACATAGTTGTCTGTGGATTGAGTCCTGGACCCAGTGGCTTAAACTCATGGCACGTGTGTGTGCATGCCCAAGATCCCAAGAGGAGAATGGAGGAGAAGGGACTGCGGTGTGGCCATCCCCCCCTGGGGGTTGATTTCTCGCTTTCTGTCTCTCTATCTTTCTCTGTCTTTCCCGTAAGTGCACATGCCTAGAGCAAAAACCTTCCCCTCCCCCCAAAAAGAAAAATCCATGCCTTCCTAAAGTCTCTTATCATCTCTGCTTTACCATGGGGCCACAGTGACTCTTAACTTTTAAAAGTCCTGTTGCTGTGTCCCAGGCCAATTAGACTATAATCTCTGCAGGATGGAAACCAGGCCTCAGTGTTTCTGAAAACTCTCACGGTTGCAAGGTGATTCTAATGTACAACCAATGTTGAGAACCTTGTGGAATAAAGCAGAGAGGATCAGAGACCTTGTTAAGAGATGATTTGGGACCAGCAGTTATCGTAATGACTGTGTTGCTGAACTCCCATGTAGCCGACCATGGTTCGAGTCCCGGGCCCGGTGCCTTAAACTCACGCCGGGCGCATGTGCGTGTGTGCCTAAGATCCCAAGAGGAGAATGGAGGAGAAGAGATTGCAGTATGGCCATCCCCCCGGGGGCTGATTTCTCGCTTTCTGTCTCTGTCTCTCTCTGTCTTTATGGTGAGCGCATGCACCCTATAGCAAAGACCTCTCAAGAAAAAAAAAAGGAAAGAAAAAAAGAGGTGATCTGAGCCAGCTGGTGGTGTGATGGCTAAAGTGGCTGGATCCCACATGCCCAATTGTGTGGTTCACATTCTGGACCTGGCAGCTTGAAAAACACTCCAGGCATGTGTGTACGTGTGCTCAAAATTCTGAGAGGAGAATGGAGAAGGGATTGCAGTGTGGCCATCCCCTTTCGGGGGTGGGAAGCACTTTCTCACTTTCTCCTCCTCTCTCTCTCTCTGGCAAGCACATATGCCCTATAGCAAATTCTTAAAAAGAGAAGACCAGTAAGTGGTGTCGTAGTTAGGGTACTGGACTCCCACGTGGCTGACCGCAGTTTGAGTCCTAGACCTGGTGGCTTGCTTTCTCACTTTCTCTCTTTCTGGTGAGTGCATGTGCCCTATAGCAAATTAAAAAAATAATA
>NW_006160117.1:459696-465203 GCF_000334495.1 Tupaia belangeri chinensis | reverse complement strand
TGTTTAACTTTATTTGTCGATCCATTTGTTTTTAATTTGATGTTAGAGGGACAGAGTAAGAGAGAGAGAGGAAAAATGAGAAAGCAAGCCGCCAGGTCTGGATCTCAAACCGTGGTCAGCCATGTGGGAGTCCAGCGTCCTTAACTACCATACCATCTGCCAGACTAAGTAAATAAGAAATAAACTTAGATCTCTGAACTGTTAGGTTCTCTCTCTCTCTTTAAATAATTGTTTTATTTAACTTTCTTTCTTTCATTTTAATTTGACCAGCGAGGGACAGACAGAGAGAGATAGAGAGGGGAAGTGAGAGAACAAACCCCCAGGTCTGGGACTTGAACCACACTCAACCACGTGGGAGTTCAGCACCCTTAACCACCATACCACCTGCTGGCCCCTCTCTCTCTTTTTTTTAAAAAGGTTTTTGTCATAGGGCACATGTTCTCCTAAGAGAGACAGAGACAATGAGAGGGAAAGTGAGAAATCATCCCCTGGGAGGGGATGGTCATGCCACAATCCACTCTCTTCCTGGGACTTGGGGCACAGATGCACACATACCTGGTGGGATTTTTCAAGCCATCAGGTCCGGGACTCAAACCATAGTTGGATACGTGGGAATCCAGTGCCTTCACCACACCAGTCCCAGTCTCTCTCTCTTTTAAAGCATAGGCTATTTGATATATTTGCAGGCTTTTGGAAAGCTCATTTTTCACCAGCACCACCCGTTATTATTCAAAGCTTTACAATTTACTCACATAGAAGAGAACCTGGTGAGTCCACTATGCTGGTATTGCAGAGGAGGGACCCATCTGATGCTGTTTTGGGAGATTTATTAGACGATGTGGAGACATCATCTGGAATGTGTGTTTTATGATGACATCCTGCACTGGCACCTCTTGAATGAGTCAATATGAGATTTATAGAGGCGTAATACAAGCTTTTATCTAGCTAGGTTATATCATTAAATGTCAAACAAACTCAATGAAAAGCTTTCAACATGAAGACTGTCCAAAGAGAGCCAAATGAGCAGAGCATGGGAAATGTCGAGCCCCGGAGGCTGCATGCAGTGAGTGGGGGCTTTGAAGTCCAGTCGCCCTGAATTTAAAACTCAACTCTGCCACCACCAGCTCTATGACTCCGGACGAATTATCGGGCTGTCGGGAAAGCCATGACACACCTGTGCATAGAAAAACACGTTATGACTTTCCTGACAAGTGAATATTTAAGTCTCTAAGCAACAGTGGTTATCTGTGCCTGACACAGAGAAGGATGTCATAAGTTACTATGTATTCAAATGGTAGGCAAGGTACTGTTTAGAATATCTGGAGAAGCGATACCAGGTCCAACTTAACACCAAGAAAGGTATGGTAGGGGGCAGCCTGGTGGTGTGGTGGTTAAGAGTGCTGGACTCCCACATGGCCAACTGTGGTTCAAGTCCCGAACCTGTCAGCTTGCTTTCTCATTCTCTCTCTCCCTCTGTGTCCCTCTCTGGCCAAATTAAAATAAATAAATAAATAAAGTTGACTAAAATAATTCTTTTTTTTTTTTTTTTTGGAGAGGTTTTTGCTATAGGGCGTGTGCACTCGCCAGACAGACAGAGACAGAAAGACAGAAAGCGAGAAATCACGCCCCAGGGGAGATGGCCACGCTGCAATCCCTTCTCCTCCATTCTCCTCTTGGGATCTTGAGCATGCATGCATATGCGCCCGGCGTGAGTTTTAAGCCACTGGGTCTGGGACTCCAACTGTGGTCGACGTGGGAGTCCAGCGACATAGCCATTACGCTAACTGCTGGTCCCAATAATTCTTTTATTTTTTCTTCTTTTTTAGTCCCAATAATTCTTATTAAATAAAAAAGGAAAGATATGGTAGGCAGAATAATGCCCCTCCCCACCCCAAGATATCTACATCCTAATCCCCCAAACGTGTGAATATGTTACCTTATGCTGCAAAAGGGACTTTGGATGCGATCAAGTTAAAGATCTTGAGATGGGAGAGAAGATCCTGGGTTACCCAGGTAGGCCCAATGTAACCACAAGGGTCTCTGAGTGAAAGAGGGAGGCAAGAAACAAAGAAGATGTGATCACTGAAGCAGACGCTGGGGTGACGCAATTGCTGGCTTTTGAACATGGAAGAAAGCCGGGCAAGAGCCAAAGAAGCAGGTAGCCTCTGGAAGCCGGGAAAGGCAAGGAAATGGATTCTGCTCTAGAGTCTCCAGAAGAAATGCAGTCTGGCCGATCCATGAAGTTTAGCCCACTGAGACCCATTTCAGACTTCTGATCCTGACCCCAAACTGTAATATAATAAATTTGTATTGTTTTAAGCTACTAAATTTGTGGGAAATGAAAGCAAATTTCTCTCTCTCTCTCTCTCTCTCTCTGTCTCTGAGCATTCAAGGATTCTTAGTGCAGATTTCACAAGAGTCACTTGGAGACCATATCATTTATTTATTTTGAAGTAAGAATGATTTATTTAATTTTATTTATTATTATTATTATTTTAATTTGCTATAGGGCACATGTGCTCACCAGAGAGAGACAGAGGGTGGGTGGGGGGAAGTGAAAAAGCAGGCCTCCAGGTCTGGGACTCAAACCACAGTCAGCCATGTGGGAGTCCAGCACCTTAACCACCATGCCACTTGCTGGCCCCAAGACCATATCATTTACAATCCTGGGGGCTGAACAGTGGTGCAGTGGTGAAACGCAACACTCTGGGAGTCTGAACCACATAGGAAGATCCCAGGTTTGCGTCCATAGACTTTCCTGTGTATGCAGCATGCAAGTAGGTGCCCATGGTCTGGAGCTGGCCGAAGGCTGGGGTGAATCATAATGTTGAGAAATGGTTGGGAGGGCGGTTCCTAATCTCTCTCCTTTGTTCACTTGCTCATGGAGGAAATAAATAATTAAACTTCAAAAATATGTTGGTATGAAGCCCATGGATTAAAATGTTAGTTACTTGTGGGACCATCAGTTAGCGTAATGGCTATGTCGCTGGACTCCCATGTAGTCAACTGCGGTTCGAGTCCCAGACCCAGTGGCTTAAACTCACGTCAGGCGTGAGTGCATGTGTGCCCAAGATCCTGAGAGGAGAATGGAGGAGAAGGGATTGCGGCGTGACCATCCCCCCACTGGGTGATTTCTCACTTTCTGTCTCTGTCTCTCTCTGTCTTTTTGGCGAGTGCATGCACCCTATAGCAAAAACCTCTCAAGAAAAAAAAAAAGAAAGAAAAGAAAAAGAGAAAAATATTAGTTACTTGTGAATAAATGGACAAATCCTATTATCAGATGGTCTTAATTACTCATTTGCCAGTCAAGATCATTTGTGTCATATTCAGAAGGCCCCAGCCAAAATCCTCAGGACTCTGCGGTATTTCCTGCAGTACTGGAATCCTGTGCTGGGGAGGGAAGTGAGGAGGAAGAAAACTGGTTATGGCAAATCAATAGCCAAGAAAGACATCTCTTTAGGAGCTCACAAAGAAGTATCAATGTGGCCAACCATTCTGGAGGACAATTTGGTAACAGTATTAAAAAACATGTATGGGGGGCTGCCAGGTGGCATAGTGGTTAAGGCCTCTGGACTCTCACATGGCCGACTGAAGTTTGAGTCTGGACCTAGCGGCTTGCTTTCTTGGTTTCCTTCTCTCTCTTGCTCTGTTCCTCTCCGGTCAAATTTAAATAAATAAATAAGAAAAGTCATGATGTATTTTTTAAAAAATGTATTAATAATTATAAAAATGCAAGTACTCTGACTCAGCAACTCTACTTGTAAGAAAATTCATTTTTGGAGGGAAATGATTAACATGCATTTCATGCACCTGTTCTAAAAATCCTTCCATGAAAAATAAAATAACATTTAAAAATAAATAAATAAAATAAAGATTTAAAAAACATCCTTCCATGGTTCCCATAATTGCCTCTAGAATAACATTTGGGGAGGCTGAGGGGAGACAGAAATACATTACATATTGATACATTGGATAATTGAGACTGGCAGGTGTTCATACTAGTCATAGCTTGGTCTTGACTTGAACTTGGTTAGAATATTAACTTCAAAGGTCCCTGAGCCAACTTTGGTATATTTGATCTTTTCTATTAAAATCACTGAAACCGTGACTGTGACTAACAGTTTCTGTATTAAGCCGGTGCCTGGCTTTGTGCATTTATCATAAACCGTCATCCAATTTTGTGTGTTAAAAGAAATAAAATCTGGGGCTGCAGGTGGTGTGGTGGTTAATGGTACTAGATTCCCACATGGCCAACCATGGTTCAAGTCCTGGACCCAGCGGCTTGCTTTCTCGCTTTCTCACTTTCTCTCTCTTCTCTCTCTTTCTCTCTCTCTCTTTGTCTCTCTCTCTCTGGTCAAATAATAATAATTATAAATAAAGTTAAATTAAAAAAATATGTTTAAAAAATTAAAATCTTGGGCCAGCCAGTGGCATGGTGGTTGAGGTGGCTGGATCCTACATGAATAACTTCATGGTTCAAGTCCCGGACCTGGTGGCTAGAACAACACACTAGGTGCATGTGAATGCATACCCAGAATCCTGAGAGGAGAATGAAGAACAAATTGTGGTGTAGCCATCCCCTTGGAGAGTGATTTCCTATTTTCCCTCTCCCTCTGTCTCTCTCTGATGAGCACACACATCCTCCAGCAAAAAAATAAATAAATAAAAAAAACTCGTGTATATGTGTCAAATTTAACCATTAAGTGTCGAAAATTACCTCTAGTCTTACTTATCTTCTGACCTTCAGATAATATTGTTAGAACAGCTGCGACTCCAAATTATGCTCAAGTGAGGACTCCTCATCCAATTTTTTTTTTTTTCGTGTCATGTTATCTGTTTCAGTTGCATGTCTGGACCCAAACCCCATGAAGGAAGGACCAAAATTTACACAGCATTCTTGAGTATGATGGCGGCTGCATTAGGAGTTTTGATTAAACTGCACTACATGTGTGATTATTACTTGTAAACAGATGATTAGATATTAATTAGACAATAAGTGATTGTAAAGCACTTAGAAAATAAAAGTGTTTATAAATACCACCAAGTATTAGCAACAATAATTCTTTACTGACTACACAGCTGCTAATGTCAATAAGAATGATTTATTCCAGCTAAGGACAACTTTTATTTATGCAAAAAATCCTGCCATAATATGTTTTGCTACAGCAAAACAAAATCTATCATATTTACAGCTGATTTTATCATCAGTATTTAGATAAATACATCTCATTTTTATTAAAAGAAAAAGTATTGCTTTTGAAACCTCAAACACAGGTGCAACCATTATGGCGTGGTGTCCTTGAATGGTGAAGATTGTGGAGTGCTTCACTGCTCACTTCTCTGATTTATGTCAAATATTCAATTCTTTTAAATATAAGATGCAAGATGACATTTTGGTAGCAGTATTTTTTTTCCAAGCCAAACTGTATCCAGCTTTATTAAAGATACTTTTTGGGGACCAGCAGTTAGCGTAATGGCTATGTTGCTGGACTCCCATGTAGTTGACC